>NC_089148.1:31313644-31650914 GCF_009819655.1 Sylvia atricapilla | reverse complement strand
TCAGAAGGGTCTTTATGTGGTCCATAACAGAATCAAGTAAGAAACTTACCATAATCGGAAAGAGTGCAGGCGTGGGCAAATGAAAGCAGCATATCCAGCATAGATACAATGTCAGACAGCTTGTATAAGCAATGAATGTGTTCATAGATCTCGTTCAGTAGTTTACACACTATTCTAAAGTAAGACACTGATTTAGCTGTTGCACAGCACATCCTGTCACTTTATACAACTTACAGAAATAAAGGAACTATAATGTTCATAAGGTGTAAATTAGGATAAAAGGTCAATCATAAATCACAAACATGTCTACCAGATGCAATCAAATGTATAAATTTCTTTGAAGTAAATTAAGATCTTGTACCATCATCTCAACTAACATTCTGCTGCTCAGACACAAGACACATACCTCAAGTACCAATGGCTCATATGAAAGCTTCACACAAAGAATGCACTAAAATACAGCTACAGGATCAAGTATGTTTTATTAACTTGTGAAATGCGACTTCAATTCCCTAAGACTTTCATGTTAGAAAAATCCTACATGGCGGCTTGAAAGAATTTCCATTCAACTGACAGGTAACTTTATACTTACTAAGTTGTGAATCAGAGAGGAAAGCAACACGACATGCAGCAAGAACAAGATACAGAAATAGAAATAGACAATTCTACTCTAAATATAAGGAACTGACTAAAAGTAACAATTCTGCATAACTGATGCAAAACTAATGCATTCATTGTGCCATTCTGTGCAGATAATTCACCCGTAAAATTTTTACAGGATGACCATGTCTATTAATAAATACCAATATATTTACAATCATGTTTAATACAATACACAAATCACGGAGGTTTTTCTTATCAAGGAAGTATACTTGAACAGTATAGCTTTAGACTATTTCCGTAAGTAGCCATAACCTAACAGAAAGATAGTTTTAAAACCGCATGTAATTAGCTGATAATTGGAGAAAATAAACGTACTTAGCAAATATTAAATAGTTTTAACAGGTCTTACAGGTAGGTCATGTGATATATTTCTCTCAGGGACTCCTGACATCTTTCATTCATTTTTATTAAATCTGCTGAAGTGAAGCTATATGTGTTTTTCATTTTCGTGATCTATGGGGAATTGAAACCGACAATAAGAGCTTGCCTTGTTATCACAAGGAAAAACAGCTTCTAAAACCCAAATCTGGAACCATATGGAGAAATAAAAGACAAAAAACAATGCCCATGCCGTTTCATTTTTACTATATAAGTTTTTATTAAAATTCCACTTAAGATAACAATTAACAAGATATACAGCTTTATTCTTACACAAAACATAATTGCATGTACTTGCTCACTTTTGATTATATAACTGAGTATAGGGCAGTTATAAAAACATCCCAATTAAAACTTCATTTACTTCTAAATATTTCACTGAAATAATTTTTATTGTTGTTTACTGTTTAATATGTACTTTATTAATGTATTACATATTGCAAATAAAGTATACAAATATATTATGCTAAAACATCTTTTGTACAGATACCTTTGTAAATTCTGAAGGAAGCTTGCCATTAGGTAATGTTGAACAATCAGCATTCAGCTGGATAAAAAATCCACGAGCAGAGCTGAAACTTGTTTTCATTGGTAGGTTGTGCTTTTCTGCAAGCTGCGTTATCATACCTACATACCACATACAAAGATTTAACCCAAATCATAGACATTCATGTACACCCCGCCCCATGCTGGTACAAAGATGGAAACTGTTAATGGAAGGCTTCAGAAATACAAGCTCAGTACCAACTGTATTTTTCACTATGTATGAATGTGGGATTAGATTAAAACAGGAAGACAGGTGCTAAAGTTTCTGACGCTCTTTTATGTTTCAGACTATATACTAAACTAGGATGGTCCTTTAGCAAGAAATAAACAATTTATAGTCAAAAAAACGAAATCAGTTTCAGAAGAATTTTTTTTTTCTTCTATTTTGACAGAATGGTAAACAGAAAGGTTACTAAAACAAAATAATGCACATCATGCTAAAACTCCTTTTGTTCATATTTTCCAATTCTTAATGCCTTAGTCCACAGATAGATCAAGACTGCCTAAAATATAAAGAACAAAGAACTCGGATATTTAAACGAAGCTAAACCAAAGATTTACATGTTTTATGCAGAATGTTTTAGGTGGAGTACTTCTGTTCTATTACGTCAGCCTTTTTGCGCTTTAAGAGAACATGGACTAACAGAGCTTTGAATATAGGAATCACCATATAATTATTCAATTTTATTAAAATAAAACTGCGTTTTTATCCAGAAATGGAGAATCTCAGTTGCTTACCAATGTCAATCAATTCATACCAATACTAAATATTTTTTACATATGAGAAGGTTGTCACACATATAATTATATGGCTTCTGTATGTCAAGTGCAATGTACTTTAAATCCCAAATAAATACAAGTTTTAGTTTAGAAATACCTGCTATGTCATCAACTATTTCTGTGTATGTTCTACGAGCTATGTCAAGGTATTCACTGACGTTGGGTTTAACAGCGTAGCACTTCTGGGTCCTCATACTCAGACATCCTTTTGTGTATCTTGTATCATCATTAATTACAGTTGTAATCTTTTCAAGCATAATTCCAAATCTGCAATATCAGTTGTATCACTAATTTGATACATAATACTTTATGATTGTTACTTGCAGTATCATCCCCAAATTACAAGTAACAGTACTACAAATAAGTGAAGCGACTCTTAAACTTTCTACTGTTAAGACAAAACATTACATTTCATTTCTATTTTCACCTTAGAATGAACCTCTGACTGTACCAAAGTCTGACTAAAAACACTATTCACATCTTCGGGAAACATAAATTATTTCTCAAATATACATTTTTTTAAAATACACAACACTTGATTTTTGCATTATTATGGAGACTCTAGGAGACCACTATTCTTGTCTTTTCAGAATTATTTCTAAGGGAGTTCAGTTCAGCAGCAGCTCCACTATCACAGCTAGCTCTCTTGCTTTTATCCCTGTATTCGTTAGTTGACAATTAGATTTTCTGACAATTAAAATCACCTTTAAGCAAAAGAATTGAGCTACACCCGTAACTATAAACAAGCAAAGACAACAAAGCAACACTTTTTATCTTACAGCCACTTTTGAGATGAGAGGTTTTAACACAGTAGGTAAGTATTGTGATAAATACCTTGTATCTTCAAGAGAATTGTAATAAGCCTTTAGCAGCTGTGCGTTGCAGCTTTTTAAAGCAGCCTGTTGAAGATTAAAATATGGACATGGCAGTTACTTCTTTTTGGAGCCTTTTTAAAGGACTAAAGTTTTCAAATTCAGTGAGGCTAATCAGCAGTTGTGTAAATAGTCTGTGGAATCTGAGCAGGAGTTTCAGTTAAATGTTTGTTATATAATCAATTATTCAGGTAATGGTAGGAATCCTGCTTTTCACAGTATAGACACAAATGCGTATTTCCGACTGGTCAACGTACTATGTTGGCAGTATTGGGTTCTGTAATCATATTCTTTTTTTACTTTATCAATCCCTTCTGACTTGAGATATTCTATGAAATTAAATAAACTGCACTTCATAAAAATAAGGACAAAATGGTCTGAATTTTATTGAAAAAAAAAAAGAAGGAAAAAAAAAAGACTGCTTACTTTCAGAGGCTCCACAAGTTCTAAGGTATGCTTCAGGTAGATTAAATTAGTTATTTTTGATTCAGCAGTTTTAACCTGTTGAAAAATTTGTCCAGTATTGGAGGCATTTGTATGACTGTTCCAAAAAGTACTCAAGAGCTAGCAGAACTCATATTCTTAACAGTAACAGGCCATTAAGGAAATAACACAGATAAACATAGATTGCCCATGAATATAGGAGCATGATCCCACGTGAAATCTCTTCTCATTCATATATAATTCATATATAATATCTCTTTACTCTTGTGACTGAGGGCATCTCTTACCTTACAGTCATATAAAGGGCTTTTCTGTAAAAGATAGTTACACATTCTACAAGGAAAGCTAGGAGCAATAAACATTCTGGGGTTTGATTATGTCATTAAAGAGATTTATCTGCATTTATTACTGTCCTGTTTGAGTCTGTACCTGATTTCTTTAATTAGAATTGGATAAATCCTTTATCTAAGAAGGTAAATCAGCATGTGAGAGGACACTGAGAGGTAAAAGAGTTGTGAGTATCTAAAATGCTGGCACACAAGCATAAACACAAGGAATCATCAAAAGCAGTGGCAGAAATATCCAACTCAAGTACAGTAGGCAAATGTAACTTTTAACACTATGGTTTCAAGATGCTTAGTGGAAACAAAGTTGAGGTTCAGTAACTTCAAGCTCACTGCAGTTAACTCTTGGGTCTGGTCTCAACCAAGATTCATTGGTGAACTACATGTATTTATTCTATTTTGGTATTTTTATTACATGTTAACATACAGACTGATATATGAGGCATGGCATGATCTGATGAAAAATAATCTTGCTTTTAGACCAAACAGTCACTAGGACTGTAAGTCACTGAACACTTTTTTCATTTATGTGAAGAAAATTCCTCTCATCTGAGTACTACTGAATAAAATGTACACTTATGAAGAATAAAGGTGGGGTGATGAAAGAGCAAACATTTTCGGAAGTACATTTACATAAATTAAGATGAATTATAGACATCACATTTATATATTGCACATTATAGACAGATAATTGATTTTACACTGTGTATTTTGAAACATACTGTATCCTGCTTTGGAATCTGTACCAAAACTGAAAGCAGTTGTTCTGTATCCAGGAATTTTGAGACAACTGTAAAACAAAAAGTATACATATCAGAAATTAAAGTGAAATTGTAAGAAGATGTGTTTTCTTTGAAAGCACAGAATTACTTAGCTATACTAATGCTAATCTTTTCCTTACATTCTATTGTCACAAATTACTTACTGGGTAAAAACTAGCTAGTATCTGAAGTATTTTGTCATAACTATACTTACAACTTACTGTACCTAAGCATGCAGCGATTATCGTACAGGTAGACATCCGTCAATTCAGAAATACGTTTTTTCTTAATTGTGACACAGATAAAGATTACATGATCCAGTTTCAGGTGGACTAATTCTAGTATTATATTTTACCTTTCTCTGGACCATATGCCTTAGGAAGCAATAGGAAAAAATGTTTATATGCAAGTATTACTTAAGCAATGTGTTTGCTTTTTCATGTACACATTATATATACTTGTATACATCAAACATAATGCATACCCAGCCACAGAGGTAAAGAGACAAATTCCAACTCTTATAAAAAGCTGTTGGCTCACAGACTTCTATACATTTTATCAGAGAAATTCAACTTTTCTAAGCAAAATACTTGAAAAAAGTATTACTATGATAATATAGATTACTTTAAAAAATTAAATGTTCACTATGTTACCTAACAAACCATTAAAAATACTTTTCAAACATACTGAGTCACACTATATACTTTCCTATATTAGAAAAAAATGCTTAAAAGAACATATAGTATTAGGTGTTCCAAAATAAACTACTACATGCTTGAAGACCAAAAAGGAGCTCCTCATCCTGGAGTAACTCCTGAACACAGTCCAGTCTAGTGTTAATTGTTTCAGCATCAACTAGAGGCTCCAGGATATTGGATCTAAGTCTTCGACTTCCACCAGGAGTTTTAGTATAATTTAGAACACCAAGAAGTGTGTGACCATTCCTTTGAAAATAAAACAGATATGAAGAATATATGCACCAAAAAAAGAGAGGGCAAGTGTCAGGAGACATTTACATGCAAGAGTATCCTACAAACCTGAGGCATGCTTTGGCATACTTATCATCTCCCTGTTTGCCATGTATATTATATGAACTACAGCAGTTTAGGAAGCTAGGTAATTCAATGTAATTTAATATAATACTAGCCCTCAATTATATAAGTATAGAAATACATTTGTATATATTGTACATATTTGTACGTATTGTATATATAGAAATACATTTGTATTGTGCTCATAGTAGTATTCCACTGCTACTGCAGTGGTTAAGTTCAAATTTTCTCTCTAAATTAAGCTAATTAAAAATTAACAAATCAACCCTACACAAGGAGGCAAATTATCAAGTTATAATCAGAGATCAAATACTAATCAGAATAATTTACTTGAAATACATTTCTTTATATTTTAATAATAATTTAAAATACTTAGAAATTAAAAAGAGAAATAATTTTTGGTTTTATTCTTTTAAAGAACATATGTCAGTCAATACAAGATCTAAATAACACGCTTATAATTTGTAGGAATTAGTTTCATCTTTATGGCTTTTACATATCACAGGGTCTCACACTTAAGGCTGATTGCATCTATGTGGAATAAGCCATCTATAACATTTATACTTGCTACACAGTTAAACAATTTACAAAACCTGAAATCTTCTATGCTATTGCCTGGAAGAAGACCTGTGAAATACCGGAGCCATAACAACACATTGATTTAAACCAGAACTTGAATAGGAAGATACAAGTACACAAAACAAACATCGTGAAGATAGGTATGTAGTTACATAAGTAGGTAGACAGATAGACAGAATGAGCAGAAACACCCTGAAATGCCATGATATAAAAAACCAAAGCAATAGTCAAAGGAATTAAAAAAAGAAAGGGGAAATTCAAACTCAGTTGCATTGAGGACCACATTTAAGAGGAACCCGACCCGAGCAAAGAGAGCAGGAGAGTAAAGAAACAGATTAAGGCCCAGGCAGAGAGCGTACCTCCCCTTTCGGAAACCGTCGGCCGCATCGCGCTGCTCCCGGCGGCCCGGCCGGCTGCGAGGCCATCGCCGCTGGAGCCGCCCGGCCGTGCCCCGCCGCTGGAGGAGCCCCCGGTGCTCTCTGAGCTGTGCGGCGTCTGCAGAAGCCCCAAGCTGTAGCGAGGCGTCTGCTCCGCCAGACCGCCCACGCCGGGCGTGGAAGAGCCGCGGCCCGTGTAAGACTCCGAGGTGGCCGAGGCGGCCGCCCGCCCGCCCGCGCCCGCCATGCTGCAACACCTCAGCGTCGGCCCCGGCCCGCGCCCACCGCCGGCGATGGCGGCACCCGGGCCCGGCTCTGAGGGCGCCCACCGCCGGCGATGGCGGCACCCGGGCCCGGCCCGCGCCCACCGCCGGCGATGGCGGCACCCGGGCCCGGCTCTGAGGGCGCCCACCGCCGGCGATGGCGGCACCCGGGCCCGGCTCTGAGGGCGCCCACCGCCGGCAGTGGCGGCACCCGGGCCCGGCTCTGAGGGCCCACCGCCGGCAGTGGCGGCACCCGGGCCCGGCTCTGAGGGCCCACCGCCGGCAGTGGCGGCACTCGGGCCCGGCTCTGAGGGCCCACCGCCGGCAGTGGCGGCACCCGGGCCCGGCTCTGAGGGCCCACCGCCGGCAGTGGCGGCACTCGGGCCCGGCTCTGAGGGCGCCCACCGCCGGCGACGGCGGCACCCGGGCCCGGCTCTGAGGGCGCCCACCGCCGGCAGTGGCGGCACCCGGGCCCGGCTCTGAGGGCGCCCACCGCCGGCGATGGCGGCACCCGGGCCCGGCTCTGAGGGCGCCCACCGCCGGCGATGGCGGCACCCGGGCCCGGCTCTGAGGGCCCACCGCCGGCGATGGCGGCACCCGAGCCCGGCTCTGAGAGCCCACCGCCGGCGATGGCGGCACCCGGGCCCGGCTCTGAGGGCGCCCACCGCCGGCGATGGCGGCACCCGGGCCCGGCTCTGAGGGCGCCCACCGCCGGCGATGGCGGCACCCGGGCCCGGCTCTGAGGGCGCCCACCCGGGCCCGACCCCCCACACTCCGCGATGAGCCCTGCTGGTAAAAGTTGTCGAGCTGCAGCTATGAATGACACGCAGTACACAGAGCTGCTGCTGGCCCTGTAACGGGTTTCATTATGAATACGCAACGGCCACAAGAAGGCAAGGAAAGTGTTTGCTCTATTCTTTAAAGCAGGAGTGCTGCATTTAAACATAATTTACCCTGCGTTGATTCTTCACCATTCAGACTATTTTAGCAGGAACTTCAACAATGTTTTCTTCCTGCTCAGGAGTTTGGATACAAAAAATCCCCAAAGTAACCCAAATGCTTGTTTACCTCTGTAGTTGTCTTAAACACGTGCTTGTAAGAATGTTTTAGAATACTAACATTGCTTTGTATATTAGCATTATGTAACATACACCACTAAAATGTTTCAATGCACATTTTGACTAGGCACAATTTTGTCTCTGGCACTAAATACACCTGCATTATAAAACAGTCCATATACTCACACATTTTTGACCTATAAGCTTACAAGATCTTTAGAAACTGAAATGAATAAAATGTAAGAAATTTCCATTTTTGACACAGTCTGTCATTTGTTAGGAAAGTTATGCTGTTTAAAACGTTATGCCAGTTGTACCCTGTCTATTAAGAAAGTTATGCTGTTTGTACCAAAATTTATACCCTCAAAACCTTATTCCAAGTTGTATACCCCCTCTAAAACCCCGGGTTCCCTTCCCCTTCCGTCGGGCTAGGCTGTCCCCATTCCCCACCGGCTCCTCGAACTGCTGGCCTCGCCTAATAGGAAAATCCAAGGACTTCCATGGTGCATCGCTCCAAACCGAAGTGCAGTTGCCGGCAAGCGGACCCAAAAGCCGGGACCCAGCACAAAATCCAGATAAAAGGGAGACACTACAACACCGAGAGGACCCTCAGCTACCTAAGGACCGAATTCTACTTCTGCCGCCTCGCCATGACCACAAAGAGACTAGGAAAAGGTGAGACCCTTACACCACCCGAGCCCAGTTGAGTTCCTGAGGATCCCCGCGAGGCTGGAACTCCTGACATTGCAGCGAGAGCCGCAGATTCGTCTGACGCCTCATTGTCAGAGACGGCCCGAGCGGGAGCAGCGACAGCGCAGGCGACCCCTCGAGTTCCCCCTTGAAAGAGCTGACTAAAAAGGCCTTTCAAAGGAGCAGGTCTCCGGGCCCATTTTTATCAATCCCCAAACAGCCCAGCAATTTTGTGAAAATTGCCTAGCCCTCCCACATGAAAACTATATCTTCCCTCAGTATTAATGATTGTAAAGGGTCAGTAATTTTTAATAGCCAATAGTTCCCTTTCTCTCTCCCATACAAGAGAGAAAGCTTAGCCCTATTCCCATCTGGCCCTCCAAGGACACATGGATGAATCCTCACAGACAGTAGTGGCTGCAGTGCCTCTGCCAGGATTCTACAAGAAGGCCTGGAATGTCACCTTCCCCTCAGGTAAGTTCAATAATGTGAAACTAACCTTAAACCAGAGAAATTTGGGGTACAGAGAAAGCCAATCTCAGCTTACAGTGATGTGCTTCTGATATCTCTCATTGTTACCTTAAAATCACAGTCCACTTTCTGTTAGAGAATATATATGGAAGTTACTGTGATGCAAAAGCAGTCCCAGCAGCAGATCTCAACAGTGGCAAGTTACTCCTGTGTGTGTAAAATGTGGCTGGAAAACTGTACATACACTTTGTCACTTGTCATGGAAGTTTATTTCTTTTCTTTCTTCTTTAAATCAGTTATTTGACTTCCCTCAAATATCAACCTTTAGAGGCAGAAGGCATTAATGCAGGCAGGCTATTACTGTATCCACCCAGACCTCCACGCTGATTGTGCAGATTATATAAACCTTTTGGTTACATTAGCACCTGAATATGATTTATGAGGGCAGATGGGAGATGGTGATTGACCCGCTTTCATGAGAGAAGCCTGTTTGCTGTGCAACAGCTTCCAGCATAAATCATTTTAGACATGCTTTTACACCAGGACTAAATAAACACTCACTTACCCCTGGTACCTGCTAATATGTTAACAAGTAATGTCCTCAAACAGCCTCATTACTTGATTACAGCCGAGACTGGGGACTCTGTGCTGTTGCCTTCTCCACCTGCCGGGATCTCATGAGCCCAGACACATGAACTCACTTGAATACAGGGAGAAAGTGGGAGTTTTATCAGCCTCCATTATCAACCCAGGATAACAAAATACAACATAAGGCCATCTATGATCTCATGGCTGAGGTACTATAAGGCAAATGTCTTAATCCCTTCCATTCTCAACACTGCTGCTGCCATGTCTTTGGGTCGGTATCATGGTTCAGGGTTAATTAAGAAAGACAACTACAGTAGAAACAAGGGAAGCTGGAGTGGAGCCTGCATCCCATTCCTGCCTGTTCTTGTGACCACTGTGCTCCTGGCCTGTGGAAGTTGTGCCCTGCTGCTGCAATCTGTGCTACACACCCCTCTTCGGCACAGACACCAGAGTGGACCGTGGCTGAGGGTGACCCTGTGTTCCTTGTGAGAGAGGAAAGCAATCACCTGACAGGGAGGAGAAGCAAAGACACACCTACACACAAATGACAGTTTTTATAGCCACTTATTACCTCAGCTTTGTTGCTGAGTTAATGGTGACCACCAGCATTTTTGTATGAATTACTCTTTATAAATGATATAAAATGCATTTTTCATCTTCCACTAAAGAAGATATTCTTTTGCATTTTGTCTTGGAGAAATCTCCTTTCCCCAGCAATCTGCAGGACAATTTGTGAAACTTTCATGGTGTTGCTGTTTGTATAAAATCAGGGTTTATTTTAGTCTTTTCTAAAGCATTGGGCTGTTTTGGTAAAATGAAAGGGAAAAGGTTACTCATATTACTTAATGTAATTGTCTTTTAATTTAAAGATGTCGAAATTTTATGGCAGTCTTTATTTACTTTCACTTAGCTCCTAAAGAACAAGTGTGACTTCCAGATTTGCTATAAAGCAAGGAAAAAGGCAGTAAATGTAAACCAAACTGTGATTAAGAGCCTGATTAAAATCACTGGTCAAACATACTTTGACTCCAGAGATCTGATGTGAACCTTTACTGCTCTGGATCCTCTCCAAAACCCACTCAAGTCAATAGGAGTTTTTCTTTTGAGCTCAGTCACTGGGTGTCTGCCTGCCTTTTTCTCTCATAAATTATAAATCACCAGGAAGAGTTTAATCTCGTAGTTTTCAGTGCCAGTGTGACATTTATTTTAACTTTGGCTGTTGACAAAGCACCCTGCATCCTGCATTTCCCTTCCGGGAATCACGTGTCTGTTCTGACTCACATGTTATCGTTCTGTCCGGGATTTTATTTTACTTGTTCTCTGCTTATTGCCATCCATTTCTCCCACCCTCCCTTTTTATCTGTCCATCATATCTGGCAGCAAGAAAAATGGATCTATTTTGCTCTACCAATTTCAGTGCCACTTGCCGGTCCAAATAAGAGTTGTGTATCTAACACACCATGCAGGGGCTCAGTTTCTGGATTTTGTCACAAGAGCTGTATTATCTCAGCAGCCTATTAACAGCATGTGTTTGGGGTGAAAATTAAGCAAATGGAAAAAGGATGTCACAGCAAGGAGCTGTGTTGCAACACTTAGGTTATTATATTACATTAAGTTAAACAAAGATTGTTTAGCCATGTTATGACTCTGATTCTCATTCATTCCAGTCCCTCAAGAAAATGTATTTGAAAAGAGGCAACTTTGCTCAGTCCATTTCCCCTTGGTCAAAATGCTCCCAGGTGCCACTCCTGCCAATTTGACAGGAAAAAAAAAAAAAAAAAAAAAAAAAAAAAAAAAAAAAAAAAAAAAAAAAAAAAAAAGTTAACAGAGTCGAGCTTGGGAAGTGGGGAAGGGAAGATTGCCATAACTCTGCTGGTACCAAGAATGAGAAGAATAATGGGAACCACTGCAGATCGGAAACTTTCTTTTGGTCATTTATCAAGCCCATATTATTTTCTCATCTTTCACTGTCTTTGGAGCACATGTGTCAGGTGAACAAAAAAAAGTTACAAGAAATCTCGACTTGCACTCTGCTTTCCCAGAAAAATGTGCTGACCATCCAGGGTGTGCCTGAGGTCAACCATGAAGCTTTTAAACTGTCTCTGGATCCATAAACCGCCCTTGGATAAGGCTCACACTCAGCTGAGGAGGCTTTGAATTTCTCACGTGAGGAAGGAGCCTCATAGGATTGCTCAGCAGCATCCCTTTGACAGTGTCTTTCCCACATCTTGCCAATGACTTTGTTGCCTAAATGGGAGCAGAGCAATTTTGGAAATTAGACTCTAAGTAGAAAACATTCCCACTTCTGCTTCATCACTCGTGTTCATAGGGAAATAAAGCACCAGGATGCTTTCACCATATTTGGATTTGAGAACAATTTCTAAATCCCCCACATCTGAGCCACAGCTTGCTGAACAATTCCCAACAGCTCCTATTCCAGATAAGGGTAGAAATGATGCAAGTGGCTTCATTCAGAAGTTGAACTTCTTGAGCGACCTGATTGAAACACAGCTATTGTACCTTGCCAGGGCCCAGGCACTGGGTGGGCTTCAGCTGGAAAGGTGGCACTGCTCAGATGAAAGGGACAACTGTGGCTGCCAGGTTGGTCTCACTGACCTCTGTAGACAAATCAGTCCCCTCATGTGTTAGTTCAGATTCCATCCACCCATCCATCCTTTTTTCCAGTGTGAGCTGGATCTGGGGCAAGTCTTGAGTGGCATCCAGCAGAGAACACTCACCCAGCTTCAAGGTGTGAAGAAATGGGCAACACTAAACAATGTGTGTTGTTAAGCTGTGAAAGTGCTTGCCACAGGAAACTGTGGGTGCAAAGGGATTTAGAATCAGCAAGGTAAATTGCTGGAAGGAAAATTCACCAGGGGCTGTTAAATACAAAGGTACTATGTCTGGCTACGGAAATCCCAGCACCACAAATCCCTGGCCCTGAGCCATGATCTTCATGCCCTGATATTGTGAAGGAAGAACTTGCTTGAGCTGACTGCCATGCACGGGGCACTGGGCTAGATGGGCCTCTGGCCCTGGGCAGCTCAGCCTGTGTTTCTCTGCAAATAGATGGACTTGGACTAAACATCACATTTGGCACTAATATTTCTGCATTCACCCAGCAGCATTTCTATCACCAGCACTCTCCAAGCAGCTTCTGCCATGACATCTGGACATCACACAGCACCTGAAGCACATTAAGCTTTTTCAGCAGGTAGTAAAGCCCTGGGCAGTGTATGGCAGGTGAGCCCTGGTCTCTAAATACCCATCACGGACATTGCTTTCTCCAGCAATTGCCAAAGCCTGCTTTGGATTAAACTGCTTCAGATTAAACTGCTTCAGACGAGCAACTGCAGAAGGGCAAGGCTGGAAAAGGAAGTCTTTCTTGTTTTGTTTGAGCTCTTATTTTCCTGCTGATTGGTTGTTTTGGGCTTGTTTGGCTTTTGACAAATTGTTTAAAGGACAAATATAAGGCCAGACAGCTGAATGCATCAGAAGGGTCAGCCAGTTTCTCAGGCTGCTGTCTTTTCCCAGCTGTTTCATATGAGAAAAAGATCAGGCGGAGCTGGATCTCCCTGATTGCTTTCCACAATATAAAGTGGACTTGTTTGATGTAAAGCAGGGGGCTAGGGTGTGGAATCACCACCCTAGCACCTAGGATGGTGATTCCACACAGGATGCTAGCAAGACTCCTCTCCTTGTTGGGCAACTGCTCTTTTTCAGAGCCATTCCCAGCATCCTATAACCAGGACCCCTGCCCATCAGCTGTTCAGCGCTGGTTCTGGGAATGATATGAACCTGGAGCCTTCCTTCAGCATCCAGCTTCACAAACTCCACATATAGTAGGGAAGTCTGGACTCTAAACTGAGCATAGGCTGCCCAGAAGTCACCCTGTGGGACACACCTTGGTCCTACATGTTTGGCCAGGGATCCAGAGGGTGCACAGCACTTCTTACACCTCAGGATCAGATATGGATCTGGCCCTTAGACAACAAAGAACTTTTTTAAGCTGGAGGGTCATCTTTAGCTTTTTAATATATTTTAATACAAAGCATTCCTGTTGTCTGGCTTGGTGGGTAACCCAAGCAGCTGCATTAGCAGAGCCCACACTGGCCTTGTGAGGAAGAAGAATTATTCAATCAGTGCATGAAGGACTGGGTGGATCCTCTCATGTTTGGAGCTCCTCAAAGTCAGCTCCTCTGGGTGAGAAGGTGGGGATGGTTCCTTCTCACAGTTGTCTTCTGTGGCACAGCTCACCTGGGCTATGAGCTGGGAGGAGGAGGAGGAGGAGGAAGGAGCACAGAGCAGTGAAGAAGGACATCTCAGAAGGTGTGGAGCTGGGGTTGTGCCATGGCACAGTGAGTGAGTCCCGTTGCAGGACTGACTGTGGTGGTGGAGGGAGGGCCATTTATGGGCAGTGGGTCCTGAAAAGAAGGAATCTAGAACTGATAGCAGGGTAATGCCCATTTCTGGGGAGCTGTTGCAGTGGTGGTTGTGTGGTGAGGATTTGGTGTGGAGGGAGAACAGGGATTGCTCCTGTCATCTGAGTTCCTCTGCCTAGAATGCATTTGAGGGCTGGCTGGGACCTGCATGAGCGAGTCTGTGGTGGGACTGGGTTAGAAAATGACATCTAAATGATCCTGTGGCTTGAGAGGTTGAGCCTGGGGTGAAGGGAGGAGAGATGTGGCCTGTGAATTTGTAGATTTTTTTTTTTTAACTTATTTTGTTTCTAGTTTCCGGAAGCATAAGCACCGTGTCTTTCCCCATCCTCTCCTCCCTGTCCTTGAAGGGGTTCCTTGTGCATCCCTCGCAGCTCGGGGTGAGAAGCGGGAAGGTGCCGTCCCTGCTCGGTGGTGAGACCGTGTCTGTGCCAAGGTCACCCAGGATTTGTGGGCTGTGCTTACAAGAGCAGAGAACACCCAAATTTCCCTCCGCGATCTCCCGCTGCCATCTGCTGGTAACTGCGCCCGCGGAGCCTGGAGCCACCGCATCCCTGCCGGGCACCGTCCCGGGCTGCTGCCAGCGCTGGGCGGGCATCCCTGGGGACCAGGACCGGGGAAAAGCAGGGCCCAGGAGACGGCAAAGGGATGAGCTAAAGGGAACCAGCTTCAAGGTGTGCGGGGGGAATCAATGCTCTTGGAGCAGAACACTGAAGGACAAGCAGGGTTTGAATGCTGCATTGAACTTGATAATTTTTTGGAGAATAATTTTTTTTCTCTGGAGAGATATTAAACCTGCCTTGGGGAGGCGGGGAAGAGGTGGGAAACAATCTGTTAAAATAAGTTTCTACTGCTTTCTGCTCACTTAGGCAGAGAAAAGCAAGTTAGCAAAAAGTGAAAAAGAGGTTGTTGAGAACTTGTCTTTGACTAATGGAGTTCGGGAGTTGTTTCGGTTTGTTTGCTTCTAATTGAATTGTACAACTTCAGAAGTGATCTGCTGCATATTTACCAATAAAAATATGAGTCAGGTCCGAGGTCTAGGACATGAATACTGGCTGAGAACATGGCCCAGGCAACACCAGGTCCTGTGACACCTTTCCTGCCTTCCCGGTTTGTAGGAATCTTGTAGGTGAGAGGGGAAATGCCACAGCTACTGGCAGGAGTGATCAGAGAAATTAGTTTCACTGGATTTGGAAGGGGGATTTCCTGGGCTGATCACAGGGAGGAGGTTGCAAGGGTCTGTTGGTCCTTGTGAGCATCACAACCCAGTGGGTGCCTTGGTTAACACCAACTACATGTGGTAGAGAGCTGATAGTTTTAAATATATGAAGTCCTTACAAGGTTTATGAAAATAAATTATGGATCAAGAGAGAAAGAATCTATCTGTCCTGCCACAGAGGAAAAATTAAAGTGTGAGCTTAAGCCTCCTTAGCCAGGAGAAAATCCACAGCAGCGGTGGACTCTGACCATCAGAGTGGATCTGTGAGACCCCACACCTTCCTCTGACACCAGAGCCTCCTGCACTACGATGGACATAAAAAAAAAAAAAAAAAAAAAAAAAAAAAAAAAAAAAAGGCTGTTTCCATTGGTTTAATTTCCCACTGAAGAACTTGTCTCTTGGAGCCCTCTTGGAAAGCCACCCTTCAAGCTGCAGCTTGGAAGGCTGCACATTGCAGAGCAGAGGCTTTGCCAGGAGAGTGAGGGAGTGTAAGAGTGGAGAGGGGCCTCAGCTGAGAACCAGCATTGACAATTCTCCTGTGAAACTGGTGAGATTTATTGTTTTCCCTGAAGTCCTACTTTCTGCAGTCATGGAAGTGCAGTAAACTTCCCCAATTTCATGCATATATGAGACTTGCTGGTAGAGCTCATTATGATGGAGAAAGTATAAGAAATGCACCCTCTGGGAACAGAAACCAGAAAGAACAGAAAACCTCCACTGCTGGAAAAAAAAAGTCCTCATCATATCTAAGCCAATATCACTCAATTTTGGCCTCCATCTCAAGAATTTTTAAGGCTTGGAGTTGGCAGTAAGGAAGCTTCGCTGATGCTTTGGCCAAGAACAAGGGCATTATTTCCTGTGTTCTGGCCTATATCCCAAACTGTTTGATTCCCCTTCCATCAGGTACTCAAAATCCTTCCTGAAAACTGAGGTCTGCAGGGGGGAATCTTATCACATTTTGTCCTCAGCTTCTCTAGGGCATCAGGAAACATCAGCATCCTCCCACGCTAAGTCTCATCGCACTGTGCAAGTTGATGGCAGTAGTTTATAAAGTCTGATATATATCCTCAGGATAGCAGCTGCTCAGCTGTGGTATAGGAAATATGTATAAGTCATTGTTACAATTAGTATTATCATGGTGAAGATAGCACTAGAGAAGTTGCTGGAGAATGTCAGAGGTTTTCTGTCTCTTAACAATTCTTTTTCTTTTTGGTAGTGCAGCTAGGTTTGTAGCAGGACCAAAGAGGCCTTTTGTTTTTATTTTAGTTTTGTTTTAAGAAATCTCAGCTCTGGAGGGAGCTGTCATTGTGGGATGCTGATTACTTGTGCAAGTTGACAGAGAGCAAGGCAGCTCTGTCTGTAGTGATCTCAAGGCCTTTTGCCTAATCAAGCCAACACTGCAGGCTCTGTGTGGAGAATGTGTAACCCTATCTCAAGTGCCTGACAAATCCTTCACTTCCAGAATTTGTTTCCTTGGTTCCCACAATCTGCAGCAAACCATTAAGTTTGATTTTACTACTTTTTCCTTCTCCCCTTCCCCTCCCCCCCCCCCCCCCCTTTCCTCCTCCTTTGTTTTCTCAGCAACCATTTTGTCTTAGCCTTCCTTTCTGGTTCTTTTCCTTGGGGACAGTAACTCTGAAAACTGTACTCACTTCCTATATATCCTTGACCCTCAGAGCTTTTCAACTTCTATTTTATTATCTAGTCAAAGGAAATTCAGCATCAATTCAAAAATGTTCCTTTCTAAAAAAAAAAAAAAAAAAAAAAAAAAAGTATCTTATCTGGTCAGTTTTCTTTGAAACAGGATTCAGCCAGAAATGGATTGACGGACTTTGTAGAAAGCTCTTGCTGAAGCTTAAAAAGGGGTCTTGCATCTGTAGGATTTGGCTCAAAGACATGGATTTCCTTTCCAGTTCCATGAGTCCGTAACACAGTGACTGCAGGGAAATGACAGTGAAATAGAGTTGTCTTCTGTTGAGCCTGGATGTGAAAAGAAATTAGATGTGTTGATGGAGCCTCCCTAGGACAAGAGGAGCTGCTGCCCCTGATGCTCAAGGCTGTCTCCAAGGGAGCATCAGCAGCTGGATTGTGCTGGCAGAGGGGCTCTCCCTGGGGCCCTGATGCAGATGTGGGGAACAGACACCAAGTGTTGGAGCTGTTTGTGAAGGAGGGAAAGAAGGAGGACAGAACATCATGGAGGAAACCTTGTAACCTTAACAATAGCTCCACAGAGCTGTGGGACCAGGCCCCACAGAAACCCTTCCTTCATTGCTTCTGTTGGACTTCAGTATTTCTAGACAAGCAAGTTTGTACCAGACTACACCTCCCAGGGAGCTCAACCCCCCAAACACTGACTAACCTGCAATAAGGGAGAATGCCTTTATCCTGCCTCCTCACTTTAAAGAGAAGGACCTGATTCTACTTTGCCATTTTTCTCATGACATGGAGGAGAAAGATTTTTATATAGTCACCAAGCAGAGATGGATCAAGCTGCTGATACCTGTCTGAATTCTCAGTTCAAAACCACATGTTCATATCTATGCTTTTGCCATGGGGTGTTTTCTTTTGAAAGGGGCCACAAAGTGAAAATTGAAATGCCTTGGATTGTTTTTCAGTTGTGTTTAGGGAGTGGTTTTTGGGAGAGCACAGGTCAGAATCATTCAGCAGGAACAGTTTTCTTCCCCACTGTGTGATCTGTAAAAGGATTGTGTGAGGTCATAGTGGGAAACAGAGAGAGGCATCCTATTCCCTGCTCCATAGGAGCTTTCCAGGTGATCATGCACCACCTCCAGTTCTACCACTCTCGAATAAAGTTCCTTGTGATTCTCAGACAATGGATTTCAGGAGAACTCTGGTTGTTCCTGTAGTAGCAAACGTGTCTCCTGCAGGAGCTGTGGAGCAATACCTCTCCTGCTTTGCTGTGGAGCATTACTGTCCCAGCCACCCTGAGTTGCTCCTCTGAGGCTGTTGTCATCTTCAGAGGGACCCAGAGAGAGGGTCTGCAACTGCAACTCCTCCAACTCTTCTGCCTGTTGATCCATTATTGCTGAGTCTGCATTTTGCAAATGGTCTTGTCTCACACCACCTTTATCATGAAGTATCATCATGTACATGCTAATTCACTGCTTGGGTCGTAGGGCTGATGTGACTTTCCCTTCCTTGGTGGCTCTCAGAGTATCATTTCATTTGTACTCCAAACCTGAGACATCTTTCCAGAAAAGCAATACCCAGAGTCCTAATACCAACTACAAATACATCTCTTCATGTCTTAAATTCATTAAAAAATGCTCTGATAAAAAGATTTACTTCCAGGGTTTTTACCCAGACTTCTGCATGGAGTTGGCAAAGACATTATGTAACAGCTAAATCTTCATTAGTTATACCTGTTTGCTTTGTGCCTTCATGACAATGATGAAAACTGTAAATAAGTATATTGTCCCATCCTAACAAGGATAGTGTATCCATCAATAAGGACACTTACTCTGCTGAGAACTTTGCAAGGCTGTGGAGGGGAGTAAATTAAAGGGAGAACAACATCCTTCATCTAAAGTGTCCTTGTTCTGTCACTTAATGTTTTACCCTTGCTAATATTTTTCAAAGTCTGGCAGTTAGTCAGAAAAGTCACTCAGTAAATGTGACATATTTTTTGCAGCCAAAGTCTGCTTGGTCCTCGAGTGATTCTTCTGGGCAACTGTGGCTGGGAGTGTGACCTGGAACTCCTTCTGTGTCTTCTCACCTTAATTTCCTAGCAGTCTGGGAAACAGAAGTTTCCCAGTGGCATGTGTGGGGATGGAAGGGGCAATCAGAGGAGGTTGTTCAGCTGAACAGGGAGGTGCAAACCCCTTGTTTGGGCAGCAAAGGACTTGTCTGGATAAAAACAGCCAGGATGAGATTCCACTCTTAGTAGTTCACCTCATCCTGGTCAGAATGGTTGGTAACACCACGCTTAGCCCAGGGTGTCTCCTCTCACTAAACTCACTTGACTTAGGTCCCACTTAGGTGCAGCAAAAGCTGTGTGGTGACTTGGAACTGTCCTGTGTGTCAAGGCTGTCCTTGGTCCACAGGCAGATGCCAGAGTTATGGGTCTACAGTGCTCAGACAGGAGCTACAGGAGATCTCTGGGAGAGAGTGAGGAGGGGATAAGAGATGGTCATTGCCACTTGTTGGGAGAGATCCACACTCCCAGGTCCCTGCCAAGGAGGCCCAAAGATGGGAAGCACATCCCATGAGAGCCCACCTGCATTGCATGGCGGGAACTGAGTCCACGCAGCCTGCACAGGGAGCTCTGCCCAGGAACAGAGAGGAGCAGTTTCCAGCACACAGAGCTGGGAGCTTTCTCCTCATGTGACAGGGCTCAGAGCAGCCTGACAAGGTACTGAGGTTCCCACTGAATCCAGCAGCTTCCCTGGCTCCTCTGCATGGCATTTTATCCCTGCCTCAGCACACGTGTCCCTAACTCACCCGGGTTAAACAAAGAACAAACAAAAATATTGCAAGAAGTCTTGAAATGATGGACTGCCTCCAGCTCTATGGGAGAGTCCAGGAGTGAAAATCAGAGTTTGACCTGCAGAGGGAAGAAAAGAGCTGTGGTAGCACCACTGCGTTTCCCGGGGGTCTGCTCTGCTTTCCTGCTGCTCCTCTGGAGCAGACTCCGGGCTGAATAGCTGCCTTGAAACATTAAATACATTCAAAGCCCATTCATATCACACCAAAATTAAACTGCTGGATTTCATTCAAGAGTCATTCCCCTGAGGAAGGGCTGAGAAAAAATAATGGTTAGCTGAATGGCTCGCCCATTCAGCACACAGGAAAATCCCCCAGGAGGAAAGGTAAGGAGTGAGGCTGGGCTATCACCTCACCTCATTGCATCGGTATCTGTGTATGAGCTAATTTCTCAATCCATTTAGAAATTCACTAATTGTCATTGGAACTATTTGCTGATGACTGTGAAGTAGCTTGGTAATGAAGAGGAAGTCCATTTATTCGTTAGCATTTGTGAAAATAATTGCCTGTCCCTCCACCGAACATCCTCTGCCCCAGAAACTCTTGCTCTTCCGCACCTTTTTATTTTTTTCTGAGCTGCACTCTTTGAAACGCCACTCATCATTTCCAGTCCCTGAAGGGCTCGTTCTCAGCCTCTGTGAGAGGAGTGAGGGTGAACACCCCACAAGGGGACACTAAATGTGCTGTCACTTCCGCTGCAAGGAGAGGAGAATGTATTAACTGTGCTGCAGGGTCTGGCTGCCTGGTTGCAGCTCCCAGGTACTGCTGAAACCGCGGGTTTTACAAGGCTGCTGCGACTCTGCAGCCCCACACCTCTGCCTGGCATCACAGCAGGGCTGGGAGAAGCCATGGATGCAGGGCTCAGTGACATGGGTCTGTCTCTGGCCAAGGAGACAAGGTGGCCCCAGAGACACCATGTGAGCTTCAGGGGCTGTCTTCTGCCCCGTTTGATATCCCTGCTCTCAGCTTTCACCAAGACAACAGACAGACTGTATAAAGCCAGGCATGCCCCAGCAGGTGAGTCTTGGAGGGAGGAGGAATGGTTTTTGGAAGGTCCAGGAGTGATGTCTCAGGAGAGGAGGAATTGGGAGAGAATGAAGGTCTGTATTCCTCAGCTCTCTGTGCCCACTGCCCCCATGAGTGCAGCCAACACCTCTGCCAGCACCTGATCCTGCCGGGGGTGACACACTGGGGGGATGGCTTTTTCCCTGTGCTCGCTGGCTCACCCTTTCTGTCATGCCCAGCACTTCCTCTGCTGCCACCATCACTGCCACCAGCACAGGTAACATAAACTGACTCATTCCTTCACTTTGGGCAAGCACCATTCGGCATTCCCTGCGTGGCCAAGAGGCTCTGAGCCCTCTGCCAGCTGGGGAGGGTGGGTTTGCTGCTGCAGGCAACCAGCACACTCCAGGTCCCTGGGGAGAAGTGGGAGACAGAGTTTGCCACCCTCTGAATCAACAGAGATCTGCCAAATTGCACCTGCTGGGCTTGTGCTGCTGCTATCTTTCACTCCAAGGGCCACTTGTTTATCAGCTGTGATAAATTTTTATTGTTTGCTGCGTTCATGAATTCCCACATTTGTACCCAAGGCAAGGAGCACCTCATGTCCTGGGCATGGATGGCCACCAGTGCTGACCTAGCAGGGCATGGAGCAGGAGATAAGCACTGCCCTGCTGCTGGAAGCCAGCAGGGCCCTGGACTGTGCACCTGCTCCTTGCCCAGGGCTGCTGCAGCAGGGCTGGGAGCCAGGGGAGCCAGGATGTGTTATCCCCTTGGCTGTGGGCAGGGACAGTGGCTGTGTCCTCAGGGAGGAGCACAGTTCTGCTTGTCCCAGGACGGGGGAGTGGAGCAACTCCTGCCTCAACAGGATGGGGAAAGGACGGCTACAAATGCACTCAAGATGTTGTCCATGTTTGAGGTGCAGCTGCTGCAATCCTGCCCAGCAATTGGTCACTGCAGTTTGGGATGATCCAGGTTGTGTAATAACACCTGACAACATCCTACAGCCATAAGCCTGTGTCATTTCAGTGTGTCCAATGGACTCGTCGTAGCTCATGTTGGGAATGGCTTGTTAGGTGTATTTGCTGGCCTGGGGTGAAATTCTTCAAGTGTTTCCAAGTGTTTCCATTGCTGCAGGTACAGCACTGTGGAAAGGTGGGGTGAAGTGCCAGGTCAGGCAGGATCTTGGGCTTTGGGCTTCCCATGTGGAGGAGCATTCCTGGTTTGGGAGGACTGGAGATGCTGTGTTTGCTTCTTGGGCAGGTATTTAATGCATTTTAGGATTAGGCAACAGTCTTTTGCTTTCTTCAGGTGCTGAGGCATTAAGAGGGAGAAGTGTGTGGGTGAGTGCAAATCAGCTCTGTACAGGGAGAGCTGCCTGTTTATACCATAGGATTTAGGCTTCCAGATATTTAATTTCTGGTAACTGTACTTTAGCTTGTTAAAACACTTGAGTCTTGAAAAGCCTCCTGTGGATAATGAGCCTGTGGGGAGGTACTGCTCCCAGGGAGCCTCAGACTGGGGAGCAGGGGTGGATATGGGCCTCCTGCTAGCAGTGCAATTAATGAGCAAGTAGGTGGCCAGCATTTGCAAGAAAACTGGGAGAGAGGGAAATAAAACATTGAGAGAGAGGTTTTGTTGCCTCCCTTGAAACCAAGATCAAGCACAGCTCATCTAAGTTTAAAATGTCCCATGTGATATGTCATGGCGTGAAGGACCAGGGACGGTGGAGGCTGGGGGATGTAGGAGACGGTTTTGCTTTGAAGTCTGGGGTTGGCCTGGAGAAGACTCTGGAAGGGCTCTGCCAGCCTCAGTAGGAACCTTTTGTGATCCTGCCAAAGCTGTCCCAACAAAGGAGCAAAGGTTTGGTGTGACCTATTCCCTGAGCCCTGGTTCAAGGGGGTCATGCTGGAGGGTGCCCACCTTGCCTGCAAACCAGGCTGAGAAATGTCCCTGCTGAGGACCTGCATTCAGTTTGACATGTCATAGGGTCCAGCCCTCTCCTCCTTCCTGCCCATGTCCTGCGACACAAGGTTCCTACTAAGGTGGTAGAACCATTCCAGAGCTGGCAGTGGGGCACAAGCCTTCTCCAGGCAGTTCCCTGATCTCAAAGCAGAACGATCTCTTACACCCCAGTGGGTGTCACCAATGGGTAAATGGGCAGGAGAAAGGACCACTGGTAAATGGGCATGAGGGGGAATGGGAGGAATCCTCACACCACAGAGCTGTGTGGTGACTGGCCCTCACTGATGAGCCATGGGACCAAACTCCTGTTGGGAAATGTTAGTCACAGTCCTGCCTGGCTTTTGATCCCCACTCACACCTTCACCCTGTTAATAATTACAAGGGAAATAATTAAAACCAATGTGCACTGAAGTCCAGTATGAGAAAATCAACAGTTAGCTCAGAGCCATGAGCCAGCCAACCACAGGCACCACGGAGCTGCCTGAGCCACCAGGAGACACAGTAGCAGCCTTTGCAGTGGCAGACATCATCGTGCTGGTTCTGTACTTTGTCTTTATCCTCGTTGTTGGAATATGGGTGAGTCCTTGAGGGGGCCGGGGCTGGCTCTGCCTGAGCCAGAGAGGCTGAGCCAGAGAGGCTTTAATGCTCCCTGGCCTCTTCCTGGGTAGAAAGGGGTTTGCCTGCAAATGGCATCCTCTGCACAACTTATCCCAGGGCCTGTTGAGCAAATTTGGGGGTGACAGGAATCCTTCTGTGAGCCTTCACTCCCACCACACATGGGGACAACTGTGGGATCACTCCCTGAGGGTTGTTCTGGGAATGATGCTCAACTCCTGTGTTGCAAAGCAGTCTCACATCTGAGTGTGGACAGGCAGGAGGCAAAAGAAAAGCCAGGGTTGTGCTGGAGAAGACTGAAATGAGACCTTAAAAACTTTGGGAAGATTGTTGCTAGTGATTTGTTCATGTTGTTTGGCAAAGGCCTCTGTCACAGACAGCGACTTGTTCTGCTTGGCTGAACTGCTTTTTCTTTCCCAGTTGGTCCATTCAAAGAGAAGTAATTTAACAGGTACAAGCAGCTTCTTGCCAAAGCACAACTGTGAGAAGCCTGCACAAAAAGGGGCAGCAGCAGTGTGTGAAGCCTGGCATACTTAACAGATCCATACAGTTATTTTGGAGCTGGTGCTGAGGCCAGGCACGTGTTTGGACAAGGGTTCTCCTGCCTTGGTCTGACTCGAGGGTGGGTGAATGGAGGAAAACACTTTTTCCTGTTCTTTCTCCTGTGCTTCCAGTCATCGATACGAGCGAGCCGCGGGACTGTTGGAGGCTATTTTCTGGCTGGACGAGTCATGACTTGGGCACCTGTGAGTGAAATGCTTCCCTCTGTTTCTCATGGTTTGAAATTCCAGGTGTGAGAGCAGGTTCATTGAGGGGACCCAGTTTTTACAATTCCTGCCTGTAGTCTTGAGATGAAGGGGACAGATGAAGGATCCATCAGGAATCATCCCACACATCTTTGCCAGTGGGCTGCAGGATGGAGCTGCCAGGCCAAGAGGGTAGCTCAGCATCTTCAGGGTTTTCCAACTCTCAGTTCCTCTGCTAAAGTTAGCAGAGGAATAAATATAAAACTGTTCCCACTGATGAAAGTTAGGGAATGCTGACTGCCTAGCTGGGATTGAAATTTTTGGCCTCAACTCACCACTGACGTTCCCAAGTCAAGAGAGCATTAGGTAATCTAGGAATGTGTTATCCTGTAAAGAGCATTTAGACACTGAATTAAAAATAATCCCTAATCCCAGGACTTTCTGAACCCTTGCTATTTAGAGCAGAGTTAAGTTTATTGACTAACGATGTCAAGGATATAAACTTCAAACCACTGAAGTACAAATCTTCACTATGAAGGAAAAAAAATAATCTATTGAAAGCACCTTTTCTTGGGAGTGAAAAGTACATATAAAGATAATTTAGAGTTGGAAAGGAATACAAACGCCACAGGAATAAAGATTCTTCTCAGCCAATAGAAGACTCTAGAACCATATATCTCTGCAGTGAGTCATGGGTAATGGAATGCACATCTCAACCAAAACAGGTTTTCTCTTTTTTTCCTTTGTCTGTGCATTGCCCATAAATTCACTAGGCTGGAGTTTCAGCCGCTTCCACCAGAGACACATGCACCTCTCTAAAATGTAATTTCTTAAATGTTCTTTAAACTTCTGTCTCAGTCAAGTGACATTTAATGCCAAAGCTTAGTTTCATGGTTTTCTCTAATTAGGAGGGGGAAAATTAAAAGATTCTAAATTTGAAATTGCTCCCCTCAGTCTTGTTCTTTTAAACAAGATTTCTGGGTTGGGTTTTTTTCTATTAAAAAATCCCCCCAAACAAATCCCAAAACATCCTCACTGCTTTTGGCTCCAACCAGAGGTGGCTACAGAGGCTATTTGGTACAGATCAGCTCTTGCCTCTTTTGAACTCTTTTAGGTTCAGAGCAACCTCTAATGCTGTTCACTTCTCAGATTTGTTTGTCAGAGCTGATTCCACCTCTGCAGTTCTCCTGCAGGCTCAGCTTTTTGTGGCCTTCACCTTGAGGACACGAGTGGCTTATCTGCGTTTTATTATTGTTTTTATGAGTGACAAGTTTCAGTTCTGTATTAAACAGTCTCAGCCAAGCCCTGATATTAAATTGCTGTTCTTTTGCAATGTATCTTTTGCATTTCTGTGTCTAATCTACATATCAGGAAAACTACTCACATTTCTTGTGAGCACTGTTTGAAAAGTCCTGTTGCAGCAACTTTTTAACCAAGAGGTTTGTCAGACAGAAAAGAAAGCAGAGTCAGTGTGGATGTTGATGTCATTTAACCTTGCCCAAAGGTGAGACGCAGATCAACTTCCATTATTCCTTGTTTCACATGTGGCAGTACTAAGGAAGGAAAAGCCCCTTGTAGGTGATGTGCCTGAAAGCAAAGTGTAGGATGAAAGGGCTTGACTTGTCCTTTGGGTAACTTTTCCTTTGACCCTGAGAGAGAGTTGATGTTGGCATACAGAAAGGAAGTGAGGCTTTGTGCCAGTGAAAGTAGTAATTCAGTCAGGAAGCCTTTTCCCTTTAAGAAGCCTTAAAAAGCCTTCGAGCTGGCATTCTGACAGTTAGTGTGTCAAGGAGCCATGGCAGGGTCAGCCTACCCTGCCCACAGCCTGCAGTCAGAGTTAGCCTAAGCCATGAGCATTTTCCAGCCTGCCGCAGAGCTCTGTAGCTTTGAACCTACCTTGGACACTAAACACAAAAGACCTGCATGCTCCTAGCACATCCATGCTATGGTTCAGGAATCTCCTTCCTCAGGAGGAGCTCCAAGAGAGCACTCCTGTCCACACGGCTGTGTCAACCAGCACCACACATGTTCAGAGCAGGACTCAAAAGGGGTTGTCTGCAGGGCATGGGGAGGTAGGGCAAGGGCCAGCAGGGTCAGAGATGGCACCTTGCTGGCTGCCTAACAAGGGAATGGAGAGATCCACCACATTTCATTTCATGGTCATGGAGAAATCCGTGGTGTCACCAGGCTCCCCTCTCTCTGCTTTGCCCCTGTAACAGGTGTGCTGCTCAGGAAGCAAAGTGAGCCCTGATTCTGAGATTAAGCTTTGCACTGCAGTGGGGGCAGTGGAAGGGAGCAGGAACATACTTTAAGATATAAAATATGTGGGTTTTTTGAGAGTTGAAGGAAAATTCTACTCTCTGTTAGCACCCAGCTGCCTGACTACATGGAGATGAGATCCTGGGGAAAGAGATTTTCTGGGGGAAATGCTTGGGTTTATACAGAAGTTCCTCAAAGTGACTTTCTCACTTTTATCCCTGTCCCCTGTGTTTCAGATTGGAGCATCCCTGATGTCGAGTGATGTGGGCAGTGGTTCATTCATGGGCCTGGCAGGCACTGCAGCAGCTGGGGGCCTTGCTGTTGGAGGCTTTGAGTGGAACGTAAGAGTCACTTCTGTTGTCGACTAAGATGTCACTGTTTACAGAGGGATTGGGGTTTCTCTCCAAAATCAGGTGTTTAACAGTATCAGCAGCAGCAAGGGCTCAGCTCTCAAGAGAGAAGCCTCCAGACATTCTGACAGCCTTGGAAACATGAGATCTTTATTTTAGTTTAAGTGGAATTCACTAGAATTATTAGCTTTTTGGCCTTCCCAGTGGTACATGGCCTTATTTTTAAGCTTTGGTCTGCACTTGTGAAGATTAAAATAAAGGATAATGAATGCTGGAAATGTGCTTGGATAATCCCAGGATTCTGGGTACAGGGAGCTGAATAAAAAAACCAAGAAGCAGCATCATGTGCTCCCATATTCACTGTAAATCCATGAGAATCAGCAACACGGTCTTCACCTGGCAGCTGCCAAAATGTGGCACCTCTGGGGTGAACATCTGGGTGTGAAGGCAGGTCTCATTTTGCCCTGTTGAGGTGGCCTGGAAAACTGCCACTGACACCACACAGAGCATGAAAACCAGGCCTTGGAGTGTGTGCTAATGAAATTTGTCAGCTGATGAGGAGAGAGATTAGTGCCAGCCTCACAAGAAGTGTTGCTCACCAAACTCTGAATCTCTTGCCTACCTCAGTGGAGTGTAAATAGTGCCAAGCACAGGCAGGGCCCACCAAAAGCTCTCTCCTGGGGTATGTATTCACTGCAATGCTTTTTTCTAGACCATAAAGGTCACCTTTAAATCCTTTGTGAAGAAGACTGAGACTGTGTTTTGCCTGGTGCAAGTAGGACATAACATTGCTGTACTCAAAGGAAATCTATTCAAATCACTTTAGAAGCTCATGAAGACAAGACTGTGTTTCAGGGCAAATCTAACTTCATGACTTCAGATTAATTTATTTCAGATTGGAAAGAGAACTTTCATATGCCATTACTCTTTCCCTGTGCCAAGGGACATCATTCAGCTGGAGGGATTATATGAGCATCTTTCACCTCAGCCAGTCTCTGCCACTGCAGGAGCCACGGCTCTTCTCAATCAGTCATAATCTCTGCTCACAGGGATCAGTTTTTTTCTGAAAACTTCAATAACTGATCAAAATAAATGTAAGGATAAACGATAATGGCCAGAGAGAAGCAGGAGGTGAGGTTTGGTGATCCAATGGCTTTCATTTCCCTTTAAATTCTCCTCTCTGGGCTTTTGCTGGGAATCAAGGAACTATATGAAGAATGCCTTTACTCTTTCCAAAAGACTCTTCACCTGTGGCAAAGCAACTAAAGTGCCTCTTTATCTGCCAGTGACAGAAGCACATCTGTGCCAGCCTGCAAGGAGAACGTCCCAGCAGAGTCTTGCTGTTGCTTATTTTTATGCTCCGCAGGGACAGTCTGCTGCCTCAGCCTCATCACTTGCTAATCAAGCAACAAACAGATGCTCCCATCCTGTTCTGAATCACTTAACTCTTCACTGCCACAGCCTCAGTGTTTTTAAAGGCCACCAAATACACCAGCACCTTTCAGAGAACCAGAGCAACAGAATACACCACCTTGCTCAAAAGACCAGGGGATGGAAGAGGAAGTGACACCCATGACAGAGAGAAATACAGGCCTTAGGAGGAGATCTTCCAAAGCTTCTAACTGTAATTGTAATAATTCCTCCAGCTGCTGGCTCACCTTCTGAGCAGGGAGAAAAAGTCAGTCTGCTTCTCAAATACATTGCATGGCACTGTACCTTTCTGCTTTCTTAGGCTGGCCACTGTCAGAACAGGGGGAAAAGCTGTTGCCATGTGTTGAATCCTGTGCCTTTATTCTCTGTCTCTTTAACAGGCCATCTGGCCACTGCTGGCTCTCGGCTGGATCTTCGTGCCTGTTTACATCGCAGCAGGAGTTGTCACCATGCCTGAGTACCTGCAGAAGAGGTTTGGAGGGCAGAGGATACAAATCTACATGTCCGTGCTGTCCCTGATTATATATATACTCACCAGGATATCCGTACGTATCCAGCTGAACGCAACCCTTGTGTCTAGGGCAGGGATTGGGCATCCTGGTACAAGGCAGGGCTGCTCAGAGAGAACTCCTTGAAAGGAGCAGCCCTGCTCCCAGGAACAGCAGCAGTGTGTTACTGGACTGCTCTTGCCTCTGTATTGATCATGGAGACCTTTTCTGAGAGAGACAGAGCCCTCATTCAACAGCAATGCACTGTGAGAACTTTACAGGGATGTGCAACCAATTCCTAACCAGTCTAAGTACCATGGGCTGTCTGCCTGCTTTTCCTCTTCTATCACATAAATCTTAGGCATCAGAGATAGAGGAAGGACTGCATTAGCCTATCTGAAAGTCTGTCTGGCTGCATCTTGTACAGATGAAATTCTCTGAAATATCGTAACCCTGCTGTTGTTCCTATGGTTGAGTTTTCAGCATTAGGTATTTTATGGTCGTTCCTCTCTCTTTCTCTCATGTGTTTTGCACAAAAAGGGTATACAGTGAAAGGGAGGTAGGTTTTGACTTGAGACCAAACTCAGCATCTTTTCTGAACTACTTGTAGCATTGTACCCTGCTGGTAACCAAAACCCAGAGTAGCCTGCTGGGTATTTCCCCCTTTTAAATGCCATGCAGAAAGGAATAGAAGTTATGCTCAGGTATTTCCTAAGAACTACCTGTGCCCTTGGAGGGAGAGGAGTGTATTTGAGAGTCCATTACAGGGACTGAAACAAAACACTCCTGTGGCTTCGAGGTCCTTCTCCAAGGCATATTATGTCTCAGCTCCTGGGAGGGGCATTAAGAGCAGTTCCAGGCTGGATGTGGGGTAGATTGCCTCCTCTAATGGGCAGCTCTTGGTCATGACACGCACAGCTGTCACCATTGACTCCAGCTTTGCTCTGTGGCATCAAAGCACTGCCCCTGGTGGCAGAGTGAGTGAGGTGTTGCAAAGAGGCACTTCAAGCCTCTTTACCTGTAAGAGATAAATGGCAAGTGTCTTGTGCAGCAGCCCACAGGGAGCACAGTGAAGGTATGAAACAGAGCTGTCTTTCAGAGTGACCTTCAGCAGAGCAGTATTTGCCAGTGCTTTTCAGAGCAGGACCCTGGCCTCCATCACTGCAGTTTCATCTCAGTGCTTTCTCCTCTGCGCAGCCAATTCATGCGTGGCTGAGGAATGTGGCTGGGGGAGTTTATGGCCATGACAGGTGCTTTCTATTAAGCAGAGCTATTGTTTGTGGAGAGCTCATTTAGCGGCTGGCTGGACAGCAGGCACTTGGTTACAAGAAGGAATTTTCTCCTTGTGCTTTCTGCCCAAACATAGGTCAACAACCAGGGCACTGCAGTGTCTTCTCGGTTTGCAAAGAGAAGAGAGATCTCTATAAACAGTGTTGTCAGAGGACTGTTCCTGCGCGGCTACAGAAGTGGTTGTGTTTCCTGCTGGGAAGCCAAACCCCAGAAGGGGCAGGGATTCCCGTGGTGTACTGGCTGTGCCTGTTGTGTCTCAGGCCTGCAGAGGTCAGGGCTTGCACTGGCTCCTAGCTTTTAGGGTGTTCATTTCAGATACAGCAAATGGAATTCTTACCCTGCCCCTTCTGTCTCCCTTGGCAAAGGTCTCCACCTGTATCTCAGCCCATACCAGACTTGCAGGTGTCCTTCTACCTGCTTTCCCAACATAAACATCTCCTGTATCACCTTCTGCAATTTTGAATGATGTTATCTGTGTAATTCCAGATCTCATCTGTCCAGCCAGATTCTGGTGTCACTCTCTGCCAAAACACAGCTGATGAGGGTTTCTGAATTTCTAGTGAGGTCCTCAGTAGGTATAACCTGTTTTTTGGAGTCTCTCTAATATGCTGAACTGCAGGAACAGAAAAACCACCTGTTGACCTTCTCAGATCCACAAATCATGGTACAGGACATCAGTGACTCTTTAGGAGTCTTTCAAGAAGGAGTGTGTGTTGGACTATGAGGCCACCAAGGCGTGGCCCTGGGAAGAATAAGGCATCTGCTATCTCCCTCTTTTCCCTCCTGTGTCTGCCTGCAGATACATGGGCTTTGTCATCCAGGGATGTGTTCACAGGCACTAAAAGAAGTGACAGTTTACACCTGTCCTTTTCTTTGACAGCCAGGATTCTGTGACTCAAGATGGTCTTTATTTTGATGACTTTTTAGTCCCTTGGTGTAGCACCTCCATTTTCACCCTCTTGCTCTCCCAGATCCTGAAAGCTCTGACCTAGAGGAAAGTTTTTCCTTACAGCAAGACAAGGTTCAGAGCCAAGAGTTCCCAACAGCTCTTCTCCTCCCCTTCCAGTTCACCTTCCTGGTGTCCTCCCCTGTCAGTGCTTTCAGCCACAGAGGGCTGCAGGCTGCTTTATTAGATTTCACTTGCACAAAGCACTTCTAATGCCTGACTGCCCTTGTTTTTTTTTTATTCCAGGCAGACATTTTTGCTGGAGCATTGTTCATCCAAGTCTCTTTGGGCTGGAACCTCTACTTGTCCACTGTGCTCTTGCTAGCAGTGACTGCTGTCTACACCATTTTTGGTAAATAGCTGGTTTACATTATAAACTGGAGCCTAGGATATATGTTTCCCATTTCCTACAGAGGGGAAAGAGTATTCAGGTCCTGGTCTGAGGGAGAGATTGCCCCAGTTGTTGGTAATACCTGCCTTGTCACTGCCACCTGTTAGAGACCTTTGACTCTTCCCCTCTCCCCTCTTGAACCAAGGGAAAGTGGTATGGGGGAAATATCACTGTTTTTAGAGGATTTTCTAACACTGCACAAGGCTCTTGGCTCCCTCTGTGCAGGAAGCTACCACTGCCCATGTTTGCTATTTTGTTCCCTTTCTGCAAAATTAGCAACTTGAGCTGTTAAGATGCTGAGCTGCCTCCAAGTTCTCTCATGAACATGGAAAACATTCCACACTGTTCCTCATGGAAGGGCTTGTGACAGCTGTGGGCTCCAGGGGACCAGTTCAGTGCCAGCTTCTCCCGGTGGGTCTGTCCTGAAATTGCAGGGCTGGAGCTAAAGAAAGCTAAAGGTGAGGTTCCTGTTTCCCTGTGCATGGTGACACACTGACTGCTGTCTCTGCTTCTCCTGGCAGGGGGTTTGACTGCTGTGATTTACACAGACCTGCTGCAGACCATAATCATGGTGCTGGGAGCTTTCGTCCTTATGTTCATAGGTAAGGGGAACCTGCAGTAGCACCACACAGCAGTTTGGTGGTCCCAAGTGGCCACTGAAGGCACCTTAGCTGGGTGCCTCACACTTCCATGTGTGGTGCAGAAATGAGTTTCAAGCACTCACGGAAGTGGTGCCAGCACAAGTCTCATTCTCCAAGCCATCACACTTTCTTCATCCTTTGCACTAACTGTATGGAGGTGAGGCTCTGAATAACTTCACCTCACTGGAGTTGCCAAAGAACTCCGGAACATCACATTCTCAGAGCCAAATTCAGCTCTCATTAAGCTCATGTCAACTCAGAGTAATCCTGCTGATTTCCACTGTTGACTTTTGGAGTTACTGTGGATTCAGGTGGGTGTAACTGAGCCTTATGAAAAAATAAAGAGCAACAAGGCAATGACCATCATCAGTCTTTGTTTTAAGCCTTCTTGGCAAACAGAAATATCTAAACCAGGTATATATTTTTTCATGTTATAATTTCCAGCTCTAGCTCTTGGGGGGTGTTTAAGTAAAAACTAGATGCTGATGACATTGCAGGGATTAGGATCATGGAGATTTTCCTTCACTGATCCTCTTCCAGAATGTGCTGTTTAAACTACAAGGACTCTGGGCAAAATCCTGCTGACTTGTGTAGAAACTCTAGACTGCAAAAAGCAAGGGTGGAATGAAAAGTAAAGGAGAGAAGAGGAAGATAAAAGTAATCATGAGACTCAGATAAGATAGTAACTTTGCATGATGCAACATCCTTTAAATCACTTGCATTTTCTTAACAGGATTTGAAAAAGTTGGATGGTATGAAGGACTTCAGGAGAAATATATGACAGCAATACCAAAGGTCACAGTCCCAAACACAACCTGTCACCTCCCACGTGCAGATTCCTTTAATGTGCTCAGGGATCCCATCACAGGAGACCTTCCCTGGCCTGGCCTTATGTTTGGTCTTACTGTGGTGGCTATTTGGTGCTGGTGCAATGACCAGGTAAATAAAATCCTTCCCTCAGCAGACAAACCACCACAGTGTTATTTTCAGTTCACTCTTTCAGTCTGTGGATGTGTGAGCTGAAAAATCACTGTGCCTTAGTGTGCAGGAGCTGCTACTTTTTAAACTGGTCCAGACCAGAATGTCTCACTCATTCCACCTTCTCAGCAAGCTGTTAATTTTATGCACTTCTTAGTGCAGTGAGAACAGGTTGTTTTCATCCCTTTTCATCCCACTGTGGGCTGGTGAGTACTAGGAGTCTTCATGCAGTTAGCATGACAAGGATATAAAAATGTGAATGTGAAGATGGTTGTGCTGTGACCTTGAGTAGACCTCCAGACAATATTCCTCCATTCATATTCCCAGATGTCTCATGTCCCTTATTCCTTTTCAAGCTACAAACAAGGAGACCTGTGTGTGTTTCCCAGGACATGGTGCTTCTGTACTTTCAGATGGGATAATTATAAAACCCCATCACTGAGCTTTTACCAAAACACCCACAGTCTGCTTCATTCCGTGTCTCTTGCTGCCATACAGCTGCTGTCTCCAGCCCCCAAGGTGGCTTCATTTCACTCAAGGGTGAAATCATTCCTGTAAAGGAAATTTCCACACTGCCCTCTCCTCTAGCCTGCGGACTGAGCTCTGAGGGGTGGCAGCAGGCTGCAGTCAGTGAGGTGGGAAAGCTGTCCTTGGTATAAAAAACATGCTGGGATCCTGTGGGATGAAAGTCATCCCTGAGAAGGAGAGGCAGAGAGAATGGATCCTGCTCTCTCTGCTGTGCTTCTGTTTCATTCTCTGCTCCATTTCTGCACTGGTTGCAGGTGATGGTCCAGAGGGCTCTTTCTGCCAAGAACCTCTCCCATGCCAAAGGTGGATCAGTGTTTGCAGGATATCTGAAACTCTTGCCTGTGTTTTTCATTGTCATGCCAGGAATGATCAGCAGAGCTCTTTTCCCAGGTGAGCCTTCCCAGTTTCATTAACACAGGGCTCCATACCTGCTGTAACCACTAGTCCCACACAGGTCTGCCAGCACATTTACATCTTAGAAACTGTTGTCCTGCAGGAATGTTCAGAGAGATTCTTGTTGCATTGTGGTGTTCCCAAGCCCCGCTTCCACCTCCAGTTCTCCCCACAATGGCAGAAATCACCAGGAGTGATAAGGGGCATACTTTGCCATTGGGGGCATTTCATTCCATGTTGTGGACATTGCATTCATTGCTCTATCTGGAGGGAGTCAGTGAAATTAAATTCCTTGAGCACTGAAGTTGTCCTTCAGATCCTATGGATTACATCCATTAGGTGTTTTGGATAGTTTTAGCAACCTACCACACAGATTCATTTAGGTGCTGGGCAATTAGGTTAAACGAGGCTCCCTTCTATCCCAAGGAGCTCTCATTGCTGGTTTCGCCAGAACCCTCCCCTTTCCAGGAAGAACAACTTGGTTAGAAGGAGCACTCCCAGAGGAAAGAGCCTATTCCCCAAATTTCCTAAATTACCCAGATTTCCTATATTGGAGTAAGTGAGCCTCCAGCATCCCTGTGAACCCAGCTGACAGGTTCATGGAAACAGTCCAGTTCCCACAAGTGACAGATCATCAAGGATTACAGTTATGCCAACACCCAGGAGAGTTTTAGCTGCAGCCTGAACAGAATTTCAAAATGTCATCTCAAAGTTTCACCTCGATTATATGATATAAAGCATTTTCAGCTCCACTCATTGTAGCTGTATTCCACCTTCAATTTATATGAAACTGCACAAGGCATCAGGATTTGTTCCCTTGATCTAAACAATCTGTGGCCCAGTGGGATTTGGACTGACTACTTGTTGTTTTCTTGTGTCCCACAGATGAAGTGGGCTGCGTGGACCCAGAGATCTGCAAAAGGGTCTGTGGAGCTGCTGTGGGTTGTTCCAACATTGCCTACCCCAAACTGGTGATTGAACTCATGCCTGATGGTGAGAAACATCATGTGGAGCTGGGCTTGAGCCAGGCTCTGCACGGGGGGATCAGGCTGCCCTTACCCATCCTAAGGATGGGGAAATCTTACTGCAGATACCAGAGAGCAGGATGGAAAACACAGTGCTCAGCGGCTCGGGGCCTAGTCCTGATTCCCCTTCTGTGTTTTGCTCCCTCAGGGCTCCGGGGTTTGATGATTGCAGTGATGATGGCAGCCCTGATGAGTTCCCTTACCTCAGTTTTCAACAGCAGCAGCACCCTCTTCACTATCGACATTTGGCAGCGGATCCGCAAGCAGGCCTCCGAGCAGGAGCTGATGATTGTGGGAAGGTCCTTGCATTTATTTATGTCTCATTCCTCTCATCATCTGTTATGAGTGCAGCTTTTACATCCTCCAAGCTGGACTCACTGAGAAAAACCTGGTGCCTGCAATATAGAACAGGAGCAGAGCTTGGGAAAGAGCATTGTGTTTTCCTGCTTCATCTTCGATAGGCCTCGTCAGGGAGAAACTCTGAATGTTCCACTGAGCTAAACAGATAATTGCCTCTCTTCTCTCTAAACTTATTATAAATACTGCTTTAAATGTAACTTTTAGAGAAGATGAAAGTGCTCTTGAGTCATTGTCACCAGAGGTCTATAAAAATGTTATTTTAGCATGAGACAGGAGGGATATGTTGCAATTGCTTCTTTTTTCCTTTTAATTTTTTTCAGGATAAAGTTCAGAGTTGATCCTCCCAGCTTTCTGTCACTGTGATAAGTTGTAGTGTCCCTGTGTTTTTTCAGGAGCATTTAAAGTTCTCCTCCAGACAGGGCAGTTTAGGCTGCATTCAGTGTGGAGGTTTTGCTCTCCAGTCATGAGCATTCTGTTCTAAACTTTGCTGAGGCTGAAGGCTGCAGGCAAACTCACCCTTTGCCATGGCAGACTGGGTAGAGGACAAGTACCTCTTGCTCAGCAGAATGGACAAACCTCTGTGGCACAGAGTGCAAAGGCAGAGGAAGGTTACAATATTCACCTGAGACCCTAAATACAGTTTTAATAAGTAGAAAACGAGTTGGAATTTGGCAAAGGCAAGAGACTGAGCACATTACCTGCTTGGAAATTACCTTCTTTCTGTCATATCCAAGAGCAAGGTCGCTGAAGACATGTCACACTTTAAGACACAGCAGGCTTGCATTGGGAGAACAATTTTCTCTTTCACTGTGTATACAAGGAAAGGTTCTTGAGAGTGATCTGTGGATTTTTTCTTCAAAGATTCCAAGAGCAGCTGGGAGTGTGTTTTGCTGGAAATTACCTACAGAGTTAATATAATTTTATCCTTCTCTTTCAGAGTCTTCATTGTCATCCTTGTGGTCATCAGCATTCTCTGGATCCCAATCATTCAGACAGCCAACAGTGGAAAGCTCTTTGACTACATTCAGTCCATAGGCAGTTATCTGTCCCCACCAGTCACAGCCCTCTTCATCTTGGCAATCTTCTGGAAGAGGGTTAATGAGCCTGTAAGTGAAGTGTCAACAACCAATTGATATGTGTATTTAATTTGATAAAATAAACAAATATCTCTTCCCTCAGTACTTAGCCTTCGAGACTCTTTAAACTTGGAGTCAGTCCAGCTCAAGTATGACGATTAGACAGCCTTTCCTGGCCTGCATTAGTGGATCTTAGCCCAGTGTCTGGTGGCTCTGGGTTTGCTTCTAAGAAGTCACTGCATGTGGTACTTTATGGCAGTCCCATGTGAAAGCATGAAAGGGAAGTTGTTCTGCCATTTAGGGATGATGTGTCAGAGTCTCATTGGAGGAGTATGGTTAGGAGGAGATTCTTGCTTTGTTCATGCTCCATGTGCTCCATGTTCAAGGGCAGTGGGAGAAAGTGAAGATTTTTACCCAAAAAATTCTCCTTTGATGCACCTCAGTGTGGATTTTCATCAGGCATAAATAGTCTTGGGAGAGAGGGAGAGGAGAGGGAAAACTATAACCAGAGGTAATTTGCAGTGACCTTTTCTCTGTGCTTGCCTTTTCTCAGGGTGCTTTCTGGGGCCTCATGATTGGCCTTGCTGTTGGTGTGGTTCGGATGGTCATGGATTTAGTTTATACTGCCCCGTCTTGTGGGGAGGAGGACAGGAGACCAGCTGTGCTAAAGGATGTGCACTACCTCTACTTTGCCCTCATCCTCTGTGCCCTCACTGCCATTGTCACCGTTGTCATCAGCCTCTGCACCCCACCCATCCCTGAAGAAAAGGTAAGTGACTTGCAGTGACACCCTTTTCCCGGGCCGCTATTTGCCAACTAGAAGTCCCTGAGATCTGCCTAAAACACGGTGTGTAATGTGTAGGCTGCCAAGAAGCCCTTGCTCCTCAGCCCTCCCTATTCCTTAGGCCACAGAGTGTTAATGCTACTGAGCACTGAGTGCTTCAAATTGAGTGTGATGTCCCATGCTTGCCCAGAGTTGGGCAGACACCACAGCCCACCATAACTGGAAGAGAAAGAAAAGAAGAAGGGGAAGGAGATGAAATCACATTACAGAGCACTGCTGAGGAGAAATTAAATGTATCTAATTGTAGCATCTAGTCTGTTTCAGCAGAGCCAGCATCAATCTTGCAGGCAAACAAGATTAATTTTTTTGCAACATGGGCATTTAGGAAAATAACATTTTGTCCCAATGTGATCTCAATTAAATTTAATCACTTTGAAGGAAGCGCAACTTTCTTTTACTTAGCTCATTAAAATGGGGCAGAGTTGGGAGGTTTCATGCTGTAAAATCTTCAAGCAACCCTTCCCAGTCCCAAGTTTTAAAGCCGCTGCCAATACAACAAAACTGTCACCTACCTCTCAGCAATGGTTACTGGATAGATTAAAAAGACCTAGTTTTCCCTGTCCAACTGCATGAGAGAGAAAATGCTGTGATGACATCAATCTGCTGCTTCCTCCTAACTTGTAAAGCATTAACCAGCTCCATCAGCGTTTGATGGAATGTTATAGGTGTCCAAGACACCCGGCTCCTGAAGATGACATGAAAGCAGGTGCTCAGCTAGGGGGGAGGAGAGGGGAGAGAGGCTGTCTTTATGTCTGCTTGGAGATAAACTCTCAGCTTTTATTAGCTATCAGAGGATCCACATGGGAGAGAGAAATACTGGCAAGGAGGCACCATTAGTTCTGCTGCTTACGTTGCTCATGACTGCTCAGGGGTGGCCAGATGGTTGCCAGCAATTAATTACTGTGGTTTAATGAGTTCCCACTCATCATTTGACCTGTGATAGCTAAACATATGCAGTGCTCCCTGCCCACAGCAATAGCAAGATAAGATGCATGAACACAGCGCTGGTGAACAGTGAGCATCAAAGCAGCAGTTCAGGAGATGGAGAACTGGCCCCAGCACCTCCAGGCTTTTTAGTCTGACCTCAGAGCTATGAAAACATTTCAAGCAACTTCCAAGAGGGGGAGTTCAGCATGGAGCTCTAAAAGAATTAGAGACAGAGAGGTTGCAATCCTAAGAGATTGCCCAGGGGAGATTTTCAGTGGTATTTCTACTGAAATGTGTGAGCTTATAGGTGCTGGCTGTAAGTGGCCTTACTTGACACATTCTTCAAAGAGCCAGGGGTATGGTCAGTGAGGGCAGGGTTTTGTCTGATGCAGCTGTGTGCAGTTATCCCAGAAGAACACAGGATGAGAGGTGATGGCTGCTCTGCCTCAGGTATCTGAGTGTCTCTATGACAGTGGCTGGGAGGGGGACATTGCTGGGTGTCCTGCATGAGGATCTCTGAAGCTCTGGTTCTTCCTGGCGAATCCATTCCCTTCCTGAGCCTCAGATATTTCTTGCCTAAGACTCGAATGGGGCTGGCTCTGCCAATCCATAACTGCAGTGCTTGGAGATGGAATGATGAAAGACATGGTACAAGAGCTAGGAATTGTGGCATTTGTTTTGTCAAGCAAAAAGAGTAGAAAAACAAGCTGGCAAAGACAAAGGCAAGGAAATAGAGTGATAGATCACACCTCAGCAGATGTAAATCACCACAGCTCCACTGCCTTCAAAGACCAGGAACAGCTGTTGAGCACAGTTATGTCACTTTGCACCAGCTGAGGATCTTCTCTGGACAACTTTAAATATTGAATCTCAATGCTTCTGAGATAGTAAATGGGCAAAAGGAGAAAAGAGATTTGTATCTGATGTTAGAGTGGTACAGCTAATGTTCCTGACTTTAAATGAATTACAATCTGAGAAGTGCAAGCTGTAGCATTTTCTCCTGCTGTTTTGGACACTCTCCCATCCCTGTGGTGATTGATGCTGTGCTGGAAAACAAGTATGCAAGGAATTTGTTCGATATGCTCCAGAGTTCATATGTCTTCATTGTAGGTAGTCCATATTGTGTCACGCCGTCCTTGAAAACCCTGCAAAAGAGCTTACAATTAAATTTGAGACTATGAAGCTGAAACACAACTGTCAGGTACCAGATGGCATTTTGGAACAGAAGGATTTATTCTAGTTTACAAACAACAGAAGAAAAACTTTGCTGAGTTCTTGCAAACTGCCTTGCCCAAGGAGAGTGTGAGGGAGAAAAGGGAGGGGAACAGCCCGCAAAGCACTGAGTGCTGCAGCAGCAGGTCAGCTCCCCAGGGGTCAGGGCTCACCCAGACAGGCTGATGGCTTGGCAATTCTACCTGCTGTACCCTGGGCTTGGGATCTTTTGTCTTGAGGTCTGGCTGCAGTGGCTCCTCTTGTTGCATAGCTTAGGAGGAGCACCAAGCTCACATGAGCTGGCCTGAGCCCACCCTCAGAGCTCTGAGCTGTTGCACCTGGAGCTCCCACAACATCACTTGGTGGCAATAAGAGCCAGACATGCTCAGCTCCGTGGGTACTGACAGGAGCAAACTAAGGGGGGACACAGGACCCCCTAGCAGTGCCCAGGGGTGACTCTGCAGGTGGAGCAGAGCCACAGGGCTCCCCAGGACCCAGCACAAGTCCCAGTCAGTGAAGCTGACGCAGCTCCCCTGTAGGCAATTCTTAGTGAAGGATTTTCCTGCTTTCTCCAGGCACCCAAGACACTGCCACCACCTGCCTTCCCTCCGTTTGGGAGGCTGTGCCAGGCAAGCGCAGCCAGCCCCGTGGAGGCCTCCATGGCCACACAGAGCTGCTGCTCTGCCCCACACCAAGCAAAGAGGAGAAAGGGGGATCTCAAGGAATGCAGGCAGCCCAGACCCACTGAGCTCAAAGCTGGAGTGCTGATGTGATGCTTCAGCAGGAGCTCTCTAGGCTGCTGGTTTGCTTTACTGGCCATGGGAGAGGCATCAGCTCCTGGGTGGGTCAGCGGGGTGATGCCATGAGGTTCCCTGTGTCTGTGCTGCTTTCCATTGGGAATTGCTTCCCTCTGGTGGAGTCTGAGCCCCAGGTACACCCCAGCCCTTGCAGATTTTGCTGCAATGTGCAGAGACAGTGATTCAGTGACACATGAGGAGAGAAAAGGAAAAAAAAATTGGAAATCTCTTAGTACCTTGAAACTTTACTATGTTCCAGTGACATTTCCTAAGTGATTAAGAAAAAAAAATCTCCCTGAGAAAGATGAGGATCTTCAAATCAAAGCAATTTAGCACTTCATGACAAGAAAGATTAGCCCTGCCCAATGCTCATCTTGGTTGAAAATGATTTAAATAAAGCTATAAATCTTCTGGAAATTATGCAACATTCTGTGTCAGCTGGAAGCTTCTGCCTGGATTTGTGTGTGCAAAATTCAAAAATTAATCTCACATTACTTTGGAAGTGACCCATTGGGGAAGTTCATTTCCATATGGGCAGAGCAGGGAGGCAGCTGCTCCTGGGGCACATGTGTGACTTTGCCTGCCCTGTTGTCACCACTGCAGCTCTGTCCCCTCCCTGTGTCCCTCTGCCAGGCAGTGGGGCTGAAGGGGGAGGGCAGCCTCTGGACCTGGGAGCTGCGTTAGGGAGGGATGGATGAGCCTGTCTCTGCTGCCTGGCCTGGCCAGGGCAGGGGTCAGGAAGACCCTCTGAAATCCTGGGCATGCCAAGGTCAGCCACAGCAGCAGAAGGCCTGGCTTAACCCCCTGAGCCACTGGGGTGTGTGACACCCCCACAGCTGCCAAAAGGCCACTGAGCTTTGCAAGATTGATGTCTCCTGTGCACTCTCTGTGTTCCAGGGAGAAGACTTTCAGGCTTGCTCTAGGATAAGAGTTTCAGAACTTTGACATTTGTAAAGCAGACTGATCATCCTTTGTGGCTTTCTGCAGAGACAGGCAATGTCTTGCATTGGCCCATCAGGGAAATCTGGAATTTAAAAAAATCTTCTCAGGGCACAACAGCTGTCTTTGACTGACTGTATCCAGAGCGAGTATCTTGACTTCTTTTTTGATTTATTTTTATTTATTTGACTTTACTACCCTTCCCTGTTGCAGGGCTGCCATTCTGGATGCAGACCATCCTTATTTCAGATAAATCACATGAGCCTTGCAAGCCTTGCAAATAGGAAGCTGCTTCTCCAATGTCTGCTAAAGGGTTACTCCTCAGAGACAGGTGTAGCCCTGATTTGTGCCTGAGATATTTTAGTTTTCTGAAACTGTTTTCCCAGGGAATTCTCTGTAAACAAGAGACTTTTTGTAACTGTAAACTTGTTTACATTCTTTTCCTAGGAGGGACATCTTCTTGATATCCCTCTGGTCTGACCAATGTGACTGAAGAGGCTGGTCTTTGTTTCACCAATCAAATTGGTCTGTGTAGAATATAGCAGTATATGTAGTATATAAGCAAGACTCATCCCAAAAACAGAGGAGTAATTTTCAGCCTTCTGAAGTCAGAGTCTTGTGTCATTGTGGTGTACAACAGTGCCAGACAGGGATGGGACAAGTTATTTTAAAAAATGGAAGGAGAGAAACCAAATTATTACACATTTTTTCTCAGCTTTTCAACTCCAGCTGGATGGTGCCAACCTTCTTACCAAGGGTGTGGGCACCTGTGCAGGAAGGAAGGGAGAGAAAGCGGGACATCACCCCAAACAGGGCGGGACATCACCCCAAACAGGACCCAGCATCACCTTGGACCTGTGCCCCCCAAGGAGGGAGATGTCTGGGTGGCCACATTGGGACAGACAGGCCAGACAGGAACCAGTTTCTCTCTGTTCCACTTTGCAGCTGGACAGCCTCACGTGGTGGACCAGGCACAAAAAAGCACCTGCCATAAACCTGGAAAGTGGCAAGAGTGAAGAAGCTCAAGGCAAAGCAGAAGACACAGAGAAGGATGTGGTGGAAACTGCAGCTTCAGGCGATAAGGAGGAGGCAGGTCAGTGCACAAACACACCCATGGGCCTGGGAGTGCACAGCCAGGAACCCATGCAAATCCCTAAAGTTCATGAGGGGCCACCTGGTGCATTCACTGGAGCTGGGACTTGTATTTACACTTTGAAGGACGGGACAAATGAAAGTGTTCTTGGTCCTCCCAACACACTTTGATGTCACATCCCTCTGAATGGCTCAGAAGAGCTGCCACTCTTGAAAAAAAGAGCACCAAAAGAGCAGCACAGTTTGAGGGGACCAAGAGACCCTGGGAACAGACGAGCACTTTGTGGATGTCTAGAGTGAACCCACAGGTCTCACTTTTCTCACTTCCATGATGCCAACCGGATCTTTTCATCTTCCCTTAGGATGTAAGCCATGGTTAAAACTCACACCTTAAATAGCTCTGTGTCCTACCAGAGGTATTTAACGGGAAGGAAGGCAGAGCAAAGAGAACTGAAAGAATTGTCAGGAGACAGAACAGCAGCAGGAGATGCTACATAGGCAAATTCTTTTCAGAGTGGACAGAGCTTTATTCTGTAAATCTATTAAAAAATTAAGCTTCCTGGGTTTGAGCTGAACCTTCAAAGGTTACAGAGCAGGAATCTCAGAATAAAGACACACACAAGATTTCTTCACTGCTTCCATTTGTTGGTCAGTCCAAAGGACACTGGAACCAATCACAGCCGAGCCAAACAGAAGTGAACATCTAAACAAATCCCTTGGGTTTTTTCTTCTCCAATAGAGTAAATTTGGATTTAAGTTGGATGCAGTTATTCAGCAGTATTTCTTATTACTTATCAATTCCTAGTTCACTAGCTCAAATTTTTATAACCAAATATCTTGGTATTTTAGTAATTAGCAGAGATGAGGAAGGAAATGTGAAATAGTAGTTGACTATGAGGTTTTTTTTCTGGGTAACAGCTTTTTCCAAGACCCTATAATATCCTGCATTTCAAAAAAAGGTTATATTTGGAAAAACACCCAGTGAAATACACACAGCACAGGACTGACAATTAAAACACACTTCACCTGGCATACCATGTGTAGTGAACAAGCTGGGATCTCTCTAAATGGACCATCACACTGTCAGGAATTTTTAAAAGTGGATGGAATCTGAGTTGGTGAGAAGGGGGAATAGATTTGCTAATTAACCAATGAGTGATTGGTGTTGCAATCAACCGACTGCAATCAGGCTGCGCTGTATATAGTCTAGGGAGAGGTTTCCTCTTTCTCTTCCTCTTCCTCTTCCTCTTCTTCTTCCTCTTCTTCCTCTTTTCCTTTTCTCATTTTCCCCTTTTCCTCTTTTTCTCTTTTCCTTTTCCCCTTTCCCCCTTTTCCCCTTTTCCTTATCCACTTTTCCTCTTCCTTTTTCCACTTTTCCTATTTTCCTTTTCCCCTCTTCCCCTCTTCCTTTTCCATTCTTTCCATCATCTTGCAACTTCCATGCAAGGTGCCTCTCAAGCCCCACTTCCGACTGGCTGATGCACCTCCAGTCAATTGGGAGATGGGAGGGAAGAGTCCCGGTAGATTCCAACAGCCATGTTTTGGTCCCTCTCTCACAGCAGCCAAACCTTCCTGGTGGAAAATGATGTATTTGTGGTTCTGTGGTCTGTCCACTGGCCCCACGCCCAGCCTGTCCGAGGAGGAGAAAGCTGCCCTGCAGCAGAGACTCACCAGCATCGAGGAAAAGCCCCTCTGGAAGCACGTGTGTGATGTCAGTGCCATTCTCCTGCTGGCTGTCAATGTCTTCCTGTGGGCATATTATGCCTGAGTTGGTGTCAGGAATCACACGGCTTTGGTTGCTCTCACCTTCCTGTCTAAGGTGGGAGCATCAGGTGACAGAGCTCCGTGTGACTGTCCCTGAGGCACTGGCACACGGCAGCCCAGCCCTTCTGTGGAGGTACCTCTTGCTGGGAATGACTGTGGGGCTCAGTTTCTCCTTGAGGGGTGACCAAGACTCAGCACTGGTCACACCTGGGATGCAGGGGATGTGTGGGATAGATAGCACATGTTTGGGATCAAGTTGAGGGTGTGGAGCTGAGCCAAGCAAGGAGCAAAGGCTTTGGAAAGCCCAGTCTGGCATGGTTGGGGCCTCTCTCCAGGCTTTGCACTGCTGTGCTTTGGGGAAGGAATTCTGGTTTACAGTGGTGCGGGAACAGAGACTTACACACTAGCTGTGGTTTTTTATATGGCCCAAACTTGGATGGGATCAGTTGGGGCCCGCTGGATTAACTCGGCAGCGACAACCTTGGCTCCCACAGCCTCCCCACAATCTGTGTGGGACCCCTCCCACCCCACCCACTCCTCATTGGAATCAGCAGTGGGTACAGGGGGCTTCTTCCTGCTCCCCGAGTCCCCCATCCTGTCCCCTCTGCTGCATGAGGGTTGGCCTTACCAGCCTGAGCCTGCTTCCTCACAGGGCTGATGCTGCCCCTTGACAGCACTCCCAGCAATAAAGGTGCCTGAGTAACCAAGCCAGTCCTGACTGTGGGTTATTGTGGTGATCTGGCCTGCTCTGACACACAAAGGGCTCCCTGGGACCACAGTGACCTGCCTGTGGCAGGGAAAGAACCTTCCTTGGGGCCTGGATCACGATCCCACTTTCTTGAGCACGTCTGGGCTTTTCTGATCTGTCTTGGTGCCACCACGTAATGTGGCACAGCCAGAATCTCTGAAACCACCAAGAGACAGCAGCACCCAGTGTTAACATCTGTGCCTGGAGAAGGCTGAGGATGCCCACAGGGATGTGAGCCTGCATCCGAAGGGCAGGTCCAAGTCACCATGGGCTGTGTGGGGAGGTGAAGGCACACAGAAAAGCACAGCGCCAGAAAGATGAAGAAAATGAGCCATGAGTCAGCAAGGAGGGAAGAAACAAGGCTGTTTCCACCAGACACAGGGAACTTGGACCATGATTTCCCCGCTTATCCTCAGTTTGCATGGAACAGGATGGGTTCTGTGCTGGCCTCATGCAGTTCAGTAAAAACATTTGCTCACTCTAGGAGGAAAAAGTAAATTTCCTGTGAACAAGGGAGCTCTCAGTGCCATGAGCTGCCCATCCACCCCCCCAGGAAGAAGCACACAACACAGAGCTGCTCTTGCCTTTCCAATATTCAGTTTCAAGCAAGCAGTGCCTGGATCAGAGGGTGTCTCAAAACATTTAGAGAAAATGAAGTTACCAGCAGTGATTAATAGCTGGCAAATGTCTAATAATAACAGGTACATTTTTAGTGCATTTAGAAATACCAGGGCTCTCACCTCCTTGCCCTGGGCCACAGACACCCTCAGCAGCTCTCAGCTCAAAGGCTTTATTGGCTTTTTTTGGAGCACACATCCCCTTAAGGCATGGGAAAGCAACACCAAACAGGATGAGGAAAACTGGGGCAGCTTTTTAAATATTTGAGATTATTTTTTCCCCTAAGAAACATTCAGTTTTGTAGAGAGTAGAACTGAATTTTACTAAGCAGCTTTTTTTTTTTTTTAATTTTTTTTTTTTTTTTTTTTTTTTTTTTTTTTTAATGACAAAATAGTTTTGATCTTTGGTTATGGGATGAGTTCTTTCCATCTCACACCATGGATCCTTGGAGGTAATTTTTTCTTGAAAATGATGATGGTGATGGTGGTTAAACAAAATAATGCACTTTGAGAGCTGTGACTGCATCTCTGAGCCTGGCCCTGAGAAGCAGTGGAGATACCCCCACTGCCAGATGCAGCCAGCTGTGCACCCCGAGCAGGAACACATTTCATCGGTAAACTTATTCCACTTCACTCTGCCATGAAGCACTGAAGTGAAACAAAAGAGAAAAGAATGACTGTTGCTTCGTGTGGCAACAGTGTTCATCATGTCCAGGGAGGTGCAAACGCCGGCAAGGAAACAGACCAGACAAGTCTCTTTGGTTAAGCAGGAGAGTCCATTTGATTTCCTCCCCCCACCCCGAGCTGGGGTGGGAGAAGGTGAAGAGAGAGAGGGTGAGAGGTGAGAGAGGCGAGAGAGAGAACCCCAGCTCTGTCTCCCTTAAACAGAGGGTCTGGGGGCTGGCGAAGGGCAGGTGAGGGCATTGACCTGAAGCCAATGGAGACACACCGAGGGGGAAGGAACCACACGACCAAGGTCATTGATGGGGGGGAGCAGAACCGACCAAACCTCTGTGCTAGAGATTACATTGAGTGGCTAAAAGCACTCCACAAATGACTGGGGAGGAGAAGTCAGTCAGAGAGGTTTTATTGAAGTAAAGCAAAGTTGTCTCAAAACACCTTGACCTTTGCTTGTGTTTTCTAGGAAAACAATGTAATTAGTTGGAAAAAAAATTAAAACCAAATCAATCAAAAAGTGAGTCTGCAGCTGAACAGGAGCACTGTGTGGCGTGGTTGTGGCAGCAGGGGATGAGTTGTGGTGTCCTAACAAGAACAAATCCCTCTCAGGCTCTAACCAATATCCAAGTGCATTGGCAGCAGATGTTATTAATGATGCCAATACATATTTTCTTATTAATCTTCCATACTAGGCTTGTGTCTATCTGCAAATGATTATAATTCATTTTCCTGACAAATCTATCAAGATCATTTATTACTGTTCGGCAAAGAATCTTCTTTTAAACAAAGATTAATAACATTGCATTTTATCTGGCTGGCTGAGCCAAAGGAAATGAAATTAACAATGAGGCCTACAAACATGTCATCACTTTAATTTACCGTAAAATATTTTAAAATGTTATTTAAAAGAATATACGCTGTGCTGGGCACAGTTTATTACAAAGGAAAGGAATCAAACCACAGGCATTTTAGCAGGGTGGAGAGGAAGCAAACGGGGCACTGTGAATTCTCTGGTCCTCGCACTGGAGTTCTAGCACAAGGAGGGAGAGGCCCCCACAGCATCTCTGGCATGCACAGATGGGCACCTGCCCAAGGGCATTGCAGCTGGAGGTCCCTGTTCCTCAGTTCAAGGGTCCTAACCAGGATCACAACCCTCATTCCTGCAGGGAGCACTGCCCTCCCCTGATACAGTTTAACACGTGGCCAGGGTGTTGTGAGCCAGGTGTGTAAATGTATCAATCTCTGAGGGTCCAGCCCTTGCAGATTGGCTTAAAAGAATCTCGGCCAGACTGCTGTTCAGAGGTGTTTTGTAAAGTAAAAGGTTTAATAAATGAAAACCAACAAATGTTACAGAAAACAAAAGATAAGCCGTGCACAAGTGTCCAATGAAACCTCTGACACTCTGCTAGAAACACTCCAAAAAGCCCCTTAGTTCTTTCGTGCTCCTTCCTAAATACTTAATGTTTTAGGAAGGACAATCTGGCTTGCTGCCAGTATGGAGAGGTGCAGGATTTGAAGAACAGTGACAAAGTCCAACAGGTGCTTCTCTCTTGGCACTGAGCTAATTACAATGAGAAAGGCACAGAACTTTCTAGTTAAACTTCCTAAAACGACTAAAGGTAAACTAAAAATCTTTCCTTATAGAAAGATGCCTACTTGGGGGTGAGGGATGCTTTAGCACACTCCCTAAAGAAAGGAGTGCTCCTAAAGAAGGGAATTCCACCAGGGTAAAAGCTCCTGGGGCTCTCAGGGAGAGGAGGGCATATGTGGGCTGAGTGCCAGCACCCTTCTGTACTTTTGCTCCCCAAGACGAAAAGAAACAAACTAAATTTATGTGGTTTAGTTTCCTTTCTTCTGCACTCTCTTCTAAATTTCCCTTCCCCTCTTTTGAGTAAAATAACAAAATAAAAATAACAACAGCAGCAGCAACAACAACAATAATAAATATACACCAAAGAACCTATCAGAATTCCCTTCCTACTCTTTCTGGTATGAGTCTAAAATCCCTAGAGGGGAGCAGGAAGGCCTATAGACATCCAGTGGCTCTTTAATTCCTGCCTTGGGATCCCATATCACATGAAGCCGCCTTCAAGCCTTCCCTCCCTTTTTCTCACAGGCAATTCCAACACCTCTGTGTGTCCATCTCCAGCACAGCTCATGGGGGTGATTGAAGCGTGCTCCATCTGCCACAGGCTGGCATTGAGCTGCCAGTGCTGCCATTCCAGCCCAACCCAAGATCTCAGCAGCAGCAGCTGGAATTCCAGGCAGGGCAGGATCACAGCCTCGCTGTCCAAGCAGGGCCAGATGGCACCACCATGCCAAGGACAACAAACAGTCATCACGTTGTCAAAGCCCCAAGCAAAGTCAGCCTGGGCTGCCGAGTCGGTGCTATCTCTGATTGCCAGGAACAAGCTGTCCCCAAAAAAACTGCAGAGAGGCTCCTGGAGAGGGCACTTGAGCAACTGTGAGCCACAGGGTGTCCCTCAAGGAGTCCCAGTGCCACAGGAGCAGGGTGGAACAGTGCACACGTGTGTGCAGAACAGGAACATCTGCAAACAAAACACCCAGTTCCTACTCTGGGGTTTCTCTGCTGGACTGTGCTGGGGCTGCTTGACAGCACTGGGGATCACACACTGGGATGGAGGGCATTGGGAATGGCTCCTCTGCCACTCTGGTTTAGAGAGACACCTTTAATTCTTTATTTCTGTGGGAAGGATCAGAGTAACAATTTTAAGAACCCAGTAATTACTGCAGCATGTTCCAAACAGAAATGCTGTTCTGTGTCCTGCTCCTGTGGCTTCCACAAAAGCAGCATCCAGTTTAATATGTGAGACTCATAACCAGCTCACACAGTGCCATAGTTCAGTTGGTAGAAAAAAACATATTCTGCTGGAAGCACAGTAAGTAGCAATGTCAATTTTTCATTAACCTGCAGCCACTGTCTCTGTAGACTTACAGCTATGAGTAAGATTACTGTTCTAATTTTTTTCTGATCCCTGAGGGAAGGGGAAAAATCTTCTCAAAACTTTTTAGATCATTAAAAATCCACCTTTAAATTGCAGGTAGTTTCAGTTTACTCTTTGTATTTCAAAATCAAATCTTAGCTGCAGCCTTACATCAAAGCAGAAATGTCAGTCGCTTTGTTTCTACTTCTGTGAAAGAAGTTCCAGCTTATACGCGAGTTGAATGCCAAGTAAATAGATTTTCCTGGGGAACAAAGGCAGCTTCCTTTTGTTTGTTTTAAACATATGTAAATAGAGTCCCAGGGGCTGAGCTGCCTGTCACTTCAAGCAGGTTCACACTCCTGTCACTCCAGCTGGTGATTTCTGGCCGACCTCAGGTCAGGACTGCAGAAGCTTCCCTCCCCACTCCTCTACAGCCACATCAAGCAGCTGCTTGTGCCCTTCCCCTCTGACCTCACACCTCAGCAAAGGGGAAGCAGACTAGTATGGAGTCTTTTCATTGCCAGTTTCTTATTCTTTTGGGTTGTTAAACTGTAGTTACAGCATCCGAGAAATACTGTGGTCCTGTGTCAAAGCCACCGTGGTGATCCTGAAATCTCTAGGCAGGGCAGAGCAGTGCCTGGAATCCCTGGATACCACCAGTGACCAGCTGGGCTGTGCCTACATACCAGCCATGGATTAAAGGCTGATGGCACCCACTGCTTCATGGTTGGTCCAGATGAAGGGGGCAGGGAAGAAACAGGAATGGATTGGTAAAGAAAAATGACCGTTTTTGGTTTGAGTGTTTTTTTTAGCAGGAGGGCACCATCATTCTTGAGCTTCCTCTTTTCAGTACCAGGCACTCAAAGAGTGCAGCGTTGTCCTCACAGAGCCAGAAGACACCAGAGAGGAGCAGGACCCCTCCACACATCCACCTGCTCCAGGGGTCGGAGCCTGGTGCAAACAACGCTGAGGGCAGGGTTTGATCCTTGTATGAGCCACACACTTCAGAGTTGGGCTCAATGGCCCTCGTGGGTCCCTTCCAGCCCAGAATATTCTGTGAAAGCTACTCACTTTTTTTTTTTTAAAAAATTTAAACCAGCAGATCAATGCAAAATCGAGCACTTCATGCTTGTCATTTCCAAATGACTCGGGTTATATCTCAATCTTCAGCACTGGTTTTGGGTGTGAGACTGGGTAGCACTGATGGATGCATCAATTTATAGGCTCTGCAAAAGCTGCAGTTAGGGAAAATCCTCAAATACATGAGAAACCTCAATTTTGATTGGCCACGTTCCCATAACTTATTGATAATTCAACTCACTCGAGTATTATTCAGTGTTTTCCTTCTCCCTGCTTTTTTTATCTCTTGACAAGTTTACAAAGAGAAGAATGGAGCTGAGCTGAGCGGCATTCCATCCAATCTGCTGCCTCCACAAATGGCAGAGAAGCTAAATGAAGCCCAGAACATATGGCACGGTGCTGACAGAGCTCCCAAACTGGTTCTGCATGAGCAACAAGGAACATCTTGAAACGCACAAGACATATGTGTTTTAGGAAGAAGATTGAAGTGTTTCATAATAAAACAGGACAAAGTGAAATACAAGTGCTGTATAAAATTTTAATTAAAAACTGGTTTTACCCCTCGACGTGAATATACAATATGTTTCCCAGATGGATTTCATATTTAAGTATTATCCAAACCAGAAACATAAATGAGACAAATAAAGCCTTCAAAAATGGCACAAAGGCTAAAATGTATGTAAACACTAGATGACTGTGGTGAAAACAAGGCAGGCAGGGAAAGCAACCTCTTAGCAAAGTGTTTACTACTGTAATCCTGAACGAAACAGTTCCTAGAGCTACAGTCAGGGTAACAACACAAATACAAGCATTCGAACTCACCACCACTCAGTGATGTAACTGGTGTTACTCAGGAGTTGCCCATGCTTTTTCTTACACTGATAATTCATGGTATAGAAGTGCATAATTCATGGCATGCCAGGCATCAAACTCTCCTGTCTGCCCTCCTCCCAGCCTCCCACTCTGCTCTGTGTGAAACTCTCTTCATTCCATGCCATCAGCTCCACAGGGTTGTGCAAAGGCCTGGCCACAGAACAGAATTTTTGTTCTGTCTCCTCAGGATCAGTAAATCCTTATGAACCAGGAGGGATGTTGTTTTGCAGCAGCAAACTCCTTTCCCCAAGGAGGTGAGAAGGTGGCTCAGATCCCACTGTGCAGGCTGCAGGGAGTTCTCTGCTGGGCCAGAGGCAATCAGCCAGAACTGAAGGGAAATGCACACCAAGAAAAAGCACAATCTCCACACAGATCAAGCAAAGAGAAAGATTACAGTTCCTTTATGCTGCCATCCAGACGAATTATCACCACACTTCAGAGAATTTCTCACAAAGATGAAATGGGAACAAACCCCATGCCTTTGGCAAGCCAACACTGATATAAGGAGCTACAGCCACATCTTTGAAGGGCTTTGGTTGATGATGTTTTGAATTCCATGGAGAAAGCAGCACAAGCCAACAGTAATCAAGGGGGCTTGTGCTTAATAGCTCCTGTGCAGTGGAAACAGGAATACTGGGGGTTTCAATCACTTTTGTTGGAACTAAAAGGAACTGGGCAAAGACCAATTCTCTGCTGCTCCCACAAACACCACCTAAAGCAGACATCCCTTCTGTCAGAGAGGCAGCTCATCAAGATCAGCCCTAGAAGTGCTGTCCTCTGTCAGCTTCAAGTGTTCTCACTGGAACCAAGAGCCTTAATTTCCTTGACTTGAAAATTTCCTCAAATTCCTTGATTGCTAAACAAATCCCATGAGAAAGTCTCAGCATCCTGATAATGAGCACTCCATGACCACTGAAGTAATTAACACCATGGCCTTTCCTATGACCCAGATATTCCACATTACCAGACTTATACAGCAAGAGATCACTGCTAAAAGGCTGAGAATTTTGTTGCATGGTTCAGTGTTTCAGAAAACATTTCAAGCTTGAAAATTGGGAAGAGCAGAATTACGTACCAAGTTATTCCTTGCACATGGAGTAGGAAGGCAGAGATTCCTTCCAGCTCTCTCTGACAAAGCCATGACACACCACGTAAAATTTTTTCACTGTCACATTGCACCCTTTGTTCCTGGGGAGAGGCTGAGGATCAATGATGTGAGAGATGTTAACAGTGCTGGTGAGTACATAGAACAAACAGCACTGAGACATCAGAATGAAAAAAAAATTATATTAAAAATAAGATAAAAAAGCTATCATAAGAGCAATCACTGTGAGGATATGAACCTGGATCATGCAGGAGAGAAGCTGAGAAAGATACCAACTGCAAAGATTAGCTCCTAAGAGCACATGTAGTAAAGCAGCTCATTATCTTTTCTAGCCATCTCTGATCAAGATAGAAATCTATTAAATCTGATTAAGATTTGTTTAATAATTGTCTGATTAAAACATAATAAACCTGGGGAAATTAAAATAAAGGTTACTTTTTAGTAACCTGCAGATGAGATGGGACTTCTCAGCCAGGCTTCCATAAAATAATTTCTTTAACATTCACCTCAGGATCCCAAAGCCCTTCTCAGTCATTTAATTAAGTTTCAACAGAGCACAAACTCCACATTTTACAGCTGAGGTTACAATGAGAAGGAGTTTGGAAAAGACTATTTAACACTGAGCCAAGCTAAATGTTCTGTTATTTTATCCCAAAAATAGATTCCCAACATCTCCAGGTAGATAACTTTCTCCCCTGATAATTTTGGCAGCCTCTGAAGTAAAATTCAAACATGTGATGCACAATATAAAGAACAGCCCTCATCACTTCCCAAGCTACTCAGCTTTGGAAGCAACTTTGGACTGGTCCCCATCTATCTTACAAAGCTGCTCCTACCTGTTCCCATTACTCCAGCCATCCCTATGCTTCTTATCCTCAGAGGAGCAATTTAAGCTTCTCTTATTCAAGTCAAAAACTTAGATAAGCCAAATCATTAAAGAGTTTGACATTTCTGCCTTTAATTCACACCAAGTCAATGACTGAGTGATTTCCAAAGCAGCTACTCCTCAGCCAAGGATTTGCATTTCTTCTGAACCCAGGCAGGCAGTTTGTCTAAAGCCAGCCCAAGATCCTCAACTGAACCAAGTTATTTGTAGGAAAGATGGAAGGGAACAAGTAGGAAGCAGAGTCTGACTCATTAAAATGAAAATGATTAAAATATTGCACTGATTGCATCCTGAAACCATCACTGCATGCTGAACATGTGTTTTTTTGTTTTTTTTTTTTTTTTTTTTTTTTTCGGTGAGAACACCCATGGGTTATAATAACTTGGTAAGGGCAAGAGAGGCACACAGACTCTACAGAAAAGCACCAATTCACTCCTCATCTGGCCCATTATTGCCAGATTTGAGTAGGCAGCTTTCCTTTAGGGGGTGGAATTATGCCATCACACTGTCACTAGAACTTTATGGATGGCAAAACATAAGGAATGAGCACAGAAAATGCTATTTAAAGCTCCACTCAGGAATATAGAAATTTGCATATGATAGAAGCGATTTAAATTGTATTAGAAGGCAAGTTGCACTAAACAATTACAGTTTATTGCTGTGTTGGTTCAGTGCCTGAACCTTCACTTCTCCCAGGCTGCAGGGGCAGAGCAGCAGAGCTCAGAGCTGTGTGTGCTGGCAGGGCCACCTGAGCAAACAGGGAAGCGGAAAATGCTTCTGAAAACAAAGTGCCTTGAAGATTATAGGGACAGATCAGAGTAAGTTGGGTCTGAAGTCGCATTCCAGAGGAAAGTTTTTCATTTACCAAACTGGATTTCCAACACAGTACTTGAGCACTCTTTGCTGTATCATGGCGTGAGCGGTGGAATGACTCTGACCCAGGAGAGGAACATCTCCTGCAGCAGCTGATTCAGAGAGACATTGAACACACATCTCCCTCCCAGCTGGAGCAGGGCCAAAGATACTCAGTATGTCTGTTCCATTTGATGTTTGCTGCAGAAGAAAGCTACATTGAGAATATTCATGCTGGTCAAAATTCAATAATGACCTTTTTTTCTCCCATCCAGTTTTCACCTTTGCTGAAAATTTTTTCATCTTTGATGAGAACTGAAGTTGCCATATTACCATATGCTTCCTTTTTTAGCTAGGAGGAATCAAACAGATGTCCTCCAGCCATTCCTTGGATGCCTTGAAAACACCACCTTGCTTTTTTTATAGTGGCCCTCAACCTTTCTCATCCCCTCATGTCTTCAGTTCATGGCAACTTATGTCCTTCATCAAACATACAGGAAAACCCCACAACAATCCCTCAGCATTCAGGCCTTCTCACACACTGAACAAACAGGGACTGAAATCTGTTGGATTGCTGGGGGGGGAAAAATCAAAGATGTTTTCTGTGTCACAGAGCCAGATCAGGTCAAAGGGGAGCAGCCAATCTTCACAAGACTAACTTTTACTCAGCTGTGAGACTGGGGAAGAAATGCACAGAGAATATTGAATGAAAACTGCAAGATACCAGGAGAACACTGAATCTTACAGCTCAAACACATACAGAAAACTGCAAAAACCTTCAGGTTTCAACAGATTATTATACACTAAAAGCTTGGAAAGTATTTCTCAGAATCTGCCCCATCTATTTAGGAACTACTTCAATACAGCTACTGCTCTGGGCAGAAAGAAAACTAGTCCTTTGTGGATAAATATGGGGTTACTGGAGAGGGCAGTGAACACCAGGTCCTGGTAGCACAACCCTCCATGGCCTCCATGCCTCCAGGGACACAGCTTGGGCAAGTTTTACTTTTCACTTCTGCAAAAAAAAAAAGTGTCCTGCTACCTCACAGAGTGACTTGGCACTTCTCCATAGGATGAGACGGTGCCACTAATGTCCCCTGAAAGCACTAATGTGCTAAATGGCAGCAGGGACAGAAGTTAACAGTGTTAATCCATTTCAACTGGTCCAACAGTTACAAGAAATAGAAATGTCTGTATGTGAGACATTTCCTCTGAGAGTGCCCTTGCCTGAAACAGCAGCACACAGCCCCTCCACGTGCTCTCCCACCAGCAGAACTGCTCACCAACTGCTTTCTCAAATCAATTATGTTGTCTCAGCATTAAAGAGGGAAGGCAGAATAGACCAACTTTTTGTTTATGTAGGCATGCTGGCAGGTTCCAGTCATATGTTGTGCCATCTGTACTGCTAGCTCTATCCTCTATCTAATCACAACAGGTAAAATGGCATCGGTGGAGCTGCCTCTGTTTGGTCAGAGAGGGAGGCAGCCAGAACAGGCATTTGTTTCTTCCACATTCTGGAGGGAAGCAGGAGATGGACACTCTTGCCCTTTTAAAACATTCAGCTTTTCAATGGATGGGCAATTTGCCCTGGTCTGCTAATGTGGGATCTGCTCAGTGCAAGGCTGAAAAGGTTCCATCCCTGGGGAAAGCATCGAACTGCTGATGAACATTTGGTGGCCTTTAGCAAAAACGAAGTGATTGCTGCCAACAGGATCCCAGCAGACCGGGAAGGACAGGCTCCAAATTAGGTGGGATTCTGATGCAGGAATTTCAGAAGGCCTGTACAGAACACAAGGAGCTTGCTGACTAGCTCTGGTCTTTCCCCCTGCACGGTCCTTTCTTATTCATATTTTTAAGATGACAAGTGTATTGGCAAATGTCATGGCTCGAGAACATGGAAGCTTTCAAATGCAAAGGCTTTGTGAGGATGACCTTTCCTCTCACACAAAGGCTGCTGGGCTGGGTGGTTTTCTTTTTAAATCTCACATTATTAGAACACTTGTGACTAAAGGTGCTCAAAACCACTTCAAATACATGATTATGGGTTCTACAGTACCAGAGTTTCTGCCATTCTCCATTATAACCAATTAAAAGGCAATTGTGTAGGAAACAATTCTCTTTGTCCTAGGCTTTTAACATTCACCTTCCCTTTTAGGTCCCCTCTCTGACATTCAGGACAGATTGCTTCTTCAACCAATTGTGTTTAAGTTGCTAAAGAGATTTAGATATTTATTAAGAACTGGCTGCAGCTGAAACCTGAGTTGATGTCAGACAGGACTGTCCAGCAGACCTGTTAGTCTTCAAATGACTCTGTGTTCAGAGTCTCAAAGGAGCAGCACCATCTTGCTTAACAGTGGAGGGGATTTTTTTGTTAGGGATTATTTGTTTCTTTTTTGGGGGGTGAATGTTAATAATTTCCTTTTTTTCAGCCCAGACCAAATCTCCATTTCTTCTAAACCCTGCCTAACCATAAAGACACCTTAAAAAACAGAGTACAGATATAAAAATAGGTTTAGTTACAAAGGCTGTATGCTGCGCATTTTCAGGTGAGTTGCTTTCAGGAATAGGTTTTGTGGTCTGAAACAGCACCAGCAGTTTTTAGGTACATGTCTCTATACATTTTTGCCAGAGTCTCCTCCAAGATTGCTCTGTGAGGCTTCTCTTTGTACACAGCTGCAGGACCAGACCAACATTCACCACTGTCCAAGCGAACAGGAGTGTTCCACTGCGGTGGAGGACTGTCAGAGGAAGGAAGATAAGAAACAATGGTCAAATCAAGATATGGAAGAGGAATCAGCAGCACAAAACCAGCAGAAATACCAATCTGCTTAGCACAGATTACTTTCCACAAACCAAAATAAAAACTGCACTGCAGCTACTTTTAAGAAATGGGAAACCCCCCAACATGTTATTCATTCACACAAATCCTCCCCCACTTATCTCAGTACACTTTGTAATGCCCCTGAAAGAGAATTAGTTTTCAAGGAACCTGCAGTAATTTTGCTGTATTTTTGCAGGCTGTGTGACTAGGCAAGAGCAACAGAGTAGGATTTTTGTGTCCTTTGAAGGTGAAATTGTAACCACAAGCAGCTATTTCAATATGAAGACAATCTGTCAGGGGGGATATTAAATTACTGTGGTTTCACCTGTAAAGTGCTCTATCGGAATCATCTTGGATTAAGTTTTCTACCAAACACATTTTGATATAGTGGCAATCCAGGGTTCCTTCCCCATCCCATCTTTTGTATCACTGTTTTAATACTAAACACAAATATAGGCTCATCTTTCAGTTGCTTTGAGAAATTGTTCCCTAGATCTGTGAAGTAAAATTTATACTTTGCAAATCATTATGAAACACTGACAAGTCTGAATAGTTTATATCTAAACATCATGACTATCTGCTTCCTCTTGATACTTTCAAAACAAAGGTTTGTGTCATATAACTAAATGAGCAATTTCCCTGTAATGAAGCATGAAACAAGAATCAAAAATCATCAGAAAAAAATTACAACTAAGATGACATTTTTCACATCTGCTCAGAGATTCAGGCACTTAAGACACTTAAAAATTAGGACTGAGTTATCTTCAGCTTTTGCAAATGTTCTCTGTCTGGGAAATGAAACCGGAAATGTGAAGTTTAGGGTGACCATCTTCACTTCGGAAATGGATTACATTCCACAGGGAAGCTTTACAGCTTCTTACATATATGTCATTTATTAATGATAGTGTCTTCTGCAATCAAACCAGTAGTTCAAACTTCATCCTCAAGTTAATATCAGCCAACATGTGACAAAATTGAAAGAAACCTTATGCCAAATCCATGAATGTATCCAGCTGGATCAAAATACAAGGTTTTCATGTGAAGAACAGAAAAAAGGAAGAAGAAGAAGATGTAGGATCAGTTTTCTAAATTCACATCTCTAAGCTTCTACTGTCCCATGGGAAAAAAAAAATGGAGGAACAGCTTTTGCTTTTTAACTTCTTACATTCAAATATTAGGGTGATGCCAACCTACACCATATAAAACAAGACCCCTTGTGTGGCTCCAATATTAAAAAGAGAGGAAGGCCACTTTCACACTTATTCAAAAAGGCTCCATCATTTTAAGTCAGTCAATGGCATGGAGCAAATTTAAACCTGTTTATCATCCTGACTTAACTGTGCTTCACAATTTGGACACAAAGAAACCAACCTACCAACCACTATCAGTAGAGAAGTTATACAGTGTCAAATGCAGACAAGTCAATACCCTGGGGACTCATCAACAACTGCAGTTTCACCTCCTCCTTCCCGCAGTTTGTGGTACATCACTTCTGATGGAGAATTCTCAGGCCAACAAGCAGGCACAGGACTTGTAACTACACAACAACCAGCTCTGACACTTTTCCCTGGAATCCATTTCCAGCACCAGCCTTGTGCTTGCCTTTTCTTCTCCTAAAAGCTGAATTTACCTAGAGTCACTCAAAACCCAACACTTAAGTGCAGTAAAGACTCAAAAATCAACAGTAACTTGGACAAGTTCCTTATTTTGGTCCTGACAAAGACTTACAAGAAGGCTTAATTTTCCCTTCTCTTTTTGGAGGGGTGTGTATTTTCAGGTATTTCCATTAGCCAGTCCTTGTGCATGAGATACGTGGACAAAGCTACAGCCAAGTTAGAGAAGATTCCCTCTCCTGTTTCAACTGGAAACCAGCTGACAACCTGAGCTAAGCAATCTGGGAATTACACTCACAAATCATATTAACAGCAGGATTTCTGCACGCAACTCCCTGCTCTGAAATACCTGTCATATGCTTTTGTTCCCTCATACATCTCCTTTAAGAGTCCCAGAAGTTCTTTTCTGAGTGAATCATATACTAAATATTTCACAAAACACAGACCTTTTCCTTACTCCCAGCGGTTTTCAATCATCCATCTACTTTACTGCCAGCATTTGGTCGACAGTACCCTGTCCTTCCATGAACTCTGTCTCTGTCCTTGTATCCTGTTTATGAGCACTGTGGCAAACACTCAGCAATCTGACTGTCCTGGAGGCCTTTATGTCTCACCCCCAGTGCTGCTGGCCTCTAAACCCAAGGAGCAATTCTTTCCCAACCCAAGTGCCACATTTCATATCCCATCACTTCAGGATTCTCAAGTATTAGGGTTTGTTTTCCATTTTTTTCATGGTCTGCAGTTTCAGCATCAAACTCAAAGTCCCAAAGCTGCCTCAAAACAAAAACTTGCACTTTCTCACAAACACATCCCACACGATTTAATTGCCCCAGCTGTCAGGACAAAGGATAAGGGAGCAGAAAGGCTACACAGAATACAGGAGTGAGCACAGGAGACACAACTGCAGCAGCAACTTCACAACCAGATGGAAACTGCACAGAGGAGATGGCAAATCACAGGGATTTTTAAAGAAGACAGCAAACCATAAATGAACTTTTTGGAGCTTATAAATTTTAAGTAGAAGCTTGTTATGGTACCCATATTTAAATATCCTCTTTTCACAGGTATACAGGTGATTTGGGGTGCCTTTGTTAGATAATAGTGTGTGACATTTAATTATCAAAATAAAGCCTTTTCTAACAGCAGTTACTATATAATACTAATTATAATATAGCACCATAGTTCTAGGACTTCTCCCTTAATATAAAGAAAACCAGAAAAGCCATAGGAGCCCATAAAAGATTTCCAATACTTAGTAGCTTTCATCCAATCAGTACCCAAAACAAATGTACAAAATACTGTGTACATACACATAGAACATCAATATTGGTAACTTCTACTACAGAAGTCATCAAAATCGATTTAATTGGTATCTTGTAAGTGAATTACTCAAATTAAATCCTGGTCATGTATGTGAAGAGTACACAGAGTAATTAATGCACATAAACCAGGTTTTTAAGACCTCAGGTTTCCAACACAGCTTCTGAAGTATGACATGCTGAATCATTAAACTATACCATATAAATTTGATGTATTTTTTTGGAAAATGCTTCTCTTTTCCAAATATCTGTTTCGCAGAAAGCAAAAAAACAAAACAAAACAAAAAAACAAAAACCCAAAACCAAAAATTTAAAAAAAAACCTAGCCTCAAACCATATTACTAAATAAACTTGAATTTATTTTTGCACTCCCACAGTTTTAAGAAAAAAATAGCCAAGAGATTATTTTAGAAGTGACATTTGCTCTCTGGTTGACAAATTCCAAAAACTTCTGCCCAAGAATCATTTTTACAGCCAAGCCCAGTTCCAAACCCAGTGTTTTATGAAGACTATACTGACACAGTGCCAAACAACATCAAAGGCATAATTAGATTTAACTGTATTTTGCTTTTAGGTGAGAAAGCTTAGTATGAGTAACACCCCCCCAAAACCTTCTCCCTGTGCAATATAGGACAAAGCTCAAAATGGGAAGAGAATTTTTTAGCTAAATGTAAAGGGCAATATTGAGTATGACTGTGTTGTCTTGGTCAGAGAAAAACTCCATACCTGCTCCGCAGCTCACTCATGGTTAAGGGCACATTAACTGAAGGTTCTTTTGTCTCAGGTAAATCATCCTAAAAAAACACCCAGAAATCAAATCCTCATTACCTTGGTTTTTGATTGCAGTGATCTCATTTCAAAAATACTTTCTTTCCATTTAGAGGGCTATTAAAGTGCTTACATTTCTTGGGGGAGAAAGGGACAAAGTGTAATGAGCCAAATGCCATTTATGAACACTTTTAATTAAGTTCAGTACAATTCAACTAATAATTTTCAGGTAATAAACTGGAAAGAATTTCTAGACAGTGTAGATCTAGAGAAATATGAATACAGCAGAAGCTTCAATAAACCCAAATAAACATGTTGGCAAAATGCTACAAAACCTACTGCTTACTGCTTTTGTGTTTCTTGCAAAAAAGGGGAAAAAGAACTTAAACCTTATTATGTTATCCATTTCATGTGTTTTACACGGCAGAAGCATTCCACACATCTCAATTCTTCAATTTCATATCCAAGGTTGAGTACATGCTTATTGAACTTAAAAAAAAAAAAAATCTGATACACTTAATGACCCTTCAGTCAGGTATTCTCAGTTGCTCGAATGCAGTTTTACATTCCAAATGCTATCTAGACATCAATTAACCCAAATCTACCCTCTTAAGTAAGAAAGAAACGAAAAAAACCCATGTGGAGGGAGCCAGTTGCTCACCTGAGGTGGGATGGTAGAAATTCCAGCACACACAATCATGTTCACCCTACTCTGAACAGCAAAGACCCTACTTAAGGGGTGATATTAAGTGATGCTTTCAGCACAAGTCAGTTGCTGTAAGGATTAGTAAACAAAGTCATCTTTCATGCTATAGGAGAAATAATTGGAAAAAAGACCGCAGTAAAAATAATCACACTTGCTGGTAACACAGAACTGGGAGAAAAGACAATAAATATAGTGGTAGATGGCAGATGCAGAGCAAGCTCAACAGCAGCATATGGATGAGGAAAGACCTGGAAGAATTTATTGTGGTGAAATACAAGGTAATAAGTGTGTTTGTAAACAGGAGAGCTCTCTTCCTTCAGCAGTCACAGACTACAAAGCACTGAAGAGGAAATGGGGTATACAGTGGTAAATAAAACTCTGCAGCATTTGCCAGAGGCAAATTATGTTCTGGAAAGCAAAAAAAGATGGAACCATTACGATATTGTCAGAATGTCACAGCAGAAGGGTACAGTGGACACCCCAAGGAATCTGCAGCAGAACTCCAGTCACACTATTTTTGCAGAGCACTATGAAAATGAAATTTTGGACAACATGGCTGTAAGCTTCTGGGAATGGTTATTTGGCATTAGGTTCTTTGGAGTGAAACAGTAAGAGGTACTTTTTAACCTTTCGAAGTTTGAAGAGGATCTAGATTGGAGCAAGAATCTGCTCACCACATTGCCAATACACTTGCTTTACCATTCCCTCATTTTCAAGATGACCCATTTACCTCAGCCATCTGCTGTGCAACACCACAGCCTCAATTTTGGGCCATGTGGGGAAGCACAACCAATCCTGGTGTATTTTACAGCACTCACTGATATATATTTTTCTTTTTTTAATCACGTTAGCTGCTATTAGCACAGCTTTCATGAGCCAGCTCTACACAACTATCCAACACCACAACACTGCTGTGTAGCATCCTGCCCTTCCTTTTGCTCAGTGGAAGAAAATAGAGTAAGAAAAATGGTCCTTTGCCAGTACTGGTTGATCAGGTTGGTAATTAAAGACCCAAACCCATAATAGTTGGATTTTTAAGGGCAGAAACACAAGGTTTTCTAACAGAAGAGGAAAAAGTATCATCTCTGCTTATTAATCCCTGTGAGGATTCAGCAAGTGTTTGATTCTGGAAGTGACAAGGTGTGCCAAGAGAAAGCCAACAGGAAGTACCATAATTCAAGAATTCCACCACAACGTTGGCAGAGTCTGTTTGACTGTATGGAGAGACCATGAACCAATCATCCAATGCTCCTTATCATAAACCAGATGATAGACCCTGACTTATCATAAAATCATGGTCTACTGTTTGAGGAAAGCAGTCAAGAACCACTGCAGATAGTTCAGGATGTGTAAGCATTCATTAAATGCAGGTGCTGGACTGTCAGGAAATCCAGTTTGTTATCTCAAGTTCATTGAAACATCAAGGGAGCATTTGACATGATTTGTACCTATTCTGAGTGGCTGAAACACAGAAAAATGTCATGGGCATCTTCTATTTGAGAGGCTGCAGCTCACAAAATCGTAACATTCATATATGCATGAGACAAGGTTTTTCTGAGTTAAAAACAAATCCCAAAACAACTAAGCTAAAAATGAACATTGAACAGAAATGAGAAAATAATCTGATGAAGTGAGAATAATGTGAGACAATGAGCTGCCTAACATGGCTAAATCCGGGGACGTGAATGAATGAATAAATGACTTTAGAGTGAAGACACATGTTCTTCAATCCATCTTGCAGGAGTGGATCAAGACAACAAAGGTCACTTCTGCTGGGTTTCCATCCCAGACAGCACAGCAGTGCTGCACCTGCCCTTGCTGTGGGAAATGTGACAGGGGGACATCAGGGCTCCCACACTTTTTATCCCACTTCCCACTGATACAGAGAACTACAGCTGAGGGGAAAGGTGAACAGAAGCAACTTCAACTTACACCAACATTCAAAAGTAGACTTCTGTCAACATTCCATTTTCTAAGAGAGAAATTGAAGCAAAAAGATGCCTTTCTCCACTTTGGGAGACTATGTCCCTTCCAACCCATCAATCTGCATTAGATCTGCATTAGATCGCCAGAGCTCCTCATAATCTTATGTCATAATCATCATTATGATCATTGTATCATAATCATCTCTCGTCCTTACAACCTTTTTATCCTACCTTTCTTTTGCCTCATCTCACACTCACAATTCCAAATTCTCTGCAGATGAACAATCTTCTTATTCAGCTGGTACAGTGCTCTGGCATTTCTTTGAGAAATTGTGTTTCTCAAAATCACAACAGGAAAAAATTTTGTCTTTCTAAAACCACACTTCAAAATTTCATCAAGGGTAAAATATTCTGTTCCCATGTGTAATCTTATTAGACAAAGAGCTCTGTTCACTGAAAGCCAGGTAATTAAGGGAAAAAAACCACACATCTGAAGGATAATATTAGCTGTAGAAACAGCTGGATACATGCAGCTGCTGATGTGCAGCTGCACAACATGTTAAGCCTTGATGTTCTACACATCTGTAACTTTTTTTTCTTCAATAGGGAGTGGAGAATCAGAATATTAAAAAACCCAAATATTAGAAATCCAAATGCAATATAATTATTCTCAAAAAGCCATGAGAGGGTTGCCTGTACCGCTTACCCATAAAGGCAAAAGAGAAGGAGGCTTTTGAAATCAGTGTGAAACAGTTGAGCTCACACACCAAATCCATATTTCTACAATCAAGGCTATCCCAAAGGACAACATTATAATAAATCCAAGACTGTAGGCACAGTTCTCTTTTTCAGCCATTTTGGAGAAGAGAAAGGATTTAGTTTGCGGTCAAACTTACAAATATTAGGCGCTGTCTGGCACTGTGCGTCCTTAAAATATTTTTCACTCTTTTATGGATCTCATCTCCATTTGCTGGTGATGGCCAACCAGTGCTAAATCTGCAGGAAGAAGAGGAAAAACAAAGTGAAGAAATACTTTCTGGTTGAAAAACTCATTGATTCAGATTTCTTTTTCCTTTTAATTATGAAGCATGCACTACTTCCCTTCTATTTGGAACACACACAATGTTTCGATTTGATTCTTATTCTCCTCTGGGGTACAAGTAAAGAAACATTTCAAAGCAGTGCATAAACAGTATGCAGCCACAACACCAACAGAAGATGAAAAACACAGAAAATGTTGATTATTTTGTAACTTGAGTAATATTTCTGTAACGTTTGTGTGGTCCCCACAGAATAAAAAAGCTATACTATTCCCAGTGATCAGGTTTCATCTGCCTCTCTTTAAAGGAAGTATTGCATACATAAAGTTCTTTTCACTGGAATAAATCAAAAGGAAGGTAACCCCAATGCATGCAAATTGGAAAACACATGGAATCCAAAACTTCCCATTGCAGTCTTTATTTCACAAGAGGAACTGCATTTTAAACTTGTTTGGGTTTTTTTAGATATTAAAAATATAGGTAGGTAGTTAGGTGGCTTGCTTGGTATGAGTAATTTAAAACAAACAGCTACTTTTGGTTTTACCTTGTTATGCTTTGGATTATCATTTTTTTACTTTACTAAAAAAAGCCTTCATCTTTCTCAGCAAATTCAGAAGCTGGCAGAAATTTCATATCAATAGCTATTCTTAGTCTCTTAAGGGAGGCAACTAAGACTTTAAGAATAGAATTGTTTACATTCCAGCCATGTTGTTACATTAAAAAATGTATTTTTTAAAGAAAGAGATATCAATAGAAGGAAAGAGTAATTGCAGGAAAGTTATGAAATGCTTACTTACATAAGCTCATCACAGTGGAAAGAAACACAGCACCAAATGAAGATTGTGCATCTTCATTTCAATGTTGCCTAAGCTCTGGGAGCTTGATTTTGCACCAAGAAAATCCCAACTGATGATGTGGGGTCATGCTAAGGTGAGCACAGGTCAGAGGGCGAGCTGTGAGCTGGCAAAGCAGGCACTGCAATCTGAGCAGCAGCCAACAGCAGCACGGAGCTGCCACTCCCTGGCTGCATCAGGAGCACCAGGAACACTGACAGGCTTTGATGGCTTCCCAAATTTGATGCAGTGAAGAAACAGCATGACTCTGAACCCTGGGATTCCACAGCTTGCTCTGTACAGGGACTGGGAGTGCCAGCTCTTCTGCTCTCCTCTCTCCAAGTTATCACATTCTCTGCATTATCCAGTCTATCACTCTCAAATCCCCAGTCTGATTGTGCCTGGCTCAGTTCACCTTCACCAAACCTCCAGAAATTTCAACACAGCTGAAGAACTGCCCAGCTCATTTCAAAAAGAACAAACCAAGTACACAGAGAAAGCTTCAGTACAAAACAAGCAGCTTGGCAATGTAAAAATTAATGGAAGCAGGATCCTGAAAATGAGAAGTGCCAGGTTATCTTTAAGGTTGCAGGCAGGGCATAGAGTTCTTTGCAATCTTTCGGATCATTCCTTTTATTATCAGAGATAGAGACTGAAATATAACTAGAAAGTGACCAGTTTTCTGCTTTTGAGTAATCTTCTTCTATTTTCTTTCATTTAAACAACTTATTTGGACTCACTTACTGTTGCCTGTATGTCTAAAATAACTCTCTTTTTTCTAAACAGCACCATTATTTTCAGCTTATTTATGACTTTCTTTAAATCAATTCATCTACGTGACAATGCTTCTATTTTTCTTCAGGAAATGCTGTCAAGAAATGACACAATATTGGAAGTATATAACATCTAATCTATATGGGGATGTATTTCCACATTTCTAATGATTTTATCATTGTTTATCCTTGGATAACTACAAGCAGGAATTTTCACCAGGTTGACTACAGCATTCATATTACTATTCTGAGAATTTTACAATTAATTCAAAACCCAAGAGCATGTATGGCAAATCCATGCTATACAATTGTTTTGCCTACTAGAATCCAGCAATCTGTTGCACTAAAAGATTTCACGTAACTTCTCCTAAAAGAAAGTAAAATGGTTTGAGAATTTTGATAGGGGAGAAAAGCACTGCCTTTAAAGAAACAGAAATCTGAGTCCTTTAAGCAGAAAGCAATGTTCATTTCCCTAATGCAGTCAAACCCCATTTGATGTACTGCATTACAATGCATGTGCTCTACTAACTGTGTTTTGAAAAAAAAAACCAAACAAAAAACCCCACAAAAACCACTTTCTTTTTTAAAAAGAAGACAGGTAAAGGAAAGGCTCTGCAGTGATACTATCATCTTATGGCTCTCCATTAGAATTTACAACATTTACTGATATTAAAGGACCTCTGAAATGCATATTTAAAAATCTGCAGCCTAGATGCAGTAAGAGTGAGTCATTTCCCATTTAACAAATAAAAGATAGAGCCATGAAGTCATGGCATTTTCCCTTATTTATACAGCAGCTGCTGTTCTTTCTCAGGTTGCTTGCTCTGAGAAGTTGGAATAGATTGCCTTTGGGAAATAAATTTTATGAAATTCGTATGTAAGATTTCAGGTCATTGTTATTAATCGTAAATTTACAAGTATCCTTGGAGATAAATGTATTTACTTTTGGGAAAAAACCAGAAAACCCAGCTTGCTATTGTATTCAGTTAGAAAATACATGGCTATGTCGGCAAGAAGATTTAAGTACTTAATTCGAGAACTATTAAATTCTTTCTCCAGGTGATTTTATGGATCAATCCACTAGTGTGCGCTGTGGTATAACAAATGCTGGCCCCTCACACAGACCCAAACTTCATTTACAAAAAAAAAAAACCTACCAAAAACCCCCCAAAAAACCAAAAACCAAAAAAACCCCTTAAGTGAGATTAAAAATGGTATCAGCTTCTTTTTAATTAGCTTTTCTAGTATTTTTATTGTCTAGTTTTAGCAACAACTATAATGTCTAATCCACGTTTAAAGAATAATGTTAATATTTACCAAATGAAATGCAAGCTAAAATAAAATCATGCCTGAAATGCAAGCTAAAATAAAATCATGCCTGAAAAACAACTATAATCTGAAGTGAAACCTTTTTATGATATTCTAACTCTCCTATTGGAAATACTTTATAAAACAGGCTTTATTACACAGCTTCTCAGAGTATAAATAAAGGGATTCCATTTGCCCAAAATCACCAGTAACAACTCTTTAAAATGATCAGCTACTTATATATGTGATTAAGGTGTCACTATCATATTGCAGTGTTCAAAGGAAAGTAATTTAATTTCAATGACTGTTTGTCCTGATAAACAAAATAAACTTCTACAGCTGTATTCTTTGTCATACTTTCAATTTTCTCTGGGAGTTGCAAACATTCTGCAGTTACATCAGTTTAAATTGTTTATTGATTCCAATAGATTGTATAAACACTTTGGAAATATAGCTCAGTGACCTAGAAAAAGCCAGATCCATCACAGAACTTTTCAAGATTAATTTCAAAGATGTGTTGAGTCCGATCTAGGAAACAGGACCATTTTCCCTTGTATTGTGACTAAAAGGCATTTATTTTCTTTTATGAGATAAGGATTTTTTTAAGGTCATCCAGACAACATCTACCCTGATAAAAAAAAAAAAATAAAGAAGCCAAACAGACAGTGTAGATTTTGTGCTAAAGATTATTTTCATGTATAATTTTATCCATTAGAATGAAATACTCCATTAGAAATGCAATCAGGATACATCCACCCATGTACCCTACTCAAACAGCAACTTGCAAACTTGAGAGCTGTAATAAATAGGAATTTTTAAATGTCAGACAATCCAATCATCCACTTGCACGTAGCAAAAACATTAATATCACATTTCAGCAGGAGATATTAATACATTTCACATCAGCAGAATTAATGCCAGAGCCTGGTGCAGAGTATTTGCAGTGGCTCTCATGACTCCTTCCCTCACCACGGCACCTCCCTGCCTCGGGAACAATTCTGTGCATGTGGCCTCCGCCAGAATTCATCAGCTCCAAAGGCACAGTCCTCACGCTGAGCAAAACCACAGACAAGGACAAACCATCAGAGGGCAGAAATCAATGAAGTTCTGCAGTACCAGGCTCACAACTGCAGAGAACGCTACTTGTAACTGGGGGGGAAGAGGGAGTAAGGACACTTGGAGCTGAGTATAACCTGAAAAAAACACAATCTGCAAGTGGAGCAAGAGAGAGTCTGTACATAACCAAAAATATTTAACTCTGAAGTAAAAAAAAAAAAACCCACCTCACATATTTTATATCCATGCAGGTATTTATTCAGTATTCACAGTAGGAAAGGTAATTTCTTTACTCTCATTTTAGAGGACATGAGGTGGTAATGCAGCAGGATGGCCCTGGTTTGCAGTGCACACTGGTGTGTAAGGAGGCACGATAGAAAAGCTGGGCTACGCCTCGGGGTTTTTCTGGTCTATTTAGTCAAGGATACAATCTTTGCTCCTTCTTAAAGTGACCCACAGCTATGATGCAGCTCTGAAGTGTTTTAGAGGCTCTGTTTGTACACAGAAGCCTGGGTTGTAATGAAGTTATGCCAACACAAACCCCCTACACTCTCACAGTGTTGGAAGTGGAGAAGGGTGGCTGCTTTCACAGTGGCAGGATATTACTATGAAGCAGAAACAAGCACATACAGACAGGGACTTAAATCAGAGCACAGAACCCTAAATATTTGGAAGCAGAAGCTGACAGCTTAGCTGTGTACCAATTTGCTCTCCCTCTTCCACAGGACATGACAAAAAGGTAACATTTCTCATGCTTTCTACGTAGCTTCTCTTACTTCCAAAAACCCTGTTTATAGTTGGGCCTTGAAGCATTTATGACACATTCAGTGCTAAGTTCTTAAATTACTAAATGCTTTTTTCCCTCTCCTATTCATATCCAGCCCTTAAAACTGTGGCAAAATACATCATGTAAAAAGTGAAACTTAATGGCAGGCAGCTTCCGAAATTTCAGTGAAAGTCAATACTCCAGCTGAGCAGTTGCTCCCAAAAGGTTGAAGTCATTGTGGTACTAAATCATTAGTATGTCACAAATTGGCTGCACCTCCTTATGCTCTTTGCAAGATTTTCCATTACCTTCTATCTTCTCTGAATTTATTAATTTATACACAAAATGGCTCTGACAGCAATCAATTTCAAATTTACTTACTGCTGCAGCAAAATCAACCAATGAAGATGACAAATAGTACAAATCTATTTTTGACCAATAGATGTTGGTCAAAAATATGAAACAAGGCTTAGGGATTGCTTACTTTTGCAGAATGTAGTATGAAATAACTGATTTTCAAGTGTTGATTCCAGAAGTTAATATTTAAAGGATGCAAAAGAAGTAAACGTTCCCAAGAGGTGAGATTGGTAAACCCAAAAACTTACTACCAAAGTAAATTCCAAAACTGAGAAATAATGATTTTTAAATGGGTAGAAACAGGCAGGAAAGTAAGGTGCTCCCTCTCCTGAGAGCAAGCTTTTACCTAAGAAATCTGCAGTATTTTTCAGTGTTCTACTCTAGTATAAGTTCTCAAAACTTAAAAAAATACCCTCTCACACAAACAAACCCTGTCTCAGGACACATGCCAGTCTCTAAAATATCAGGTGAACCACCTGTTTCTGCTTTTTGCTGTGCAATAGAAATAACCCCCAAGATCCTGGGATGATCATTTTCAAGATCACTGAAGCCAAAAATTCTGCTAACTGGTGGTTTCAAGGACTTCACATAGGATCTAGTATTTCATTAATATCTCTTAGAATCTGTCATTGTATCTATCATTACTAATACCTAACTTCATGCTGTTATTTCCCTAGTACTAGGAAAATGAGAATATAAAAAGATGGTAGTAAAATAGAGGAGTATTACAGAAGGGCATCTGATTCAGACTCTTAACCTCTGTCTCACTTCAAAGAGAACTTAGGTTTTTGTTAAATTTTATAGCAGGTAAGATCACATAGCAGCAGCATAGCAAGGAGAACATGAAAAAAGCTATCAAACTGCACTTCAATCTGGAAACAAAAGCAGAAGCATGCTATTTCCAGAGTAGGAAAAAGACTCCTTTGATCCCAAATGCACAAGAAGTAGCTTTGCCTCTCACATAACAGAAATAGTCAAATACTCCCATGATTGTTGTAGTCTCTTGAGGAAAGGATTTTCCTTGTGCCAGCACACAGCTCTGTTCAAAGGACTTCTTGACCTTATGGAATCCATCTCACTATTTCTCCTTTTCATTCTGACAGGTATTTTGCTGCAGGTTTCAGTGCTGCAAGGAAGGCTTAGCTTGTAAGCCCCCAAGAAAAACCCCATCTTCTAGGAGAGTGTGAGCATATCTGTGCACCATGAAAGCAAGGACTGGACTCCAATTTTGCTTTCCTGAAGCAGCACTGAAAGGACAGAGTGTGAATGCTCTTTCCCAAAGCACCCAGGATGCTCCTCTGTGCACAAAAGGCCACTGATCTCTGCACAGCCAACCAAACCACTGCCTTGGCACCCTGTGGGGCACACACCATGGGCAGGAACTCAAAGGTTTGTGAGTGCCACTAGTCTATACAGGAGCTGCAATCAAATCTCACAGAATCATGAAACAGGGAGGGCTGGAAGGGACCTCTGGAGGGTTGTGTGGCCACATCACTGCTGAGTGTCAGCTTCAAACATCAGTAAATGCTTTCCTTAGATGATGTACATAATGAAAAATGTAAAAAAAAGAAAGTATGAAAAATCAATATTCAAAACTTGGCTGTCTTGTTCAGTAGTAAATCTATTTACAGTTCTGCTTCTGACTGAAATCCCAGAGGAAAAGGGAAGAGGATTGATTTGTGGTGTCTCTTGCAGGCTCAAAGAAAGGGACAGGAAACTGCCAGGGAGGATACAAAACCGCTCAGAGCACCTTGCACAAGACCCCAATTTCTGTCTCACTAAAAAGTATTGCAGTGGTTTAACAGCCACACAGCAGGCCTCTGGGAGGTACTCCCAACAAGGCAGTCACTTCACACTGCTTTTTAAAAAAGAAAGGGAAAAAAGAAACTAAAGGTCGAGGTGGGGAGTCAAGTTTCCTATTGACTGTGGGTTGACTATCATTAAAAACAGTAGCTTGGATATGCTAAGCAATTTGTCTTTGTAATTCAAAATAAAATTGAGGAAATGAACACCAAATACTGTGAGATAAGACTCCATATTCTTGCAATTACACCAACACTGCTTTACTTTCAGTGCACTGATTTCCTCTGTATTTCTATGATCTAAACAGCAGCGTTTGCATGCATTTCCAAACACTGACCTCTAAACCATGTTTGTCATTCCAAGTATAACTCTCAGTACACAATCAGCTAAAACCACTGTTATCTCAGCAGCATGAAACAGAGATCAATCTTTTTAGACTGTGCCCTTTATTTTTCATTTTGATTCTTTTTTCCTGATGACAGAAGTAAATGGTTACATATTTTACATAAAGAAATGTTACAGCTCTGAAGAGCTGAGAATATTTGCTTTAATAAGAAGAAAAAACATAATTTCACAAGAACAGAAATCTCTTCTGGAGGGAGACTCATAAAGAGAAAAAGCAAGAACATTCAGACAAGTTTAAGATTAGCTGGCAGACAACTAAATTGCTATGCATGTAACAGCAGCTCACAACACACAAGACTTTCCTATCAATAGAAGGCACCCCATCAGCTCTAAATAAAATGTGTATGCAATTTAGCCTCAACCCCTCCAAAAGGAGTCCCGCTGAAAAAAAGAGGATAAAGAAGTTACCATGACAATATCTCTTCCCCAGATATGGGTAACTAATGCACAAACATTGTCAGAGGAGAGTGGGGAGGCAGACAAGATGACAAAGAAACCTCCTTCAACCCCAGATACATCCTAATCTCTGTATAACACTTCTCAAGATACACTATTACAAAGAACAACTAACAAACGAGTTTTCAAGCAGAGGAAGATGTTAAAACACCAACTTGCTCTTTGTGAGTATTAAAAATCCAGTCTCCACCTGCCATCTGTCATTTTTCTTTTGAAAGAAAAAACTGAGACAGTTTTTCTGTTTTGGAAACAAGCACTGGGCTGTGTGTAGGCTGTAAAATGCAACCTGTGAGCATTGACTGATGGGTACCAATGGCAACAGAGTGTGAACTGGTCACCAGAGCACATCTCCAGCATTTAGGACAGGTCATCAGTTTAATCCTTAGTTTCTCCCCATTACTTTTCCTATTTGCTTACTCAGGCCTAGCTTTGCATGCAGTTTTTCTGTTCCCAGAAAGCCAACCAGTAACTTGCTACTTGAATGTACAAGAGAAGCACCAAGAACGTGTTCTACTCAGCAGGAAGCAGGGAACTCTCCTTGAAGGACTGGAGGGCTTAAGCATGAAACCATCTGTTACTTTTTTGACATTTCTTCCATCTCACCCTCATAAGACACTGAAACTGGGAAGCTGGCCCAAAATACTAACCCAGGGACTGAAATCCACTAAATTAAAGGATATTTGAAACTGACCCTAACCCAGTCCCACTAGGGTCAGTGGAGATAGCTAAGAAAAATAATTGAAATATAGTAATTAACATACAGATAATAGCTACAGAGGTCCACACTTCAACTCAAAATATCAAAACCAAAATCTTAGGATGTCAACAAAGTGAAAAGATTGGAAAATAACAAACTGAGTACATTAAGCTAGTTGAAGCATGTTATGCACACCAGTCTCATATCTGAGTACAGCACAGCCCAGCAAAAGTACGTGCTCAAAAACACCTGTGAGAAGTCAAATGGAAAAAAGGTTTCCAAGGACCAACTGTAAAGTTTACTTACCATTTTTACATATCTGTATTTACATTCCTAAGATTCCAATCACCTCTGAAATGGTGATGATTCATTTAAGTGATGATTTATTCATTCTCTTTCCAGATGACCACAGGCAGCCTAAAACGTGAGGTGTCACCATTTCAGAGATTTTCACTGCCACTTTACTAGGATTGTAATCATCAGGCAGAGAGGTGATGGCAAACAGAGCAACAGAAAAAGTCAAACAACAACACAGCTGTTGCAGGGAGATTTTTCAGTCTCTTCAGCCCTCACATCTCCAAACACGCAAACTACAGTGATGCAGGCACTGTTATCATCAGCTAATGTCCCTAATTCCAGAATGTCATGAACGAAACCATTCATTACCTTTCCCTCAGAGAAGATCGATTCAGCACAGAACTTGGAGAAGGCTCCTGAACTGCTGGAGCTGCTGAACACTCTAAAGAAGCAGCAGAAAGAGACTCTTTGTTGAGGGGAGCTGGGCTCACATCCTCCTTGCAAACAGAACTGTCCAAGCCTTTTCCATTGGTAGATTTTGCCTGAAAAATACCCCACCAAACTAAAATTTATTATGAATATCAAGATGTACAATTTTTGTGTTTTTACTTCTCAGCCCGAAAGGTTAAAGATTGTATATTCATTCAGGAATATCTGTCTGCTGGGGAAAGAGCAAGGACCCTAATTTCAAACAAAAATCCATGGTGTAAACTAAATCACCAAGTCTCAGAGGAATCTGTTGGTAACTAACACACCATCTTATGTGAAACTACTGCAACAGCCCTTTTATCAACTTTTCTGAGTGCACAACTTAAAGGCTCACCCTTCCCAGGAATCTCAGATTCAGAGTAATGCCCGAGAGTCTAAACAACCCATGGAACAATCCAAAGGCAGCACAATATATTAGACTCATATGGTACACAGAACTATAGTACTTGATAGTGAAAGTTTAGAATCTTAACATATATATCAAGGTTTATCCTCGTAATTCCCTTATTTTCCTCCTCTCTACTATCATCAGTTTTCCTGGCCATTAGGAAATATAGGAGGGCACAAATAACTAAATGCTAAAACCCACAATTTTTACAGTACTTCAGGAATACAGGCAAAAAACAACCAAGTGAGGGCGTAAAGAATAAAACCTTCCCAAACCCAAAACAACCCTGACAATAATCTTTAGATTCTTTTAATACAGAAAGAAGCTAAAACTTGAAAAAGAAAGGATGTGAATAACACAACAGTAGCTTCCCAGTTGTACCAGTGCCACCTTTTCACGCAGTTCTAGAATGAAGAATGCTCTCAGAGTAATTGGTAAAGCAAATGCAAATGGCCTTTAAAGGCACCTCTATGGCCTTGCTGCAAGCCTTAATGCCAAGGAAAAGCAAATTCTGTATGTGCAGGCATAAGCATCTTTAAAGAGTGCTAAGTTTCCTTCTACTGTTCGTAAATAATCTGTCAGCAGGCCTTAACTGCACTAGATAGGATTGTAAATGTCCTTTTTCTTGCTTTTGATACTGCAGTAGATAAAGTTTCAAAAATACCTATGCAAGATAATCCAAGAAGCTTGGAGCTTCCCAAAAAACAGTGTGTAAGCAAAACCACTTCAAAGTACTCACTTCAGTTTTCTTGGGTCTGTAGATGTTGAGAGGAGAAAGATCTGGAGAAGAAAAAAAAGGTCCATGACAGAAGAAATCAAAAATACATTTGCATTTCCTAAATTCTATTAAATATTTTACAGAGCATCCTCTCTGTCCTCACAAACCAAACTAGAGCAATTTATTATTTTGTCTCCTCAGATGAGGAGATACTTCAAGTAATCACCTTCTTTAGCTGAAAACCATGACTTCCCACTGAATGGAATACTTTGCAATGTTGAAATGGAATATTTTGAATAAAATGTTTGCAATAACCAATAACCAATAACCAATAACCAACAGACAGACGTGGCACATTTTGTTACACCGCTCGTTGCTTAAATCAGTATCAAAACAAGCTCTACCACTCCCAAAACTTGTGAGCATCTCTCCCTTCTCCTACCACCTCTGCATTCTTTCCTTCACCAGTGACTAACAGACACAGCCCAGGGAAACACATGGGGAAACTCTCAGGCCCATACTGGGTTAGGATTTTTCACCAGCGTCAATAAGCACCTCATCCCTGAGGGACTGACATTAAAGCTACTTTCTTGATCTGTTCTACCAATTTGTAGAGAGCAATCCTCCCACTGTGACCCAGGAAAAGCAAGAAGGGACTAAACTGTACTGTCTGCATTAAGAGTTCTAATCCCAGGGATCTGCTCTTTTCAGAAGTTACAGTTAAGCCTCAAGACACAGGCAGGCGACCAAAGACTCCTCTGGATATTAATAGTGAGGTAGATTTTGGTCTCCTAAATACTGTCCAGAAACCACCAGCTAATTTTGTAAGTGTGCAATGGTATCAGATGATCTGGTCTGTTCCATTGTCCAGCTGTCACAGACTGGCAAATCTGTTCCAAATGAGGATGTCAAACCTTTAAAATCCAGCACCCAATGCAACGACAAAGAAAAAATGTAAAATAACACGTTCATAATGATTTGCTGTATAACAAATTATAATTAGTGAGGAAATGAAATAAAACTGAGGCAGAGCACACATAAACAAATACTGATGAGACTCATTAAAATCCTCATATTGTAATACATGTGCAATAAAATAAAGTTTTAGGGTGCCTTCTTAAACTTCTGGTCCCACACTTTTTATTAAACTCTCACTGATACCAAAGGATGCTGAAGCAGATATTGGAGCACATCCTGGATGCTCATTAATAATGGTAAGTCACTGATCCACTACTCACAGATACTGCTGAAATACATATTATTCATTTTTGAAGGAACAGAGCCCCTGAACTTCAAAATAGTCGATACTCCAAGTCTGATCAACACACCCAAAACCCATGGTGCAGATTTTCTCCACCATCCAAGGCAACGAAAAAATGTGGAGTGAAACAGAGCACTCGTCTGAGCTTTGGAATCCTCTCCTCCTATTTTCATAATAATGTAGAACTATGTTCCATGCTTCATGAGTTAAAGAATTATTCAAGGGCACCCTTTGAAACAATAATTTATTCAGCACTCTTCTTTTTCCTAGGAAGAACTAACACCTGTTTCTCCATCATAGACTGACATTTTCATAATAAACCAAAAACCAAAATAATAATAAAAAGCCCCAAATAAAACTACTTGCTGCAGAAATCAAAAGCATTAGTGAGATATATAATAGAAAATACTGACCATAGGGTGCCTTGGGCCAGGCTTCTGATGAGCTTTCTCGCAGAGAACACCAGGATAGAAGTTTAGCACCAGGACTTGATTGTCCAACCTGAAGCAAAAGTACTGTTAATGTGCCCAGTATCAGATGTATCAATTGCTGTTTTTTCTGGTTTTGTTCATATGATCACAACTAGTACTTTCTGAAATAATTTACTCTATTTAAATATTATTTTAGACTATTTTCATAGCACTTGGCCCTTGTGCATTATTAGCATTACTCTGCATAAACAGAAACAGTCCTAGAAAGGTCTAGAAAACTCTGAATATCCTATTGTTTGAAGAAAGGGAAAATACAGATAGGTTCTCCTTCATCTTAATGTCTGCAACCTTCTTAAACAATTCCCAGGATCTCATATTTATTCTAAACAGCTCAGATCTCACCAAGAGAGATCTGAATCTCATCCTAATTAACAAGTTACATTTATTATAATCCAATTTTGATCTTCATGTAACACAAAATCTCCAGGCCAAAAGAATTCTCAGCAGTAAAAATACCCTAAAAGGAGAATTCTCAATCTAGAAAGGCCATGACAGTCAGGATATGCTGAATTAAGAGACAAGCTTTCTATTTTTTTTTGTACAAACATAACCAAGCATTGAAAATCAATAATCAGTGTTAATGATAGTATAATTAAACTGTGAACTTCACCTATAGATCAAAACCCAGAATAATTAAATAAAAGGAGTTAAAAGAAAAATATTTGAGAGAAACGGTAGATTGATGAATGATTAATGACTTACTCAGGCCATTTTGATTTTCTAAAAGGTAGCTATATATAGAATAAAACTTGGGAAAGAATTCTAAACTTTGACAATATATTATTAACTAATTATACTGATACTAGGTAAAAAGACAAGGTAGTAGCAAAATATTTAATCACTAGATTATCTAACTGGTTGTGGTAAGTGCCCAGAACTGTAGAGAAATCATAATGTCACAGTACAGAATATGAACAATCCTATTTCTGCCCCTACAAATTCAAAGTGATTTTCTAAAAACAGAATTGTTGCAATAAGAAGAAAAATTAACAGGGGGGGAAAATGAATGTATGATCCCCTAGGTGGCTGGGAAATGTAGCCCTTTCATTTTAAAAGAGTTACACACAATTTCTTTAAATAAGTACCTAATTTCAGGACAATTTTTCATGTATGGCAAAATGCCCTTATGTTATGAACTCTAAGTCAAAGTGTTTGAGATGTAGCTCTGAGCAAAGGAAGTGTTCCAAAGATCACAGGATGCCAACATAAAAAAAAAAAAAAAGTTGAAAGAGAGGAAGTGTAAGTGTTCATAATGTGACTAGACACTCTTTCTTTAAAGTCTCATTCAGGAATTTTTAATACTAATATCAATTACTTCCAAGCTGAATTTATACACCTATTATCCTGTCTAGTGTGCTGGAAGAAAAGAAATGGGGCCTCAGAGAATTTTACCAAGATAGTCATGAAAGAATTTGATCTTTGTCTGTTACTAAAGCAGATAAAAGAAATTTTATTTTAGTTAATTTTACATTTAAATCACTCTGTGACAGACTGCTAAGGAGAGGAGAAAATTATCCATCTAAACTAAGAGCTGAATGAAATTTTTGGAGCGCTATTTAGCAAAAGAACAATATTTGAACTGAGCTTAAGCTGGAAGCACCCGGGAGCAAATACAAACCCGTCTGATCACGAAGGGAGGTCTGTCAGTGTCTCTCCTGAACTCGTGAGGGCCCAGGTTGAGGTGGGCCAACCTCTGCCTGGCCTCCTCCGAGAGCTCGCACATGCGGCGCTTGGTGTACGGGGACGGCGAGCGCGACTTGGAGGCGATAGTGGGCTGCTCGTAGCCCTTCCCAGCTGAGCTCTGCCTGCCCTTCCCAGCTGAAAGAGAGATCTTCTTGGGTAGCTTTGAGTGCATTTTCCCATCTAGGGTTGAGTAGTGCACCAAGTTCATATCAGCCTGGAGCGAAGAAGAGAAATTATCTGATTTGACAGCGCGTAGGATAAAGATCGTTGAACGCAATGTAAACAAGGAACTAATAATGTTACCCAAAAGAGATGCCATGGCAGCTGAAGTTCCCCTCACAAAACTATAATCCATCAGCAGTTTAAAAAACAACCTGTTTACCATTTTCTCTAAAACCTTCTCTAAAAGAAGGCTAAACACCTAGTACTACATGTTAGATGTTAAGTGTCAGATACTTACACAACTAGCCTTCTCACACAATTTAATTTGTAAAACTTAAATTGAATTTTGTCACAGGTTGTTTTAATATAAAGTTTACCTGAATTAGCCATACACAGATTTGAATTTGAACACATTTTATCTGTTTAGGCTTTTATTTTAAAATTGTTACTCCTTAAAACACAAGAAATAAATTTAAACAGGAGGCTATTTAATAGCTTAAATTATATGCATTTAGAGTCGCCTAAAGCTCCAAAAGAAGTGCAACTATGTTCTCTAAAATTTATATGTTCATGGATTATGGTGAATTTACTAGTTCTTTAAAGTGTAAAGTTTAATTGAGAAAAATAAAACTCTTCCTGTTAGAAATTCTTTTTCAAGCTGGAGCTAGTTAGCCCTAAATCTGAATGTTACATGTACTGCTTTGGTTTGCATGAACTCTGAAATAAAATATCCAGCCTGCCTTCAAGCCCTTCCCTCTACACCCACCACCAGAGAGGCTGAGGCCCTGTGTTAGTTTTGTACTGACAGAATCTGAATTAGGCAGCACAGAAATCACTTCTATCATTCCTCTCAATTCCCACTGGGGCAGCTGATAGTGAGAAACACCATGGACCTGCCCCACACAAAGCCATACCTAATTCTCTAAGACAAATCTCAGCTTCATCAGAAGTATGTGGTGCTGCTCCTGGCTTAATACCAGTTGTGAAACTGGATCTTCACTGCAACACATGGAAATCTGAGCTGCCATTCACAGGTACTTTCAGGAACAGTTCAAATTTTAAATCAAATTGCCCTTATTTAAGTCACCTTCACTGAAGCCACTTTTCTGACAATGACAATTTTCACTGATTCTTAATTCTTTTTCTGTCTCGATACATTTCATTTGCTAAATTTGGAAGAAACTTCTCATTGATGTCATTAGCAAAGACACCTAAGTGTCTTTGCACACAAACCTTGCTGAAAACCATTCCCTTTCAATGACGCTGCATCATTTTTCAACAGCACAGCAAAAAAGGGACAATATAAGAGTAACTTTACATGACAGCTTGTGCCAGAAATCCAAGCAAAATTCCGCTCTGTGAGACCAGAGAAGAGTGCTATTCACCTTTAACTTTACTTGCTGCAAAAGCAGCATTTACAGGTTAATATAGGTGACAGTCTTTTCAACAAAAATCTGCATTTCTGTTACTGCCAATGATACAGTTATGTTAAACAAATCAATTGGTTTGGTTTCATAATGTACCTTCTCTAACTTCAACTAATTTTCACTGTCCTTAATTTTAAGTGTCAGTAGCAAATGGTGAAAAGGCATCTTCCCATGTACAAATACACCAGGGATTGACATTTCAGCTGATCACAGAATACAGCAGCTGATAATTGTTTCAGATTCAAGGAACTCTCAGCATCTACTGTCATGCACCAAACCCACTCTTTACTCATACTTGATTAAAAATTTAATCAAGTTGTCAAGCACCCATGATACCTGCTTTAACCACAACAAAAGAATGAGGAAAGTTTGAAGTGAGCAGCACATGCAAAAATTGGAAGCAAGGCTATCAGTATTAAATCTAGAAATTAAATTGCAAACAATTAAATTGTGCTAACCTGTATGTGACTCCTTCCTAAGCTTAACAGACTGTCTGAAATAAGGGAGGTTGTAGAAAATCTCAATTTTGGTGCAATTCCCTAGAAGAGAGACAATAATTGAACATCAAGCTCCAACTCAAGATAAAGGGTATCAAAGAGGTAAATGTCACCTAATGTAACAAACCATTCCTAATTTTCAGCCATTTCCTTTGTTAATTTCAGTCTTTAATAAAGATAATTAGAGAAGACAGAACAGCAATGGTAAATGTCAAGATGCTAACATTTGCATTTCTGACAATTCAATTACAGATGATTACACTGCTTTCGCACAACAATTAAGGTCTGACTTTTATTTTAATACATTTTTTTTGTCAAAAGCACTTTTAAAGATTTTTTCCTGCCCTGCTATATGACATCAATAAAAATTTCAGTCATGCTCTAGAAGTTTCATTAATGCTAACTTTGTAAACTTGTTTGAGAACAGTCTCAGTTGTGCCATCTCTTTTGTAGAAACATTTTGTTTAATCAGTCAATCACACTGCAAATAACTATTCCTTTGTAACAGTATGACTGAGAATACCCTTCATTCTGTAATCTTTGGAGTAGTCTGATTTCTGTGGATGCCTCCCTTGTTCCATAACCATGTTCCACCCCCTGACAATCCCCTCCTGCCCACTAGGAATCAGTGGGGCCCAGCTGGGCCTCCTGGTCAAGCACAGCACAACAGATAATGGCCAGCAGATTCGTCGCTTTTTACATGATGAGCAGCTTCTGCTCCACTCACCTTTTACTGCAGCCATGGCTAGGAACATAACACCTCAGCAAACTACTGCCTTTCTATTCACTGAGCATCGACCAACGCATTCAAAATTTACTGGGTGTAAACGACAGGGATTACAACATACAAGCACTATTTCCCAAATAGCAGCATTAAAACAGGCATAAAAGAACTAAATGCCACATATGCTATAAACAAGAGGCAATCATCTCTGTATATCCTATATATCTCTGCATAATCCAAGACAACCAAGTGCCCCCAGAAACTTCAGCCCTCTCTTCTTTCAAAATTTGCTGCCTGAGGCATCTCAGTGCACAGGCATTTGTGCACATGAACACACAAAATCACTGAGACATGAAAAGGAGCTGGGTCTGTTTGTGACTCTGTTCCACATCTGTAAGAATTAGCTTCACTTCATGAGTGAAGTCTATTGATGAACCCAACTATTCTCTACCACCTGCCTAAACACTGATTTCCCATTAGGGAACATGATCTGGCCCCAGGATAGATTATGGAAATCAAATGACAAAAATGCCAAGGAAGCTCAGTCACAGCAATTAACAGAGTCCAGGATTCAATCAAGTCAAGTTATGGCATATAAAAGAGGTTTTAAGCCTGATCATCTTTAATCAACTCGTTTTTATTACTAATGAATTGTCAAGTGCTATCAACAATTTAAAAAAGGACACATCGAAATTAGTGAGTCTACTATAAAATGCAACAATAGAGCACCTACTGCTCTTACAGACACTGGAAATGATTACGAAATTGTTAAGTGTTCATACCTAAAAAGGACACAAACCACGGTTTCTTCAGAGAAATAGTCTGTGGAGAGGGAGTATGGGATGGCATTTGAACACACAGCCATGGATATGTCAAAAGGAATTCAGAGGTCAAAGCCATCAGAGGATTTGCCCTGTTTTCTGCAGCTCCCAAATCAGGGATTGCTGTAGGATATTCAACAGGGAATTATGTAAAGACCATCATAAAGCTCCAAACACATCTGTAAATGAAAATCCAGCTGGAAAGTTTTTGGGATCTCTTCTGCTTCTGGCTTAGTGGTGTTTGCAGCCCTGAGCAGTTCTGTACCAATCATTAAACAAAAGGGACATAATATCAATCTGATCACAGAAAAAGTATAAAAGTGGTTCATATTTAGAAGAACACAAGTCTAATATGTGCTTTTGACTCACAAGTGCAACTCTAGCTTAAAAAAGTATATATGAATATAACAGAAGGCCCAGTACTAGCCTGTTAATGGAAGATAACATAACTAAAAAGAAACTGTTTTAAGTAATGTGGCGAATACTGCATGAAGGTGGAGAATGGAGATAAGAACATCTGTAAGAAATCACTACCACAGTCCAGGCATAAACATATTCTGAAAGGCAAAGGTTGCACAGAAATACAGAAGAGCCAGCAAGAGCCTCAGCTGGGCAACACTGGACTAAGAGAGATAACTCGAGGCATGTCTTGTATGCACACTGAGTTTGTAAACCTTGTAAGACATTTAGCCAGGGACATTATCAGCCAAGTGCCAGATTTCTGGAGGAGTTCTGATCCTCTCAACTTGGGATTCCTTCCAACTGGCAGATTAGCAGTGTTAATCAGACACTGCTTGTCACTGCCTATCTGAACTCCACAACCGTAACCTTACTGTTGCTACCTTTATTTTTTTAATAAAAGACAAATTTATTTGGAATCAAAGTGCGACTGAAGCACAGCTGCCATTCAAAAATATTCAACATCTCAGCTGGCTATAAATAACTTTTCATGGCTTCAGAAGCATAAGAATAATGTGAGGGTTCTCACGACCTTGTTTAACACTTCCCTTTGCTTAGCATTCACATTCAGCACTTTGTGCTTAGCAAGAGACACTTGCCAGTAAAGCTCAAGGAACACTGGGAGATGGAGGCTCTTGAGATCGCATTTCTACTGGAGGTAGAAATCCCTTCATAGTTATTCCATTTGGCAAGCAAGGAGTGGAACAAGAAGTTCCTTTTGGGAGCCTCCCTCCAATGCCATCAAACACAGCTCCTGCATTATTCCTGAAAAGGGGGTCACTGTGCCAAAATCCTCTCTTGAACTGTACTTTCAAGCTATGGAGATGGAACAGAACAACAAAGACTTCTGCAGCCCCTGTTTCAGGGCAGAGATAGATTTAGTTTATGCTGCTCCCAAGGACATGGGAGTACGTTTGTGTCTTACAGCAATCAAATTTCTAAAGCCACAACATTGTCATCATTCATCAACTACACATCCTAATTACTCTGACCACATCTCCTCACAGCTCACAAACTATGGCACCTTCTCTCTATTAGAAGATACATCATTTCTGTTTTAAAGAACTCAGTTTGACAAAACCCATCGTACTCCTCTAGCAGCTCTGCTTCTTCGAAGATTTACTATATTCTGTTCAGAAAAAATCTAAAAATATCTATCTGATACCACCTCATTTGTTCCTACCTGCCTATTCTTTCTCAACACGGGGAAAGTACCTATTCTAGGAGCAGCATAAAAGCAAAACAGTCCCTCCCCATCTCTTGAACCACACCACGATGCATGGGATGAGCCATATCAAAGAGATATTACAGCCAAAAAATAATGGTTGTTTTTGCAAGGACAGTTTAAGGTACTGCAGAATCAGACATTTTGTAGCACAAAATCACAACTTTAATTCACTCACATGTAACACAGCATTAGACACCAAATTAGCACTTCTAATTGCAAGGTCTGGGCAGTTTCCAGGTTGCCCTTTCAGGGGAAATGCTACACCAGCTAAAAGATACCAATGAACTTTAATCAGCATTTCCCTCCTCTCATGTGCTTTTAGTCCAACCACAAAGGACAGGGTAATTGAGTTCTTATCCAAATGTCCTGCCAATCCACCAGGAAAGCTCCACAAAAACCTCAAAACACATCAGCACCATCCTCCTTAAAGTGCCTTCCTGGGTTATTCTGCTGACAATTAAGATTCAACAGTCAAATTTCATGAAAGAGTACTGTGAAATGAATTCATTTTCATTTAATATGTACTTGAGCCCTTATCTCCAGAAAATTAGCATTAAATCATTGCACTCATTCTGCCAATTAGCTGTTGGTCCAAAATGATAGGAGAGGGACCAAGAAGGAGGGTTACATGGCTTCTGTTAAGAACCATGAAGTAAATATAACATCTCCTTCATCCCTTCTGCCACCAGCTGCATCACAGATTAAAGGGAATGGAGACATGTCATGGTACCACACTGCAAACCAAGTGGAAACTAACTTTCCCACATTAAATAATTTCTTGAAGCATTTTGGGAAAAAAAGATTATACTTTCCCTGAAGTTCAACTGTGGATTTGTACATTCAACACCTTAAAATGGCAAAATCTGTGAGAAGTAATTGCTTTTTATTTGAAGCAGTTCAAGGGGTTTCTTCAGTGAACCAGACTGTGTCATAAATACAATCCACAGACATTCACTCACTGTGAAAAATGGGGACCTCTTCATTAAAATCTCACGCTCCAAACCACGGCGCCCATGGGTAAGCTTAGGGTCAGGGAACAGGAAATCTCTTGTATTTTCTTCATATGTAGCTAGAACTTTTCCCACTAAAAAGAAAATACATACTTTAATTGGAAAATAGACAAAGCCATGCAGCACAGACACCACACACAGAGCCATGTTGAAACCAGGATAAATTTTGCTCTTTACAAATTAACAGCATGGCTCTAAAACTCCTATAGCACTAGGAAATAACCTCATCAAGTTAAATCAACAGCAAAAATGTGCAGAATGTTCTATGAAACTATGTTTCAATGTTACTGGAAAAAGAAAATTAAAGAAGATTGTGTTAACTGTTCTCTAAGGGGCACATGAAAGGTTTTCTTCAGGTAACTTTTCAGAACTTTTCTTCTTTCTTTCCCTTCCATGCCACAGAAAAAACTAGTATTTTTTTAACAGCAGCCAATCTCATATGAAAAACTACCATTCCATACTACAGAACAGTAACAGTAGCAGTAAGAAAGAAACACAAGCAACAGCAAAATAATTATTTCAAGATTTTTCTCAATACTCTGGCTTGATACTTCTTAAAAAAAAAAAAGTTTTTCTTTAGAGGTAAACCCTTAAATGTGTACTGTAAAAAAAACGTCACTTGTACTACTGCAGCCATCTTGCTAGTTCTTGTTGGGCTGAGACATACCACACCTATGTCTGAGCCCTGAAAATAAATTCCTTATGCAAGATCCTTTACCTTCCCACAAAAAAAAAAAAAAAAAAAATCCCGATTCACTATATTTCTTCAAATAAAGAGTCAGGTGAGTCACCTGAGAGAAGCAGTAGTTTCCTTGAAAGTACTAAGGACAAGTGACAGAGAGTGCTTTTAATACCACAGTTTCCAAATGAGTCCTCTTTAAAACTTGACTTTACTTCCAATAAAATGCAGATTTACATTATTCATGGGAACACTTGAATTTCATTAAAATAGATTTTTATAATCACACAAACCAATAACAGAACTATGACAAATCGCTATTTATTATCTTCACACATCCCAAGAGACCTGTAATACTTATAGTGAGGATAAGAGTTTTCCCAATGGTCACCATTAAAATGGAAGGAAAAAAAGTGTCACTCTGAGAACAAGATTATGCACTCTGAATTTCACAGACAGCCTCTCTGCAAGTGAATTGTGATGCAGTTAATAATTATGCACTGGATGATTTCAGTTTATTTTCCATTTTTTAAAATATTATCACTTTCCTAAGCCTGAGTATGACACATTTAAATATTCAGCTATTATTCTCTTTCAAGAATGAGATCCTCTTGATCTATTAACATTTTTTATTCAGAGGACTATTTGTTGAAGGGCTTTCTATGTTGTTTTTGTGTTGGAAAAAGTGATTGTGCTGTAATGGGCAATGTCCTCCTAGAAATTCACCTATTAAACTGCATAATTTATGAAAAGACTGATACAATACCTGGAGGAACGAGCTGTATTAGTTCAAGTACTGCTGTGTCAACTAGAAGGGAAAAAAGTTTTTTCATGAGTTAAAAAAAAAACCAAAACACTCTAAAATGAAAATTTCTATAGTCAAAGTCCAAGAAAAATGGATCAAATGGATTTATGCTTCACAGCACTATTTTAAGCACACCAATAATAAGACAAAATTAAGTACAGCTTGCACAAATATCATAGATGAACACAATGGCATTAGCAGAGTACAAATGACAACACTAAACCTGACTTGGAACTTGGTAAACTCTATCTGCTGCCAAGTTTGTCCTCTTTTAAAGAAGATTATGCAAGCTTTGCCCCCTTTATAGATAGCTCCCATGTGAGGGTACATATTCCTGCAGTTTGAGTTTGGGTCAGTGTTTTCTCACCACAATTCATTATACATATGTAGCAAGACATTAATTTTCTTTAAAATGAAAAGAATGATTTTACAAAAACTGGAGGTTTAGCCTTATATAATTTGAAAATTAATCAAATAAATGACCATATAAAGGAACCCACCACCAGATAATCAGCTGGACTTTCAATCACTTATGACTTTTTACCCTTTTCCTGTTCCAAAGCATGTAACATACATTTCTAGAGGCATTTTGTTAGATAATAGTGGTTACCCACCAGATTTTCAGAGAACAGGCTCCTGATAGAAAAACCATCACATACTTAAAACCTCCAAAGCATCTTTAGAGCCCATATATTCATGGCATTAATGGATACAACATAGTATACAAAAAACCAGAACCTACACTCCAGTAACTTCACAAGGTCTCCAGGATCAACTATATTTGCAAATGCCTGAAAAAGAAATAATAATAATAATAATAATAATAATAATAACAACAATAATAATAACAATGGCACAGTCAAAGTATTCAGATGGACCTCTGGGGAAAGAGAAGGAAAATAAAAACCCAAATCCATGTTCTTCCTTGCCAAGATGGTTGTCAAGAGTTCTATCTCCACTGGGAAAAGAAAGGATACTAAAATTATCATTTGGAACATGATCAAATTCATTGAAAGCCAGCAGACCTTGTTATATGCTTTCTATCCAATACAGAGCTCCCTCTCTGTATGTAAATAACAGAAATAATTTATTGTGAAGAACTGAAGATGTAAAGGTAAGCACTGTCTAAGAAAATTTCAAGAGAGAAACATAAATTCCTGAATGTACTACAAATCTGATCAGTGTTCTCTAGTTTGCTTTAAGCTTCATTTTCACAGAGGTGACTTTTCAGTCTCCTGTTCAGTTTTTTTTTAACCTGAATCCTGTGTGAATAGATAGCAAGGAATAGGAGAGGCTGTTGCACTGGATGGAGGCCCCCTACATTACACTGAAAACAGCATTCTGTACATTTCCCTTAAGAAGTTTGTATTGTTTGCCTTTAAAGAATGATGGTCTTTTCTACTCTTCATAGGTAGTGAAATTACCAGTGTTTGTTTCTTTTCCATTTCACCAGAGCATCGCTCTGAGCAATGGAGCTCAGCCTGGTTTTCAAAGTGCTGGGGAATGCTTAAAGGAAAAGATCTAGAAAGGGCAAAGTATTATTATTCATAGGTAGTGAAGAAGCCAGATCATATTTGTAAGATACTGTGTTTCATTATCCCTGTGGTACTAATAATGAAGCTAGGAGGGACTCAGAATATGTGATAAACAACTATAAATTACAGGGCCAGAGTACCAATCTGGGAATTCTGGTGACAAACCATGAAAAAAGTATCTCAAAGGGAGTAAGATGTCACCAAAAAGGCTTGAGCTGCTATTTTATCTTTCTACTAAATTAAGTTGCCTCTCCTATATTGTACAGTCTCTGTTCTTCACCTTGCCATAATTTTTAGAACAAAAACATTCAGTCCCTTTCAAGTGAGGAAAACAGACAGTGAGGAAGGACAGTCCACAAAAGAATCAACAAACCCCTAAAAAGTCTCATCATACACAAGAATCTTCAGTATACATAATTCTTGAGTTCCCATAGAGACAATAAAGGCACACCCCTCCTCTGTGCTAAAGAGAAGCAGGAGCTCTCAGTGTGATTATTTGTGCTCATGGGTTTTGCAGACGATTTTTGTGCAATTTGTGATGGGGTTTATTTGGGTTGTATCAGCCCTTGACATATCTTACCTTTTCAAATAGTAGTCTTTCTTGAAAGAAGAGTGGGAACACTGCAGGGACACATTCAGTTTTTTTGTACTTCCCAAGTACAAAGACACTGAGATAAAGTTCCTGTTTGTCTTTCAGCACCACTCCAGGACAAGTTATCTGTAGGAGTAGCACACTCATTAAACGAACTGAACTTTAGCTAGACAAGTAATGGCTGTTTTCAAGATAAAAATGAAACAGTCAGGATTGAAATGGTTGATTTGTGAAAGTCAGGATATAACAGACTAGAGTGAAAATAATTCTTCTCTAAAGCAATTCTATTTGTACAGACTGTCCAGGAAAAAATACCATCATTTTAAAACAACCAGGACCAAATTCTTCCTGCTTAAGTAAACACACCCCATCATCTTCAACCAAAAGTGAAACCCAAGGCCAGGTTAATAAAGTTAAAGGCATGCACTGACTGTGTAAGGCATAATCATCTTCCATATGAAGGTTCATGTAGAATGAAATCTGCATGATGCCAACACACAAACGCCACCCAAATTTCAGCCTAACTAGAGAGTGAAACTGGTAAATTTATGTGTTTAGATATCCATACTCTGTCCAGCCACCAGAAAGGGCAAGTTGATTTGCAGATTTTCTGTAAATGAGAAAAAGCAACTGTTGTTCCATTACTACCAGACACATTTCTTCCTTTTTCTGGGAAGTTTGGCCATCTTTAAACTCAAAGCAGAGAAGGCTTCTCGCTAAACTGCCACATACTGCCACAAATCTCTCAACTTTTTCTGCACAATTCCTAAATTCTTTAAGTAAGAAGTTGGTCTGTTTTTAAAGCTCTGATTGCAGGAATGTATACAATTCATTGCAAAACTATTTGCTATTTTCTCCAAACCATGTGGATTTATTTCCCTGACAGAGAGTTGACAGCTTTCACTTAAGGTCTCATGCTCATTTTTCATGTCAGTTTTTACGTCAGTATTAGGAATATGAGGTTGTCTTTTCCAATGTAGGGCTTCTGGAGAAAGTGTTCAGACTTTCAATTGCCAGGTAGAAAGACAAAGGAGGAGACTGATGGGAATTAAAATAAGTGGCTTGGTTACACTCTTCTACTCCCAAGTGAACATTTTACTTGAGAAATCCTAACTAAATAAAAAAAAAAAAAAAAAAACAAACAACAAAAAAACCCAAAAAAACCCCAAACAACAAAACACCAAAACAAAAACAAAAACCCAAAAAAACCCCCTACATAAACAGCAGGAAAACAGGGAGAAGAACTAAATGAAAACCATGTGTGATAGATCACTACAGACAAACTACAAGGTAAAAAATAGTTCTTCTACTCACAAATATCTGAGAAGAAAAAAAAGGGTTTTCTCTCCATGTAAATGAGGGCTTCAAATCTACAAGAAAAGTGCCAGAATAATGGATAACCCAATTGAAACAGTCTGTCAAGCATTAAACAGCTTGCATGACACTCATGCAGTAGCAAGTGTGAACAAGAGTGAGAGAGACAGATTTCATTCATACAAGGAAAAATCCCCCAAACCACATACTACATGTCATATCAGCTTTACTTCTCACTTTTGTCTTCAACATTTTTGTAGAATTTACAACCATTTTTAGCTGGAGTTTTGTGCCTTTCACTTTAGAGAAGGAAACCAACGTTTGCCTATTTATTGAGATGAAAAGTAAGTGATCTGAAGATGCTGGATTGGGCAAACCTGCCAACAACAAAGTGCCATTTTTTCTGGCTATCCTGTAAAAAATAAACAAATTCTTAGAAATGAGCATGTGGGCCAAGATAGCCCATGTGGCAACTTGTGATTCTGCTACCCTGGAGATAAACTGCACAATTCATTACCTGGGCTGGAACACCTAATCTACGTGGCCATGTAAGTTTAAAGCAGTTCCAAAAAGGAATGACACATGCACATCTGCAGTTTGTGACACTTATTCTGTAACATGCAGAGCTGCATAACACTGGGGAGACAAACTGAAGCTCTTATCTGCCTGCAGGCTGCTTCAGCAGGATGAGGGACTATTTTAAAGGTGGTAATAGTGTTATCTATGGATCAGCTAAGGAAGAGGGATATCAGTGCTGCAATTAACTGACCTCCCAAGCAACCCCAAGGACCATGAGAAATTTCTAGGACAGTGTCATCCTGGACATCTCCACTGAAAGTTCCAAGGAGGATGGAAAATGTGTACCAGCCCCACTGCTGGGACATCACAAATAGCCATAAAGGTATCACCGAATTAAGCTCCCAGAAAAGAACAGAATTCTACTGATCTTAACTCTCTAGAGCACTTATTATACAGTCTCTGGCAGGATAAACCAAACTAAAAAATACTTAGTCTTTAAGTAAGGCCTTCTATTTCAGAAGAGAAATGAAGAAAACTAACAGCAAGACAAAGCAAAGAGCTGGTGGACTCAGACTGGAGAAGATCTTGGAATTTCATTAAGCCAAAGAGAGCAAAATCCATCTGTATCCTAAAGCAAGGGAAAAAACAAAGAGGGCAGAACTTCTGACACAACTGGACAGACTTCAAAGAGGGTAGGGAAATATGCAGAGCACTGTGTAAAAAGGGCAGGAAAACAGATCAGAAATTTGGACAAGAATTTGGTCACAAATAAAGCAAACAAAGAGAGAATTAATGGCCATAGCATAAATCAGCCAAGATGTGAAAGCTAACAAATCTATGTCCCAAACACAACTGAATATTTTACCTTGCTTTTAATAAAATTTAACATAGGAGAAAGTAGACAACTTGAAGAATTAAATGATGGAAACAAAAATCACCCAACATGCCTGGACCAAGAAGCCACAATGAGGCTGAATCATCTTCAGCACATGTTCTGAAAGAATGCATTTTCTCTTAAATGTAATGTAATGAAAACAGGGAAGGTAGAATCTGCTGCAAAATAACAAACACAAGGACCATATGAGACAGAAATAGAGATCTGAAAACTGATAACCCTATTGATCGAAATATTTAAATATTCAAAGATGAAGAATAAAGATACAGATAAAAACACTACTAGGAAAAAACCCAGCAGGACAAGTTCCACAAAAACAGATCAACCAGGCAAAATTCTACGTTTTCTCAAAAATCCATTTTCTGGGTAAAGGATATTATATAGTAATGTGATAAGTTATTATTTATGATGAAAATGGTAAGACTAGTTAGTAGAGAAGTTAGTATCAAAGGTGGTACAGAACTGGCCAAAAGACAGCATCAATGATGTGCAAAAACCAGGAGATATCAAGCTGAGGTTACCACTAAAAATACTCCTCTTTGTATACTGGATTCATGTCTTTTAACATTTTTAACGACCCTGACTCATATTAACATATGTAGGATGAAAGCTGGACTTTTTTTTTTTTTCCCCTACATTGCCTAAGACAAAAGCAAGACCCCATTTGGAATGTAGAGTTCAATTCCCCATCAATGCAAATTTGAAGTGGAAGAGTAGCTCCCATTCCTAAGATGGCTAGAAGGCTGGTGAGTCCATCACACAAAATAGTACCAAAAATACCAAGTTGCTTTAGCTGATAAAGATCAACTGGGAAATGAAAGAAATGCTGCCCAAAAAACACATCAAATGAGCAAACACCAAGGGAAGAAAAAACTCATTAAGAGAAAAGCCAGCATTGATATTTGTGTAAGAGCAGCCTCTCTCCATCATTTGTAGCCTTGAGAGCAAGGTAAATAACAAATACCCTGCACTCACTGCTGGCACAGGAACCAGCGGAGCAGAAAAGGGAAACACATTGCTCTGCTCCAGGAACCAAGCAGGCCTTGGCATGGTGGAGACAAACACCAGCTGTTGGGACAGCACAGCAGCACGGCCAGGGTGACACCCTCGCCATCCGTGTGTGGAAATCCACAGCTCTGCTTCAGAGCAGCCACTCGAGTTTGGGAACAAGGAGTAGCTAAGCAACCAGGAATGCCCGGTCAATTTCCCAGCATATACTTCCTGCTCCTGCACTCGAGTTTTGTGATGGCGTCTCGTGTTTTGCTCTCAGCAGCAGATATAGATGTACAGGGCAGTGCTTGTTCTGCATTACAGGACCGCGGCATACGAAGCCACCAATGCCAGGGTAACAGGGCACGCTGTCTAACACAGCTACCTCTGAAAAGTTTTCAGCAGAATGATACAGCTCCTTGCTGTGTTCCCAGCCTAGATATAAGCAGAAAACTTTGCAAAGTGCAAAGAGAACAATCCTAACACGATTATCGTCAAAACTTTCTACTTTCACACTTTCTGGCCTCACTCCCCGCCACGTAACACCCACTCAGGGCTGCCCAGAGCCACATCCTGCCCGGCACAGGGTGGCATTTGTCATGAACAAGCAGCTCTTTCCGGGGATTTGGTTGTTGTTTTGTTTTGGTTTGGTTTGGTTTGGTTTGCCCTGAGAGCGCTTTTCCCTACACCCTACCGCTTCCCAAGAATCAGTGTGGTTTAAAAAAATCCCACATTTTCTACAGGAAAATGAGAACTCCAAAGCGGCACTGCTGTCGCTAACACCAGCGGAAGGGCGGGGGCGCAGGGACAAACACCCCGCACAACTTTTCCACGGGAAAACGGGAGCTGCGGAGGGGCACAGCGGCCGCCAACACCAACGCGGGGGCGCAGGGGCCGGCTGCCGGAGGATGCCCACACACAGCGGCCGGGACGGCGGCGGAGCGCGGCCCACGCTCGGCAGCACGGCCCGGAGCAGCCCCACGGCGGACCGGCCGGGCCGGGAGCGCGGGGCGGGAAGCGATGCCGGAAGAGCCAAGGGCGGCTTCTCCTGCCGGCCGCGGCCCGGCTGAGGCGGGCAGGGCAGCGCGGCCCGGGCACTCACCGAGCGGAGCTCCAGCTGCAGGACGCAGCGCAGCGCTTTCCGCGGCATGGGCGGGCAGCGGGGCCTGCCAGCGCCGGGCCGCTGCGCCTCGGCCGACGCCGTTGTCACGGTAACCGGGGCGCGGCCGCTCCGCCCTCCTCGGGGGCGGCTTCCCCTCCGTCCCTGCCCGGCCCCGGGCCCGCTCCGCCCCGCGCCCGCCGCCGTGGCGCCGCGGTGGTGAGGGGCCGTGCTGGCCCTGCTCACGCGGGTCCCCGGAGCCCACGTCCCCTTCCCTTCAGCCCCTCTGCCCTCCGCAGGGCCTGCTGCCCTCACAGAATTAGTTAGGTGGGGAAAAGATCTCTGAAATCGCCCTGTCCAACCTATGGGCGAACACCGCTGTCTCAGCTAGACCATGGCATGTCCCGTCTTTTCTTAAACTCCTTCGGGGTCTGTGGCTCTACCACCACGGTGGTGTTCTGTTCCGGCGTTTAATCATCTTTTCCGTGAAGAAATTCTTCCTAATTTCCAACCTAAACGTGCCCTGGAGCACTTTTAAGAGTACGTCCTCTTGTCCTGTCGCTGATCCTCATCCCTGCTCGCCCCTCAACCTTCTCTACTTCTCCCATCTTCCCACTTCCCGACCTCAGGCACTCCCCACAGGGACTTGTGGAGCTGCTGGAGGGTGCTGGAGTGTACCAAAAGCGATAAATAGTAGATAAAATACAATCTCCAGCCTCTGCCTGGTGAGGGTCGGACGGTGGCAGTGACGGGTGCTGGAGCACTGGTGTGAAAGTGCAAAGTGTCCAGTGTGGGGCAGGGAGCCAGACAGCTCACAGGCAAGGACAGAGCTGCTTGGGGGCATCCTGGAAGAATGGGAAGCTCAGGATGTGTCAGATTCCCCCTGCTTCTTGGTCCTCCTGCAGAAAGCTGCAGAGAGAACCTACTCTTCAGCACAGGGGTCTCAACCAAGTTTGGTTTTTTTCGTTGTTGTTGTTTTTGTTTGTTTGCTTGTTTGTTTTTTGTTGTTGTGGTTTGTTTTTTTTTTTGGAGGGGGTGTTTGTTTTATTTTATTTTATTTTATTTTCTTTTTTTATGCAATTCACCTGCATCGTGTTGTAATCATCTGGTAGGTCTTTTTGACAGTGCACAGGGCATATTCTGGCTGGTGCCATCTTCAAAGACTTGTCTGTACGCTCATATATGAAACTGTCTGTTTATTCCTACCCTCCCACAAACTCAAATTTATTTTCTTGATCTTCACCATTTTGGTCATATCAAGGATATTCCCCAATGTCTCTGATGCTCAGTTGTTTTCAGAGTATTTACAATCCCATCCAGCACCAAAATAGTCTGATTTTCTTTCTTGGCAAGTGCAAGTTGTTTCAGCCTCAGACCATGAGGGGATTTCAGGCTTTAAATATTCTTTCCAAGTTCACAAATACAGCTGTAAAGAGGACAGAAAATTTTAATTGCTTCCAAAAGAAAGCAGTGGCTCAAATGTATCCCTTGGCTTTATTTTAATTTTACAATTTCAAAGAAAAAGAAAAATCATGCTAAGTGATCTGGGAAGAAATCGCCTTTTTTTTTTTTTTTTTTTTTTTTTTTTTTTTTCCTTAAGGAAACAGTAAAGAACATAATATACCAGTGCAGACAAAAGTGAAATCTATAGATGGATTAAATATCACAACTAGTACTTCATGCCAGCCTTTTAAAATAAATAAAAGATTGGAAAAGCAGGCGTTCTTTTCATTAATGTTACTTCTGTAACAGCCCTAAGGTGTGGAGGAGGTTTCTAGTTTGTTTCTGTTTAGGTGGCTTTGGGTCTTTTTTAGGATGTGGTTTGGATTGCTTTGGGGTTTTTTTTGTCTTAGCAAAAGATTCTGAAAACTTTTCTGTAGATTTCTAGTACATATAATAATGAGGGGCTTACTCTTGGATAAAATAATTTCCTAAGCATTTCAGTCTCAAGGTTATGAATAGCATTCAACAGTTAATGAGAAGAAAATTCTCACACATCCATAGTTTCAGATGATAACAGTATTAAAATGGTTTATTGCTTATTTTCAGCTACCTTTCATAAAAGTGATTTTTGGAGGGATAAATAATGTGTTAAAGATTGTGAAGTACGAGATATTATGGTAAGTGTGGGCATATAAGAACAGAAGATAAGATGAATGCTTAAATCAAAAATGGTATCATGTTTCTGATGAGAATTTAATATCCATGTGCAGTGCCCTGGAACAGAAGTACTTCATAGCCCTTGAAAAAGGAACACAAGGCAGGACAGAAAACTTGTCCAAAGTGATAAGGCAGTGATGAATTTCAGTGCTTTTCCTTGGCAAACCTTCTGGTCTGCAGAGTTTTTGCCCCTTTGCCCTGCTGGGCCTTGGGAAGAAAGGCTGCTGCTGCTGCTGCAGTGCTTTCCTCTCCAGCCCTTTCTGCAGCAGTGCCAGGCCCAGCTGGACCTCTCATTTTTGTTAAATGCGTGATTTACACTTGCATTTGCACTGCAGGAACAGTAATTCAGGAGTCTGGGGGACAAGGAGGGAAAAACCTCGACTTCTAGTAAAACCCCATTTCTAATAAGAAAAACTGTTAACCAAAGCAACAAAAAAAAGTGCTTGCTGCTGTAATAGACCTGAGATTTTAACTGCTGTGACGTTTCCCTGCAGTGAAAGCACATGAATTCCTTTGCTTTTACAGCAGTAAATCTTCTTGCAATACTACTTATACTTAGTTCCATGTATTAAAAGGCTCTGAATGACTGCTCTTCTTTGTGTTATTTTTTTTCTTTTTACAATCTCCTCCAGTTACGGGCTTTAGCTTTTCCTGTCCTCTGGGCCCTCCAAAATGGCTGCTACAGAAGAGCTGTGATGTCATCAGAATACTCAATTTTGCTCTTATTTCTGCCACTGCAAACTAAAAGTAACTGTCAAAAGATGGAAATTGCACTGGTTTAAGGTCATTACGACAAGATTTATATAATATTATTGCAGTTCTTGTGATGGTCAGGCATCTGGAGTTTCAGTGCATTGAAATATGCTACAAAATAGGTAAAGTGGGAAAGATAGGTAGAGTCAGGTTTGCAAACAGTGCGTATTGTACAGCTCAGAATCTAAGAAATACTACGGTTAGACAGAATTAGCTCAGACCAGGCTGGAGATAAGAGAGCAAGCCTAACATCACTGAGCTTGTCAGAGGCTCACTTTCAGCTCAGAAGCCAGGAATGGTTTTCTCCATTTCTTAGGAAGCAGAACACCAGGTGAAAAGTGGTATTTCACAGTCATCCTGGCAATCAGAGTGAAGGGAGTAAAGGAGCTTTCCACATTTTGCCACCCTCTGCTACAGCTCCTAAGAATGTTTTCAGAAGTCCATTTCTGCCTACTTTGAGCCCCTGATGTAGCCCCTGATGTAGCCCAGGCAGCCAAAGGAGATATCTCTGTTCCTGCATGTCAAGCCTGTTATATTTAGATATCATCACCAAGCATGACTGACTTACCATTAATAACTGAGGAGAATTCCAGGAAGGCATCTGCTCAAATAACAGCAATTAATTACAGGATGTGGTAAGATTTCCATATTAGAAAGCCAAACAAACAAAACATTAAGACTGTTTTACTTTAGAGAGGAGAAAAATAAGATTTAATACAAAAGAGGTGCATAAGAGATTGAATAATATGTGGAAATAGGTTATTCTGTTTGCCCATGCTTATTTATTCTTTCAAAGGACACATGCAGTGAAATAAAAAGACAATAAAATTAAAACTGATAGAAGAAGGTACTTTAGATAGTGGAACTTGTTATCATAAGATACATTCAACAGTGTTCTAGACAGAATTAGGGTGCTCTGGGGACCCCACTGGACATGCATGAATTTTGATCTTCTGACTCGCTGTGAGGTTAAATGTGCAATCCACAGAAGTCAGTCCTTGTGCAAAGAATTGTAGTAGAGGAAAAACAGGCAGCAGAAGTTAAGGCTAAATAATCCCAGAACACTATAGAGCAGAGCTGGAAGAATTTTGTGATGTGAGAGATTCTAATAGGATCTAAGGGGACCAAAGTGAATTGCATTACTGCAGACAGTAATGTTACAGGGAAAGGTAGAGTGCTAGATTATTGATGAAGACAGAGGATGGAGATTACCTGAGGGTGTCAGCACAATCCTCACAAAATACATTTTCTACTTTAAAGCAGGGAAAACAGTTGCCCAGAAGTTCCCATTCATTAATATCTATTGCTTTTGAAAAAGGCCACAATGATTTTGTTGATCCCGTCCTATTGAGCGTCTTGCCCTTTCCTGAAGTGCAAAAACACAGCTGGGCAGAGCTCTTGGCTTTCCTGATGAATGTACAAGTTGCTACAGGCAAAAGGCCACCTGCTCATGTTTTTATGTAGGTGAAGCAGTGACCTTTCTTCGCCATGCCCTCCTAGTCTCACCAGTGCCTTTTTCAGCGCATTTTCACTGCACATCTGGAGAAATTTGGGGCCTCTTTAACATTTCACTGTGGCTCAGCCATGACAGAGCAATTCCTCCATATTGCCGCTATGTCAATACTCACTGTGGTGTTTGTGAGCATTAGCTTCACTCATTCTTGATTCTCTGCAACAAAAAATAGGCAAGCTGTCTAAAGACACTGAAGTTTTCTCAACATGTAAGCTATTTTCCAAGTCTGCTAAATTCTTTCTCAACTGACTGCAGCTAAAGAAATCAAACCTGATTTGATTACAGCCACAAGAGGAATATTCCAGATCTTGAATTCAGTTGTAGTAATTGGAAACTTGTGTTGTAAAGGAATCATCTAAATTCATCTAAGAGATAACTTCTTTGAATACAGTCTTAGGAATTCACAGATGGCACAAATTCAATCAGCCAAGACAGCATTAGCTTTGTAGCCAGAAAGTTCCTAGTCTCTCCCTTACTTGGTTCAAAAGAGGTAACATATTTTTCTTTGTGCTTTACATTTAAAATAAATTGTCTTAGATGGAGACACTGCCCCAGCAAAGTTTTTGCCAGAAACAAAATTCTTCTAACCAAGTTATAAACCCCGGAAAATAGGGCTTTATAATGGGGCTGCTGATAGACCCTTAACAATAGAGTTGTGAATGGCGCTGCTATAATTAATGATACTTCAGAAAGATTTATGGTCCTTAGAAAGAGATAAAACAGAAATATCATTGCTTCTTTGCCTCCCATCATTTTATCCTCTATGAAATTTTATGTGAAATAAGTCAAATGAAAAATGTAAGCTCTTAATCTTTTCCCAGAGTCCTGTCTCTCACCTGATGAACACTTTCACAGAATAAATTAGAGCTTTTTATTCCTTATGTATGTACAGCTTTGTATTTAAAAAGCAAGGAAAAGAACATTGTTGGCATGGCAAATCAACTCAAGACGACGGTCATGGAGGAAGCAAAAATGACTCACTATTCTTGTCTGTTCTTCTGCCATCCCAGAGACAATGACTCTTGTCCTGCAATAGTTCTGAGCTGCTTGGTAGTGTCCAAAAGTGCTCTGTAGGGGAGATTCTCTGCTGATGGAAAGTCAGCCACAGTGACTCTGGCTGCAGCAGCAAGAGCCCAGTGGTCTGAGCAGAAAGCCAAAAGCTGTGGCTTGATTACAGTAGATAGTACCTTTGTGTTGGAAACCCGGAATACTATATGGATATTTAATTTAACTGGGAAAGGCATTGAAAGAAGCAGTTGCTGGAGGCTGAGGCTAGAAAAAAATTGAATTAGGTATTTGGCATTATATTGCAACAGAGAAAGGGAGTAACCACTGGAACAGGCTATCAAAGGGAAAGCGAATTCTCCATTTCCTGACAATACCAAAGGAAAATGAGAAGCTGACAAAATAAATGTCTTTGTTGAAACAAAACATATTTTAGCCAAACAAAAAGAAGATTGACAACAGTATTTAATGGCCTGTGATGTACAAGAGGCTGCTCTGATGGTGTAACAGTATGTTCTGTGTGTGAATGTTGTGACTCTGTACAGCATTTTAACAATTAATGGTAAAGCACTGCTTACTGAGCAGAGATCAGGGTAGAGGGCTCTGAACCATTTTCTTTGGAGCCCGTGCCCTGCAGCACCTGGCACTGCCCAGGGAGCTGCCCAGGGAATGCCAGCTTCTGAGGCTTCTCAATCTGCAGGAGGAAAAGCTTCACCTCTGGGCAGCCAGGCTGAGGCAGCAGCTGAATAGGAGCTGAGAAGTCACAGATTTGGCTCAGGCCACCTGGAACGGCAGTTAAAGCTCAAAATCCATCACATCCAGATAAAGGCTCCAGCTTGTGCCAGCCTCACGCAGCTCAGATGGCATCAGGCACTTGTTTTCCAAAAGCCTCTGCAGTGTGTCAGGAGTTTTGTCCCTCTGCCCATTAAAGTAGCAGTGTTTGAGCATCTTCCCTGTTATTTTGATTGACAACAGCCAAGTCAGTAGAGGACCTCAAGGACTTTCTCACTGGCTTGTTTTCCTGTTATAAATTGTAGCTTTTTATATTGGAGAAAAAACCTGAAATGCTATTTCGAAATAATAATTGAAGTTCCAGTTTCTAATAGGAAGCTCTGAGATCTATGCTCAAATTCCCCATAAATTATAGCATTGCTCCTTTAAAATGTCTCCAATCCATCAGGAACAGAGAGGAATATTTAATTTTTTTTTTTTTTTAATGACAAGAACATTTGGTTTTCAATGGAATTCACTTTGGAGGGCAGAACATTTTCTTTTTCATTGTAAGAAGATCTGTAAAGGGGCAGGATTGAGGCTATTATTAGAGTTCTTCCTAAAGAAAATCATCAAATCCTTTAGAGCACTGGGCAGATCTGGGCTAAAAAGTATAACAGGATGGTATAGAGCAGCCCAGATAGTGACAGAGAGAAAATGGAGCAGGAAGAAAGAAAAAAAAAAATGGAAACCCACAAAGAAGAGCAGATGCCAATTAGAATTCTTACAGGCTGCAGCAAGGAGTGAGCATAAGAAGCTGTAGGAAAAGAAAGGGTAGAGTGGATTAGTGTTAATCAGAGACATGGGAAAGTAGGGAAGGTTTTAAATGAGCTTTTGGGTTAGCAGCTCAAAAGAGAATTCCAGATCCATCAGGTTCAGGGGCAAAAATAAAATGCAGAATAGCAGAAGATACGTCTGAATCCTGAGTAATTAACTTTTGAAGGTAATAAGACATTTTTTGGAAATGGAAGCCTCTCTCTCTCAATCTTTCTCTCTCTAGCACTATTATCCTAGTGAAAGAGTGCACTTAATATTACAAGAAAGTGACTCCTACCTGTTTTCTTTTTCACTGTCTTAATGGTATATACACACAGCACCTTGTTATAGGAAAGTTAAGTAGTAAGGAACTAGAACTTTCCCAGTCTCTGGCAATAAATTTGCCCAAACACAGTGCAGATGAATTGCAGATGAGTTGGGTGAGTTACACCAGGTAAGAAGCTGCCTCAGGTTTGGACAGTCAGGAATGGTCTGAAGATCTTGGGTGTCAAGATGAGTTCCAAAATCCCCTAGAGACATATTTGACTTCAGTAAATGTTAGAGCAGGATGGCTGGAATAAGGGTAGGGGGTCTTCTTACAGCTCTAAGATATGAAACATCCCTTAACATTTCTGTGCTGCCAATTTAACTCCCTGTAAAATGAGGACACTAACACCTAGTCACTAAATAAGGAAAGGAAAAAAAAAAAAAAAAAAAAAAAAAAAAAAAGGAAAAAGGAGAACCCCTACCGATTATCTGTTCTTAGAGGCTGTGCAATGCTATAATTAACAATCCTATTTCTAGTCTGATTGTGTTTCTTTTACATATGAATCATCATTAAAGGTTAATGAGAAAACTAACACTATATGAAAAGATTGTTTCCTCATTATTTAAACATTTTCATTTTAAAAACTCTGTGTATTCCTAGAATATTTATTATTTGCTAAACAATATCTTAACTAGTCCCTTTTTATTTCCTCACATGGCATAATATTAAGCAACTGCAGTCAGTGCCCTTAGTTCCACTCATCAGCTCTGAATCTCTGCACCACTGAATCACCAGCAGAATGAACTTCATCCAAACAAAGCACAGACATGTCCATCAAATCAGCCAGAGCTTCTGACACACACTTTGTGCCAACTTGGTGCTCTAGTGTTGGCTTTCCACTGCCAGAGGAACAGAGCAGTCTGGATCCAGTGTAATGTTAGCTTAGCACAGAGAGGTGATGCCTAATGTAGCATAAACCCCACCAGCACTATGCCAAACCTTCCATGGTTTTTTAAAACAAATTTAAACCATCAGAGTGAGCATATATGAGATCAGTGCTTTACATCAGTAGATCCAACACTGAAATCTTTTTAAAGTCGCAGTTTGGTCACACCCAAGCCTGCAGTAAATTTTACACAGTGATAAAACACCACTGCATTCAAATGAAACCTATAAATCATTTGTCCATTTTCAATGCATTGGAATATATTATGGTGATGAAAGCAACTCTTCTGGCATGGTGGAAGATGAACCCTACATTGCAGCCTCAAACTGAGCCGCCTGTGCTCTTGGCTGTGAGGGGAAAAGATGAGCTCTCAGGAATCAGAAACCCAAAAGTTTGCTCAAGTTCTCACTCCACACTAGGGGTGCATGTGCCAGGTTTTCCAGTTGGACATGACTCTCTCTTAATGACCAAAGTTACACAAAAAAAAAACCCTCTGAAAACAGGACTTTGTGACAGAAACGCCTACACAGCTGTAAGAGCCACTTCTCAAGTGTTCCACTGCTTATGAACCACAAGACTAATATGACAAAATTTGCCGACTTTTCAGTTTTCCCCTCTTTGGTTGAAACTAATGAGTCACGATTAGAGTAATGTTTTTCTGTGACTCTGAAACCATTTTGCCTAATGAGGTACTAAGTCTTTATAATTAGGCCCAGAAGGGAGCTAGGACGTGGCCCCTTAAGAGCAATAATTATTTAGGTTATTTATGGTAATAAAAAATTGAAAATAGGAATTCTTCCTCAGAATGCAACTATTTATTCTTTTACATATTGCCTAATAGGCAATTACCCTATTATGGCAATGTTTTGTTGCTAAAGACATTAATTGAAATGTAAATTAAATGTAAATCAGCTAATTAAATTGATATGTAATGAACTTGTCATGCAGGCCTTTGAGATCAGATGCATTCTGCTAATAAACAAGTGTTTTACTGGTGCCATTGCTCACTGGAGTTAAGGTTGCTAACATGTTGTGTCGATAACTTTCTCCCATCCCAAATTGAAAGGTTTGGATTGTGTTGTTAGAACCCAGAATGAAGCTGGCACTGGGACCTTCTGTATTTACTCCATCCTATTATTTCCTGATCAGCTTCACTGCAAGGCAAGATGCTGCCCTAATGGGAAGTGCTGCACATCCTGTTGGGTTGTGATCCAAGCTCTCTTCCTTCTGCTCCCCAGAAATGACATAACACTTTGTGAAAGCCCTCTCCAAGATCGATGCTGCTGTTTTAGGTGGCTTCTGGAGAAGTTGATATTATTTCTTTCTCCACAAGTTTTGGCCAGTTCAGCAGAGGTAATGAACCCTCACAGCAGTGGGAGGATAACTCTACACGTTCCTGAAATAGAAATAAAATGAGAAATGAAGCAATCAGAATGTTCTTGGTGATTATGTTGACAACGTACAAGGTAAACATCAAAGTCAATACAGCAGCAGGAGAATGAGCTAGAATAACCTTCTGTGCTGGCCATAACACACATGTAACCTTCAGCATCAAAGTATGGGCTTGTGTCAAGCTGTAAATTAAAGGGAAAGAATGGGAAACTATCAGTTCTTCTATGAAACGATCCATTTTCCTGCAGCTGCAATTTGAGACAGACCTACTTAAATTTCTGGGAAAAATTCAGGTCCTGTATTGAAGGTATCTTGGAGGACAAAAGTCCCTCCCCTTCCAGATACATGGACAAAACTCACTGCCTCCAATTAAGCAACAATAAGGCAAATGTCACACGTTTTGCTTTCAAAAAAGGTCAGGTCAGCACCTTATAGAACCCACTGCCCCCCTTCTGTTCACATCAAGCAGACATTTCACGTGCTCAGTCACAAACCTTAAGCAAAAGTAGCAAAAATGGCTGTGGAAGCAAGATAATGGAAAACCAGTTTGGAGCTGTGGAAATCCAGAAAGTTTTCCTGGATCCATTGTGCTGTAGCTGCACCTGAGCATTAATGCTTAATTATTCTGTCTGAAATAAATCGGATGCTGTGTTTATAACTCCTTCTATCCAGAGAACCTTCCACCCTGCAGTCCTTTGGGGCCTGGGGGTATTTAATAAACATGTCAACTACCACTCTTCTTTAGCTCAAATACAGCATCTTGTTTTGTCCTACTGAAGAACACTCCAGTTTGAAGTTTACAGAGCAATTAAAGACCCTCATGGGGCCCCTGATATTGTCAGCATATGTAGATTAGTAATTGTCAAGTTTCTCCCTAAGGCTGAAGAGCTCTTAGTCAAATTCCAGAGATCATCAAATATTCAGATTTCAGTGGGCTTTGTGTCATACACAACATAGTGGCATAATTAAACTACAGTGTTTCTTTTCTAATAAACTTTTGAATCTGTAGATGTTTCTATTATTTTTTTTAATTAGCTATGATCATAAAATAAAAAAAGAATCAATCTAAAGCTGCAACTTTGCTGCTTCCAAAAAGCGCCCTGGAAGAAGCTTTGTCTTCCAAAAAGTTGGGGTTTGGGGACCATACTTACACTGCCATGACTTGCAAAGATCTGATGGAGCACAAATCCCAGCAGACTGAAGGTACAGTTCCTTCTCTGACTTCCTTCCAGCCGAGACGTGGGCACAGCCATGATACTGCCATCTTGACCTGTGTCTTCACTGACCTGGTGTATTGAACTACCTCAGATTTTCTACCTAGACTACCTTAGTTTTGATGTCTGTTAACATTGATGTAGATAGAAATTATATATAAAAAAAAAAAAAAAAAAAAAGAGAGAAAAAAATACCTTGTAGGTCAGACAAGGGAATTAGTGTAAGGATCCTCCCAAACCAGGTGGATGCTGTAGTGACTGACTCCAGCCTTCCCCATTGTTTGAGCCCTCTGCCTGCCACACTGGGCAATCAAATGCTCACCTGAATTTAATATTCATTTGCCTGAGTGTTGGACAGGAATTTTGCTGACTTGCTTTGAATCTTGCATGGTCCAGCTCTTGGAGATCAAGTAACTGCTCTAATATGGTAAAATAGAGTAACAAGAGCAACTGGATGAAACTTTCCTGCATTGAGACTGGCCTGTGCATGTTCTGCCAGCTGGATCCCCCTGCTGTGGGTTCTCACATTCATTGGATCATGGTCCTTGGGCTTGGAAGGGTCAAAGTATTGGTCACTGGTCTGCATCCATCATTGGAGTCCCATTTCATTGAGCTATGTGGACAAAGCCTGTGGCAAGGAGGAAGTTGTTACAAACCTCTCTGATGTTTTTGACCTCCAAACTGAGATTTTGAAGCTGGATTTTGGATCTGAAAGTTTAATTCCTGACAAAATGAAAAAGAATTGTACTTGGAAGTTGTGAAGGCAGCTTTAATATTCTTCATTACAGCATGTTACATAAAAGAGCTAAGTTACTGCTCCTGAGGAGTAGATCTTCATTTCCATGCTGTTCACATTTCCTAGGTGTAATGGAGGACAAACTGGGCATCCTTGGAAGTTGACAGAAATCTTTTGTTAACCCCAGACTGCCCATGCATACACAGGTGTGTTCTTCTTACTTAGGTTCAGACTAATGTGTCCAAGTGAGCAACATTTCTTTTCCCAGTCTGGTCAAGTGAGTATGAAATCCTGCTTGTGTGTCCTGGAGGAAAGTCGTTATTACCTCCATTACTGCACTTCAGCGGCACTTCTTCCTCTGTAAATCCCATCTTATTTGTCACAACTGACCTGCAGAATACTGCTGAATACAGGCAGCTCTGAAGGCTGAGATCTTTCACTAGCCCGAGAAGAGACAGCTGAAGTATCTCCTTCCCAACACAAGGATAACCTGAAGCCAAAAGGTAATTTCAGAGTGGTTTTCTGCAGTCTCAAGCTGACTTTAAAGTAAAGCTCTATTATTTTGTCTCCAAATCTTTCAAGCCTCCATGTCCCCAAGCCCCTTTCTGGACTAAACCATCATTTCTTGAAAATCATTTAAATTCTTCCTACTGTTGAGTAACACCCACTGTTGAGGTGGCTCTTCTCCACTTGGTCTGCAGCATATGGCAGAATATAGTTCTGCTTTCTTTTCAGAGGCCTGCTTCTGTGCTAAGCTGTGGAAATTGGATCCAAGCAGCACAAAGAAGGTTGGGCCTTAAATAGTAGCCCAGGAGGAGATCTCAAGAGTCCAAATAAAAAGAATATCAAAACTTCCCTCACATTCTTCCTATGATGATATGTCTCAAAATTATTAATTTTTCTTGTCCTGTATCATATCTTAGGCCAAACTGTTTTTCCCAAGTGAATTGCAACGTGGCCTTTGGTTCAGTGAGTTTAACTGAAGCGTGGCTATCTGGAAAAAGGAGTGTTATCTGTAATAAAGTAAGTCCTTCAAATTTATTTTCTTGATCTTGTACTTAGGTTGGGCTGCCAGAGTCTTAATGCCTGGAAAAGCTTCTCTCACCTAGGGCCCTAATTTTAAAGGACTTTAGATTTTTAGGGGCTGGATGGCATCATCTGCTTGCATGGATTTTGTCAGTGTATTTCTGCGAGTGAGCCAGCCTGGGCTGTGTGCTAATTTCCCATCCCTTCTTTGGTTGATGACAGCCCCTGGCTCAGTGAGATTTCACTTTTGCTCAATGGATTCTTCTTTCCCTGCCCTCCCTGAGATATATTTTCTAAGCACCAATTTCACTCCAAAATTAAAGATGAAATTTAAAGATTAGGAACTGCAGGGTTTTTTGGTTTTGTTTAGTCTTTTTTTTTTTTTTCCCAAAGGCATTTCAATGCCTCATACTCATTGATTGAGTTAGGTATCTAAATCATCCAGAGCAATCTGGCCCCCATCCCAAATTAGGTGATGTAAAAGGCCAATTTGCCTTTTAAAAGCTCTCCAATTTAGCCTCCTGCTGTGCGATTAGCGCCACGAGTAATAAACACATTGTGAGTGGCACGCCCGAGGGCAGGTGTGGGTGAGGTAATGGATCCCACCGACTGCCTGCACTGTAAATGCCAGAAATATCAAACACTGCATGCACCAGTCTTAGTCCCAGTCAATTCTAATTACTTGAGTGGACTGACTCCAAATTCAGATGTGCTGTGGTGTGACTGAGGTCAGGGTACACTACATGATTCTTATCTTAATACCACTGTAGTACTGGAAAGGTCAAACGGAGCATTGTGCAAGGAGAAGAGGCACCCTCTCTGTTAATTATTCTTCACTCCTTGAACAAAGGGGTGAAGATTGTGTCTCTGCTGAAGAGTGTTCTGACATACTGCGTATTTAAAATAAAAACTAAGAAGAATGGAGGAATCATTCCTGCAGCTATCCTTATGTGAGCCTTCCCAAGCTTTGTGTGAAACCTTGGAGCACTTGATCTGCCAATCCTTGGAACTATAACTACACCAGAGTCAGAGGCCAGGGAGGGCAGCATTGCCCCTCCAGGCAGGGGTAGTTTCCAGCTGACCATTAAGAAAAGCCAGCTTTTCCTACCAAATAACATGTTCAGAAAACATTAAAATCCTGTGTTCATTTGTAGGTATTCCAGCTGTAGGAAGAATTGATGATGAGTGAGGCACAAGGCTGAACTTCCTTTTCCACTTGCTTGTTACCACTATCCCACTTGAACAGCTGTAGAGCACCTCCAAATAGGAATGTTCCCTGTGTGCCAGTCGTAGCATTTTGTTCTGTTTTGCATTAGTTTTCATAACTGTTAGGTAGAGAGAGTGCATATCTGGGTTCAGAACTGGTTTTAGTTGGGCTCAGTTCTCTGTTATTATCTGCACTCATTTCCAACGTAACTTCCCTGGAGCCCACATGAGACAATATTTTGTTCTTTCTCCAAAAGCAATAGGCAAAGTCATTTCTAGGACCAGAGTGTGATCCCAATCCATAGCCATCCTGCTCATTTAATTTCAGCTATCTATAAAGTCTTAACTGCTGAAAGCAGAAACATGAAACCCTGCAATAGAGAGAGCTGATTAGAATTCAGCCCACTGTATCACCCGTAAATAGGAAATGAAGAATACATGGCTGTGATTAATCGTCCATAAATGGCCATTGCCTGCTTCCTCTACTCCATACAAACACAGTCCACGTATTTATTCAGCTCACCAAAGGAGTAACAAGATCACTCCTATTTGTTAGGACCTGGGATTTAAGCAAGTGCTTACTTAGAGGAGTGCTCAGTTCTTGTGTGTCTGTAGACATGCACACACATCTGCCCTTCTGTCTGATTTTTACTGTTCATGAGATAAATAAGAGCATTTTATTTTTTAAAGGTTTACTTGCCTATAAATCAAAATACAGTGAGATGCAAAACCACAGCAATGTCAGTTTTAGTAAAGTGATTTTTATGATATCACAAACATCAGTCTTTAAGGATTGGCAATAACTGCACTATTAAGAAAAAATGTTTTGGTTTTTATGCGTTGCAGCTTGGCCACTGGGGGGAATAAATAATCATGTGATGCACAGAAACCTAACCTGTAGCTTGAAGCACTGGTGGGCAAAGCCTGTTTTTACCAGTCATGGATGCAGTTCCATTAGAGCACCAGCTTGCCTGCTTGTGGTTCAGCTGAGCTCAGCAGAGCAGGGCTGCCTGCACCACTGCTCCCTGGCAAAACACAGAAACATCTTGACTTTGCTGGGATTTGCAGTCCAAGGGCTGCATCTGTGAACAGAGTGCTGCCTCCAGTCCCTTCATCCTCTGCTGCTACTGGGTGCTTGGTACACCAGGCATTTCCCTGGAAATACCACTTGCACAGGCATTGCAGTGTCACTACTGGTCTGGGAAGGGGAGGTGACACTTTGGAGATTTGGCCCCTCTACCCCCACTTTCCTGAATGTCTTTAAGCAAATCCCTTGGTTTCTGAGTGCCCCAGTTCCCCAGCTGATCAATGGGGATTGTGAACTACAACCCTCATTAAAGGCACTGCAGATCAAGGAGGGAAAAACACTACATGAGAGCTAAATATTGATATTATTACCCTGAAAAATGGTGCAATTGCTGTGAAATGGCCAGTAAAATTATGAAAATCATGTATAAGAAACAGGAAACCAAATCACAGAATGGCTGAAGTTGGAAAGGGTCTTGAGATGACTTTGTCTGTCCCCTCTGCTCAGGCTGAGTTACCTACGTGGGGCTGCCCAGGGCTGTATCTGGCTGGCTTTTGGATATCTGCAGGGATGGAGACTCCATATCCTGCTCCTGCCTGCACCACCCTCATAGTTAAAATCCATTTTCTTGTGCTCAGATGGAATTTCATATATTTGTTTTAATTTGTGCCCTTTGCCTGTTGTGCAGCATGTGGTCCCCCAGAGGACCCAGTGAGGCCCAGACAGAGGCTGCATGTGACCAGATGTGATTTGATTTTGTCCAGTCACCTTTGAAATCTCAGTGTTCATTCTCCCTCTCGATTTTCCTCAACAGGCTACTTTTGCTTGGAGACCAGTACCAGCTTGTTGAACCAGTGGGCTTAACAGCCTCACATCGCCTGGAGATGCTCTGGCACCATCCAAAGGCTCCACAGCCCTGGGAAGTTAGCAGAGATTTCCCAGCAATAGGGAGCCTTTCCCAGGTGAGCCTGTTGGAAAACAGTGATTACTACCACCACAAGATTTCTCTTCCAGGAGAAAAAAAAACCTCTCTTGCCTAAAGATGTTATCATGCATAATTCAGGGAAGAAATCCATACTGCATTTAAAAGATTACATCTTATCATCCAGGGTACTTATTAGCTTGATTATTTAAAAGTAGATGGGGATAGAGCCTTTCCTGCTATTCTGCAGTAGCATCAGTGCTGTGTGCTGATGAGTGATGGCCTCGTGGCTTGGTTTGTGACTGAACTGCTTTTCTGATGCCAGAACTGGTCCAGATGGGGTGGAGAAATTCCCAAATCATGGTGAGCAGCCTTGGCTCTGTCAGTGTGTGGACACCAGGCCACCATCCCTTTTCTTCCTGTTGAGTTTGGTTAAGTTTGTGGCAGGCAGTAACAAGGGGTTACTGGTGTTTGGCTCCTCTGGTTATTGCCCTTTCCAGGAGCACACAGCACTCCCATCTTCCCAAGGGCAGGAGAAGATGCTTTGGGACAGCCAAGGGCAGGCATCTGGATACTGAAATGGTGAGGAGGTTGGAACAAAATTCAGGCAGATTTACCTGGACAGCACTAGTTGTTCTGATGGCCCTTGATGATTTCCAAATACATGTTTCCCCTTCCCAGAACATGCCCTGCTTTTGACCTGGCATGTCTCATGCTGCATGCATCCTTGCTCAGAACAGGGCTGGGTCTCCACCTCTGCCCTCATATTGTGCAGATTGTCACCATTTTTCTAAATCAAGAAAAATCCTTTTTTTTTTTTTTTTTTTTTTTTTTTTTTTTTTTTTTTTTTTTTTTTTTTTTTAATTTTAATCCAACCCACCCATGGGCTGTTTTAAATTCAAATCCAAATTTGAAAAGTATAGAGTAAGTTGTTTAAAAATGGCATTGTACCAGCAAATAAGGTCATTCAAATACCAGGTGCTCCAAGTTGAACTTGGAGAGGGAGAACTTGGTTATGACCATTGTTTTTGCACCATCATTCTGTCCCTATTATGCCTTGTGCTTCCCCTGTATCATGAGGCAGGACATAGCCATTTATGGCGAAACTGCTCCAGGTCACCATCTCAGGATCTATCTGCGATACCTAAATGAAGTTTGATTTTGTTTTGTTTGGTTGGTTTGGTTTTTAGCTTTGAGGCTGAAATGGGCTTCTTCTGGGCTACATGCATGTAGTAAGAGTGAAATTGTGATGAAGTTGAGTGAGGATGTTTAGGAAATCTTGATTTTTTTGATCAAATATATCCTAGGCAAGCAAAATCAACCTCAAAAGGTGGCACCTGCACTAATTGTAACAAGTGGCATGGAAGTTTTTAGGGTATTTCTCTGTGTGGCTTTCCACACAAGCTCTCATTTCAGAGATTTCCCCATTATATCATGGACTTAGAACTAAATGATGACCTGGGGACTTTGATGTTTACAGCCATCATGGTGGCCCAAGACTCAGGCTGAATGACAGCTCAGTTCAGGGATGGGGTGTACTGAACATGGAGTGTGAAAGTGAGTAAAAAGGAAGTATTTTGCAATAATCCTTCTGCCATTTCAAGGTTGAGAGGTATGAAATGGCTGCATTTAACAGTCATTATTAATTACTGTTTGCTCTCTGCCAACACTGCCTTGGGAGCATCTGTGGTGATTTAACCAAGCACCCATGGCCATCAGTCAACTGGCTGCTGTGACTCAGCCACAGAGCCTCATTCACTTCCCTCACTGGCTCTGTAACCCACTTCTGTCCTGCTTCAGCTCACTTCATCTGCCTGCGTCTTGGGCCACCATGTGAGAAATGGGTGTTTCCTCACATGGAAAAAAATATATATAAAGAAACATTAGTATGAGGTAAAAATCATGGGGGTTTGGATGGCAGACATGAATCACAGAGATAAATATTCCTCACCTTATCCTAGATCTGCAATATCTGATCCATAGAAGAGCTAAAAGTTGCAGTCAAGATTTCCAGGTTAAAGTCCTGGCTTTATTAAAAATAGCAAAATGCTTCTTTACCTAAAAAGACCAAAGGTTCAGCCCCTCAAGACTGAATCATGAGCTCTGTGAGACCAATGTTTCCATGCCAAAAAAGGGAGAAGAGCAGGTGGACTCAAGACTCCCATGCTGAATAGCACCTTTATGCTCTAACCATTTCTTCAGCTAAAGTTAAACTGTGCTTCTCCAGCTTTTTTCTACCCTCATCTTCCTACTTCTTAGTCAAGCCTCCTCAGACACGCTTTGTGTTTTCCACTTGGTGACTCAGCATCAGCTGCTCAAACTCTCTGAGAGCGTGACAGGGCTGTGACCGGCTGAGAGGGAAAAGAAATCTGCCTTAGGGGACGCAGAAATTATTAAGTGCTAAGTACAACATGAATTTGCCAGAAAACAACATCCCCACCAAGAGCCTACTGTCTCCCTGCAGGGCTGTGCTCAGCCTTCAGACTTGCGAACACCAGCGAGCAGATTTGGTGCTCATGGCAGCTCTGGAAGGGGCATCACACCACAAGGATAATGCTCAGGGCCTAAAATAATCACACCTCTAGAAACTTACTAATCCAGCTTTAAAATGGGCCCCAAATGCTATAGAACAATCTTCAACAATCTTAGCAGTACATGCATGGAGCAACCCCAAAAACTCCCCGCCTTCACCTGGCACCAAAGGGAAAGGAGTACAAATCCTCAGCATTTGTTCAGGCTGCTTTGGTTGAAAGTATCAGGGGTAACAACCCTAAAAGTGCAAAAGGAACAAGGAACTCTTTATACCCAGGATAATTTTGTGTAGATAACAGGGAATCACAGTAGGATATTGACTCCTTTATGGCTGTGAGGAAGATTTCATCCCCAATAGCATAACTTGCTGTAGTACTCTTTTCTTTCAAATGTTAGCTGGTAATAAAATCTTTCTTCAGATACACAGGCTATTGGTAGTGCAGTTTGAATTGGCTGGTTTCTGTTCCCACTGCTTCCAGACAGTAAATTTCAAGCCTTAGTGGAAAAGCAGCATTTTTATACTTCACAAATTTGGATTCTTTAAAACATTTTCAATGATAAAGAACTTTTTTGATGAAAGACTTAATGAAAAAACCCCAAAACTTTTATGTCCATGCCCATCAGTAGTGATGCTCCCAGTCTTCCACAGGAGGATTCAAACCCCTCCAGATGCACTGAAAAGCATTTCATCCTTCCATGTGTGCTGGGCTGCCATGGAGAGGTGCATGAGGTGTGAAATAAATCACAGCTCCCCACACTGACCAGCTCTGACAGCCATGCTGCTGCAGTGCATCCATGTCAGCTGCCCTTGGATCCTGCTCAGAGCCACCAGATGGGGAGGAACATGAGTAATGAGAGGAGCTCCTGCATGCCCAGGCAGAACTGCAGGAGATGTGCTGCCCTGTCCTGAAATCCCCTCATCCCATGAACACCCAGCCCGTAGTGCACTCACCTCCAGAGAAGGGATGGTGGGTCACTCTGCTGGTCTGGCTGTGGTGTCCCTGCCTGCAGGTGACGTGGCTGTCCTTGCAGGGCAATGTGGAGGCAGTGGCCAGGCTGTGCCCATGCTCCTCATGAGGGGCTGTGACTTGCCCCTGCCACAGCAGCTCCATCCCCACACAGCTCCTTGGAGCCCTGGGTTTGCAGGGAGCCAGGGAACTTGTTCTTTGCTCTTAAACTGTGGTTATAGATCACTGAACACTGAAAATAAAGCACAGGAAAAATCTCCATCAACTCTTACAAAGTGCTTTGGAATCCTTTTTATGCACAAGGGCAGAGAGATTTTAAAAGGATGGAAACCAGCTCCTTTGCCAGCCATGCCAATTGTTTTCAGCAACATCCAGTGGAAAAAGAAACCAATTGAGCTCTGCTTATGTATTATTCCCATCCAGCACCATTCCTCTGGCTGCTGAGGAACCTGGTTTAACTTATTTTTATGTGCAGAGAAAGAGGTAGGTAGACACAAACACACAACACATAAATATATAGAGCACACACACATAAGCACACATAATCTTGGAGGCAAAGAGACAATCTGTACCTGCATTTGCGATATCTTCCTGCACCAGGTAAGGAAAACATCTTTTTCCTTTTAACCGGGCTGTGCCTACATTGTTTCTTCGCAGTCTATCTTTAGGTTATAGCAGTTCACAAGGATTTTTCAGCAGATGTGTTATTCAATTACTTCAGGGCTTTTCCATTTGTAATATTGCAGAGCAATGATAGCCAGCAGACTTCACCTGTCTTTTAGAGATAGCCAGCCTGGTAATTTTAACTCTGCCCATTTTATCCACACCAGTAAATCTCATAACATGGTTATAGAGAGATTCCAATTTTTGTAGAACCTTCTCCTGGGAATTCCTGTATACAATATTGCTATAGTCTGTAATGGACATAACCTGTGATTGGATTAATGTTTCCCTAGTGAAGAAGTCAAAGCATTTCATGTTCCTATAACTGGTTTGCAGCTCTGCAGTAGAGGTCTTTGGTGTGGCAGAGAGAATAATTGCAAACTCAGCCCCAATCAGAATATATAATCCCCTCACAGTGAGGGTCTAATTTGGTGCAGTTACACTGCCCATGCAGGGGTTTGTAGTGGGATTTTCTTGTCAGGAGAGAAGAATGCATAGAAAACAAGTTAATTTTAGCATTTTAATATTCATCACCAAGTTCTGTACAAAGGGAGGCAAATACATTGCTACTGCTCCACATGAGGGTCCTGCAGCTCCTCAGGCAGAGAATGTGAAGAGGCAGGGAGGGCTTTGCAATGGGGCACTGGTGTCCTCACAAGAAGAGCCCTCCACTCATGTTCAGATAAACACGTGCCTTTATTCTCTAGAGTAAATAACATTCTGTCCAAATAAAAGTCTAGTTTTGCACCTGTTTTGGCTTCTGAACCTGTCAGAATCCCTGGTGTGACCTTACCTTGGTCCCGACACAAGTGACTAATACGGGATTACTGTTGGGAGTTCAACATGCATTACTTAGATCTGTGACACAGATCATCTCCAGGTAGAAGAGGCTCACTGGCAGGCCAGGAGTAGGTTCTGAAGCAGGGTCTGCCTGCTCAGGTGGAGGAGGAGAACTTCAGCACTCACATGGGAGGAAAGGGAGCTAGAGGCTGGGAACAAAATGTCTCCTCTTTTCAGCTCCCCTGCCAGTCTCCCCAAAGAACGGGATGTGTAAACCCTCAGGCAAACTAGCAGAGATCCCTCAGTGAAAGAAAGGCTCAGGCTCCCATCCCCAGCTGGTCAGGGAGAGCTTTCAAGACATTTTATTGGAGAACTCTGAAAGAAGCTGTGAGTCTCTGAGGAAAGCACCATAAAGTCAGCTCTGCCTGTGGGGTCCAAGGGAGATGTGGTTGGGATCTCAGCATGGAAAAATTGGGTAGTGGCAACTGTGGCTCAGCCAAAAGGTTCCAGAGGCAAACTGAAAGAGGAATGAAATGAGAGGCAAGAGCAAAGAGTTGGAACATGACATTCTGGAACAAGGATGGGGAGGATGGGTTCCAGGACGGGCATGCTGCCTGGATGAAGAGCAAGGCAGATGCTCTTGGCAGATAACCTTATGTTTGGATGCTACAGCACTGCTAGGCAGGTGGAGAGGATGGGAAGAAGGTTAGCACCATGGGACTTGACAAATGGGATGTCATCATTCCCCATATGGGTAACTGTCTCCAATCTGTTCTGTCTGTGCCACTGAAAGGTTGGGATATCTCAGCAGAAAGGCAGCATCTCTGGCAGAGATGGGCAATCTACTCTAGGTCTGTCATAAGACCTACAGATTTCAGGCTGTGGGGCAGATAACTGTGCACAAGTAAGAAGTGGAGACAGTGACTTTCAGGAAAATTCAGTTATTGAATCTAAACTTAAAAGACTAACTTGTACAAGTGTGACAGAGGGAGCCCCTGACAGCTGATAGCAGGGCAGCACAAGGGCTTCCCAGAGTCCAGCTGTCTTGGTATGGAAGAGATCTGGGAGCCTGTGAGGAGGAAGAAATAGAAATGAAACAACACACTCATTCCACTGGTGCTTTTATCTCTTTATTCATATTTCTAGAGTAGGCTTTCTAGCGGCTAAGCAAATATTGAAACTCTCTCATTATATATGTATATGTATATATAGAAACATCCAAAAATAAATGATGACGAATTCTGCAAGTGTTTTTGCAATGAACATGGGAAAGGACATTTTAACTCCAGTAAACCAACTTTGAAAGTCTTCCCCTGAAACCCGATAAAACCCAATGATAGTCATAAATTAGCACTAGATTAATGCAAAGGAGAACTTATCCCCCCTCTGCATACCTTCTAATCCATATCTCCAAGAGGTCATTTTAATTATCACACTGTAACTGCTATTCATTACTCTGCTTTTGGAGACAGAGAGCCAGCACTGTACCTTTTGGATGCCTTGGAATTCATCATATGAAGGCATTTTATTCTCCCAAAAAGTGTACACAGTTTAACCCTCTCACCTTGGAATACTGATGGTAGCAGGTTTGCTTGGTCTTTTAAATCATTTTCCTTCTAGTGAGATACATCATTTTTGCTTTCAAGTGAGTTCCCCATGTCAGAGAGCAACTAAGGAAGGCCCAGCTATTGGATGGCTAATGCACGGATGCATTCAGCTCAAGTTTTGGCAGAACCTTAGTAGTTTGTCTTTCTTCAGAGGCATGCAGAGCCAAGCTGTTGTTCTCACTCGTACCTGCTCACTCTTTCCGGCTGCAATAATACAAACTGGATGGAAACCATGTGCCAGTGGCTCCCAGGAGTCCACTGGGATGTGGGACCCAGCTCAGCCTGACTCTGTTCCTAGATCATGGCATTCCTGTCCTGGCAAAGAGGCGAGGGATAACCAACACATTTCTTTTACTAGAGAACAGTGTCTGGGGTTAGTACTTCTTCAGGTTCACCCCACACCCAAGAGGAGCTCATTCAATTATGTTTGACTCATCGTTTTTCACCCTCAGGCTCAATCATCCTTTCCCTCTCTTTCCTATTGGGTCTTGGCCCCTTCTCTCCCTCAAGCCCCCATTCCAGCCCAGCTCCCGGCAGAAGACTGAAGAGAAGCTGCTTCCTGAGGCTTCTGATGGATTGAGAAGAAGCACTCCTAAGTGCATTCTCCCTTTCCATCCCCTGGGAGACATTCGGACTTCACTCTGGGTCACCCTCTTTTTGTCTCCAGTTTGAGGATCAAGGTCAGATGTTTCAGAGAGTCACACACTGCAGGAGACAAGACTGCCTAGTGACAGTGGCTTTGAGGAGAGATTTCACATGCTGTCCATGTGATGGGGAGGTGCTGAGGTTTTACTTGGGGTTTCTTACATAACACTGTTCACCTCTTTCAGCAGTACTCCTCACTCACACTGCCTCAGTCATACATCTGTTGGCAAGTCTAGTTTTTCTAGACCCCAAACAGTTTTTGATGGAAGACCACTGTCCCTGCCTGTTGGACAGATCTTCCAGCAAGTTTCATGCTTGCAGCTCGACAATCCCATTTCTCATATGACCCCTCTCCTGGAAAGATCTGATAGAAGAGCAAAAAAAGCAGCCATGCAGTGGATGATAAACTGCACACTGAGGAGCACCTGCCTGGCTCCCAGAAGCTATTTATCAGGCTCTCTTAATGCAAGCTAACAGGGCTAGCACATGCAGTAGGCTAAGGGCTTCTGAGCCTGACACTAAAAGGGGAGACATCACATGGTGCAGTAAAGGAGCCAGGACTCCCTCATTAGCTCATTGTATGGATTACCCCTTTAAGGAGAGAGAAGGGGACTAGGGGAGGAAGGAGAGTCATTCTCATTTTAACAAATAGCTTTTCAGCCACCGCAAATGATTTCTGCAAATCTATCAGTTCGCTCTTTTTTTTTTCCCCCCACAAATAGGAAAAGAAAAAAAAAAAAAAGAGCCCTGAAATTGATTCACCATCTATAAATAAAAAAGAATCAATAGTAAAATTTCTAGCTAATTTCCCTCTCCCTCTTTGCTCCTTGGACTATTTGTTATCTTAGAAATACTTGTCTAGGGAAAAAAAAAGAGAAATATCATCAATTCCTGACTGCGACGTGTTTCTCTGCCTTGTCCTACAGCTCTCCTCTCCTCTCCTCTCCTCTCCTCTCCTCTCCTCTCCTCTCCTCTCCTCTCCTCTCCTCTCCTCTCCTCTCCTCTCCTCTCCTCTCCTCTCCTCTCCTCTCCTCTCCTCTCCTCTCCTCTCCTCTCCTCTCCTCTCCTCTCCTCTCCTCTCCTCTCCTCTCCTCTCCTCTCCTCTCCTCTCCTCTCCTCTCCTCTCCTCTCCTCTCCTCTCCTCTCCTCTCCTCTCCTCTCCTCTCCTCTCCTCTCCTCTCCTCTCCTCTCCTCTCCTCTCCTCTCCTCTCCTCTCCTCTCCTCTCCCTCAGTGCATGGACAGAGATGGGTCCTTCAGATGTGCCTGGCTCCTCTTCTCAGGTTTGGCTCCAGCGTGGCTGTTCCCTGGGCCCCTCTGGGCAGTGCATTTGTAGCTTGGCACGTTGTCCTTCCTGCCAAAGGAAGAGAGAGAGGACAGGTGTTGTCAGACACTGCAGTGTTCCAGCAGCAGGTAAGCGTGCGCGGGGTGCGCTCTGAGGAGAAGCCATGTGTGAAGTCTCACAGTGAAGGGCATCTGTAAGGAAAGCTTTGGCAGCTCGAGACAAATTAAAGGTGGTTAAAGACCAGCTGGTCCCATCCCTCTGGCCAGAGCAGGGTTAGTCCTTCCAAGAGGCTTCAAGGGCTTTGTGCTAGCTCTGAGCTCTCCAAGAGGAGGGTCTCATTACTTCTCTTTGGGTGAAGCACTTCCCATAGTTTCCTCCTACCGAGGTTCCTTTACACCTGAAATATTTCCCTTCATATCTGCTCATGAACAGCCCTCCTCTCACTGTGACTATTTCCTTCTGGGGCATGTACCATTCAAAGGGTGTCTGGGTTCACACATCTCGCAGCTGGATTGTCCCTACTGCTGGGGTGTTTATAGCTGGGTCAATCTTTGGGGACAGACTCTGTGTGGCCAGGGAACATCCAGCACCTGGCACACGATGCCAGCACTTCAGGCATCCAGACCAATGCCTTGAAAGAACCCACAGAGATGTGATACTGCTATTTCACTGTGCCCATAACTCCAATTATCTAAGTCCAGTTATCTAGCACTCATGCCAGATTTCAGCTGCCAGTATAGTTGGGAGTTTCTAGAGCCCCTCTTTCAGGCTACAGCCCCAGCAGAGCTGTGGGAGTTTTATAACTGGCCTCCAAAGGAGCAAGGTTGTGATAAATACAAAATACTTTTTGCAGTGATGCCCTGGGAGTTCACAGGGTAAGAACTGAGCTTTTCACAACCCAGCACCACAGGACCATCTCCCCAGCTCCTCACAGCTTATCAGGTGGAAAGACTTGCTTTGTAGCACTTGAGTTCCTGATAAGGAACTGAATAAGTCTCGTTACTTGTTTCCCAGACAAAACACTCCTCTGTGTGCATGTTTACAGTGTGCATGATGAATTTTTGCTACTTTAAGGAAAAGAAAATCTCTGTTATCAGTTAATTCTGTAACATTTCTGTTCTATTCACTTATCCTCCATCTCACAGCCCATCACTCTCACTGTCTGTCTTCCTTCCAGGTCCTGACACACTGGTCACAGCAAGATGGGTACAAGTGACCAGACAGTGTCAGCCCTGGTCTGTCTGTGTGGACGGAGCCAGGCCTGGGGAAAAAGGGTCACAAACTCAGGGCATTGTGTCCAGAGGCTTCACTTGATGAGAGTCTGAATTGCAGAGGGTGTGGGTCCTGCAGCACCATCCCTCATTCAGGGAGGCTCAACCAGCACTGGGCTACCCCAGAGCAGGGACCTTCACTTCAGAGCCTCTGCCAGCACTGGTGGTTCTCACTGGGACTGAAAAGCTGTCTCTGAGACAAACACTGGGACCAGGAGGCAGAGGAACCAACTTTGGCTGCCCTATAAGCCTGCCTATGGAATTCCAGAGGAGAATGGGGTTCCTCCACACTCACCCCAGAGCAGCACCATCTCTGAGCAGCCATCACCATCCCCTGCAGATACACTTTCAGCTTCTCCTTTGTACAAGCAGCAAAACCCAACCATCCATTCCCAACCCAAGGAAGGTAATCAAACTGTGCTGTCAGTGTTGCTCACACCAGCTGAGGGGCTCCAGTGACTCTTCAGGGTGCTCCCTCAGGCAGCTCTTGGCCCCCTCAGCCATGCCTTGCCAACTTTGTGCATTTTCCCTGATGTGGCAGGACACAAATGAGAAGGTCCTCTGCTTGTGCCTGATATGCTCTTTGAGCTCTCAGCCTGCTCCCTCTAAGGTCTGTTATTTGTATTCCCCACAGCAGCTGCTGGCCCTGGGCAGGCTGGTGCTGTACCAAACCCTACTGAGACTCAAACACTGGGAGGGAGAGGAGCTGTCTGTCACACGTCAGAAGTGAAGTGAGCTGCCAAAGGCCACGCAGCAGACTTGGGAAGAATTGAAAAGAGCTGATGAAACCTCCCAGTTTTCTTGATCCCTGCACCCCGACTCACCCCAAGGAATTGGGCCCCTCTGTAGTGACACAGAGAAACTTGCCTTCCTCACCCAAAAGTGTGTGGTTTTCAGTGCCTCTGCTTTTATTTGCAAATATTTTTGAGGTCATACCTCAAAAATGCAATTTTTGCATTATATTTTCTGAAGTATGTTTTAATATACATTAAAAAAATTGTAATAATGTAGTTGCTGATGGGGCCCAGGGCTTAGGGGCTTTACCTCCACCAGCCCTCCCCTCTTCCCCACTGTCACAGCATTTACTGCTTCTCTACAGTTCAATCACCAACCTAAGGCATAGTGGTATTTTGAAGAGATAAACATTGAGACAAAAATAAATAAATTAGGACCCTGGGAGGGAGACCTGAAAGGCACAGTGAAGTGAGAACAAGCAGTTTCTCTGGTTGTGTGTATAATTACATTGACGTGTTCCTAGACAACACTGCAGACCCAAACACAGCAGCAGCTGTGAACCAAACAGACTCATGAAAAACATCAGAAAGCCAGCCAGCCCATCCCTTGCCCTGGGGCTGCATCAGCACTGCCCATGTCACTGCTGACAGCCTTCCTGCCCACTCCCAGGGCACAGCCAGCACTGGATGGGCAGGCAGGGCTCAGCTCCTGGCTCGCCTTCCATGCAGACCCCATTTCTCTGCACCTACTCCAGTCACTGGAGCAGCGCTGTTGGGTGTCATTCCCACGCTCCTCTATGCAAGTGAAGGAATCAACATAATGCAAAATATGCAAAGAGGATAAAAATGGATCTTAAACTTCCTTTTTCCTGATTTGGTTAACACAGGAGAAGGAAATCCTGTCATGCCAACAGCACTTACAGGTGAGATTTTTAGGCTGGCCTTTGTCAGCCATCCACTGAACTGAAGCGTCATGAGAATCAACCACTCAGTTCACATCAAGTGCTTGTGACAAAGTGCTTTTTTGGACATACAGCCAATTGACAGGCACAATCAAACCACAGATCTGCTACAAGTTCATCGCACAGACAACAGTTAATCTTGCAGCCATGCAAACTGTTTTGCAAATTGAAATCTCAGAGGCATAGCAATTACAATACCAAATTTATACCACATCTCTCACTCAACTAATTGTACATCCAAAAAATCACCACTTGAATAATCTGAATACATTCACCTTTACAGCTAAAAAAGCCTCTGCTACATGCTTGATCTCAACACAATTCTGAGTTACAGAACCCCATGGGAAAAAAATGCCAACCTCTGATTTCAACAGGAAAATTGCTTCTATCTAAATACAGCAGATGCATAATTCACATTGATGTCTAACAGCCTGGTGTTCCCAGCAAAGCTCGTTTTTACTCTGCCAAACTGGGAACAGTGCTATTGCTGCCTGTAGCTCTCCCAGCCCGTCTACAGGAAGACAAGCCCTCTATTACTACACCTGCTCTGAATGCAGTGTACAAGTTCATGTCCAAAATAACTGTACCTGTATTTCTAATTGTTAGCAAATCATAAAGGCCTTAAAATTAATTTTAAGGAAGCAGACTTACAAACTGGGCTGATCTTTTGGATGAGTTGATGTTTACAGAGCCACCAGTGGAGGCGCATTTGTGCCACTGTGGCATTTTGAGCTCTTTCACACACACATTTCTTGACCTTTTTTCCCATCTTGTGAAGCAAGGTGAGGTGGGGAGATTTGAGCTAGTGACTTTGCAGCTGGTGTATTAAGGAAAGTCAAAATAGAAGAGAATTAGTGTTTAAATTGCAAAGGGCGGTAAAAATAAAGTTATATAAGCCATGTGAGTGGCATCAAAAATGAGTCATCAAGGCTGGAAAATGGGTAACCTCTGATCCCTGAAACTAAGAAATCTGGCTGCTGTCGTGCTGCTGCTGATCTAATTTTTACACTTTCCCCTCCATACAGAGGAGACACGTTTCCATTGCATCCATCACAGCTAAACAATCAATGCCTGATCAGTCCCAATGCTTTGCTCTCAGGGATGCACAATTAAGCAGCACCATGTCTGACACTGCAAGGGGACCGCAGTATTTTCTGGGAATGCCTGACAAGTTTCAATCGTAAAGAACACAAACCAAATGACCCAGCAGATAATGACAGCCAGTGCCCTGACAGTTAGATAATGTGCATGCTCCAAAGCAAGGCCAATTAGAAGCAATAAAAACAAATTTGAAATGTTAGAGCAAAGGTCAGTAATCCTCAGTCATTACCACAGGCCTGAATTTTCTTTTTTTTTCAAGCACTCACCAGCGCCTATTTCCAGTAAATGAGCAGGTAGTCGTGTTTGCCAGGTGCCCACCCATCCATTACAGCACACTGTGACTTCTGGGCCATACAAACCCCACTAAAGTGGTGTGTGGAGAATCCCAGCACTACCTGAAATCTCATCAGGTCCATATGCTATGGCTCTGCCCTCCTGAGTGCAGGGGCTGGCCCAGACTGCTTATAGAGAAGGCAGATGTTAGAGGGTGTGCATATGTTTCTCCCTCCATCACAGAAGGGACTCTGCTGCTTGCCATCCATCCCTCAGTTCCTGGCCTTCCTCCTCAGCTCAGTGCAGCCAGACACATTTGCTTTATCCAGGAGACAGTGCCCAGAGGCAGATATAATTAGTTTATAGCTGGAGCCACACTATCACATAAGAGAAGGAGAAGGAGCCACAATTACAAGGAACTCACGTGGCTCACACACAGCTACCCTTGTAGACCTCTGCTGACGCTGGAGCTGGCAGCTGCAGAGAGCACAGGAATGGGTTTTGTCTTGGCTCCTGTCCTCCCATTTCCTAAGGACCAGCAGGACAATAATGGATTGCACTCACCTGAGGAGATGTAGCAGAAAATGGCAGTCTCTTGAGCTCATTCAAGTTACCAGCATGATGTTGGGATTAACATGTGCACATCAGACATTATCCATGTCAACCCACCCTTCAACATAGGTCCCTGTCTCTGCTTTCAGAGCAGGAAAATCCCAGGCCAGAGTGATGCACGAAGTAACACAAATGCTGTAAATCTGCTTTTGAGCCCTGCCTTCCTCAGAGCAACAAGGCCAGGGAAGGAGAAGGAAAGCAGGTGGGTACCTGCAGGCATACCTATGTGAGGATGCCCGTGAGAGCTAATCTAAATACATTTAGGGTTTAAATGCAAAGCTGATTACTGAAACCACAGCAAGCTTTTATGTGATATGCTCCTTCAGAGTTAAAGTAGCCATAATTCAATTTATTCATTTAGCTCATTTCCAAAAAGTAAATTAAAGTGGAGTAAATTAAATTAAAACAGCTGACAGCACCTTCACTTCTTCATTTTGAGAGGGATTGTTAACGTGGACCCAATGTGCTTCATACAGTAATGCAGATTATTTTTGCCTGCTAAGCCCCCCATCAGGCACACCAGCTCCCCATCCTGAAGTATTTTTACACTCCCGCTGTTCAGGGAGTCTCCAAGAGCAAGACCAAGCTGGACATGCTTACTGTACACGTGCTTAAATCCAGGGTAAAATCCCTGCAGCTGGCAGCCTCGTTCCCAAGTGTTTGAGAAGCTAATTGTTGTAATGAGGAATTTTGGTGAAGCCTCTTCTGGGAGCTGGCCAAGCACTGCACATCTCTAAACTGTGTAAATGAATCCTTTTCAATGAACCCATGGAAATGTCACCGTTCAAAACCAGGAAGGTGTTCTTAGTGACAGCTACAAGCATCAAGAGTTGCACAAAATGTGCAGACATGTGTGGGAATGAGCTGTCAGATTATAATTACTAATAAAGTAGGGGGGAAACCCCCCAAAATTAATTTTTAGGTAAAACATGTAATTGCCTTTAAACCTTAGTAGTGCTCCCATTACTAATAAAATTTACAGACCTGGAAATCAAATTGAAGCTGTTTGACTCTTCTATTTTGCTGCCCTCATTCCATTTCCTCCCTCCTCTACAAACTGTAAGAGGTTTTGCTAACCTTTCACATTTTGTCTAGAACATTTTTTTCAGTTTGTTATACTCTGCTCTCCTCTTAGCCACTGAAAATGGTGGGAGAAAAGACAACAAGACAATAATTTAAGTTTGAGACAAGTGAGCTGGGGATGGAAACAGCCTTTTGGGAATAAAGCAGGGAGGTGGCTTCACTCCCAGCTCTCACATCAGTCATGGCTGGGTCAAAGAAAGCACAACCAGATGTAAGTGAAACCTCAAAAATCCTGGGTTTGAAAGTGTAGAGAGGAGTTTTTCTGAAACACAGGTAGAAGTGAACTGGGGAGAACATTCCAGACCCAGTGGGGCAGAAGGACCCACACTCAGCACCTGCCAGAGAGCAGCACAGCCCTGGGATGGTATCAGAGCCTGTCAGCCCATACACACAACATCTGGGCACAGCTGTTCAGTGTTGAGATGGGGCTCAAAATGAGTTGTCCAGGCAGAAGGCTCTACCTTTGGTCAGAGTGTGCCCACACAGAAAGACTTTCCCCATCCCCACCCAGTGTAGGGCAGGGGACAGTGCCCACGGCCCCGAGGCTGGTGGGACAGTCCCGTGGGCAGATCCAGCCTGTTGGAGACACAGCTGTGCTCTCATACATCATCATTAGAGCTGCGGAGTCAAGCAGCAGAAGGAGGAATTGCCAGAATAAAGGCTGTCAGAGCAATTTTAATTCAACCTCCTGGCAGATATGCCTTCTGATGGGGTCTTTAATTACCTCATCACAGCCTACTTTTTCTTCAACAAGGCTGCTGCTTTATTCAGGGCACGATAGACAGACGGCAATTAATGAAGGGCCAGTCAATATTTTGTTCTGTCCTTTCTTCATTCCACGTGTGGCCCCAGGCATTATTTGCCACACGCCATCAAATCAAAGAATTATTCGTCTTCTCCTGGGCTTTTCTCTCATGTGTATCAGTGCAGCAACTGTAAGATTCCCACATAGGAAGGAATTTCTTTTCCAACACTTCTGGGAGCAGAGCACCTGGGTTTTACCTACAGGAAAATATGGGGCAGACATGAGCTGCAAAATGCTCCACCAGCAAGGCCCAGGTGGGATTTTTAGGATACCCACACTGTCTCTGTTCAAAGCCCATCTTCCCTAACCTCTGCCAGAGCTGTTTAAACACTAGGACATCTAGAATTTGAAATTCAATTCAGTGTGTCCAGAATATGACTAACATGAATGTGGTGGCTCTGAGAGAAAAAAATGTCATTGGTCTAAAGAGGGAAGATCTCCTCTGCTGATGCGGTGCTGGGGCAGGGCTTTGTTGCAGCCAGAGTGAGAGAACAGAGAAATACTGATAAGGGCAAAGGGATGAGCTTCAGGCAGTGCAAGCTGACTAGTATTTGTGAATTTTTGACCAAAAGTTCTGTTTTTCCACCTTAGTCATTCCCTGTAACAGCTGTACTCTGCTGTCTCTTAATCTCTTACAAATTTTTCACCTTTTACCAACCTTCTTTCAGAGGAGGGCATTTCACACTTTCAACCCAAGAAATCTTCACCTTTCCTCTGGCACAAGTAGAAAGAGGTGAGAGCAGGACAGAGATGCAGTAAGAGGAAGAGCTCCCTGTGCCTCTGGCAGTATCAAAGGGAGCCCCAGCAAATGGTTTCCAGTGAGTGCACTGAGAGTGGAACTGTCTGGTCACTAACAGCTTAGAAAAGGAACATGAGAGGACGAGTATGAACCTTCGCTGCTGTCCAACAGCCCCTTTCTGCACTGCTCTCTCCTGCTCTATGCCCACTTAACCCACCCTTAGAGAGCTGTCCTGGTGTCCAGGACGGGCTCTCTGAGCCTCTCTCAAGCACAGCTAAGTGGCAGTGCTCTCTTCTCCAGCAGCTTCTGCAGGCAGCACAGAGCTCTCTCTTGCCCTGCTAGAAATTCATGGGCCTGCTGGCTTGTCACTCCAAAGGGCATCCAGCACTTTCAGCAAGGCTTTTAATTCATGAGCTCACAGAGGAAAATATTCTAACCTTCTGGCCCTCCTCAGCTGAGTCATTGACGCTTTCCTACCTTGCCTCAGACACATCACCTTCAGGAAAATAATTACTTAGCATGTTGGTCACAGCAGACATTATCTTTGTGAACTGGGTGTTTGTTAGGGATCACAGGGTCTCCGTGCCATGAGGACTGCAGGACACACTGGGGTTACTGCTTGAAACCTGACCTTCCTTTACACGCTGTGAGAAACTCTGTGGTCACTGGGCTCACTCCAAGGGGAACTGGGGGGATGCTGGAGGAAGGGGATGAGGCGTTCTGGGAGGAGCTGGGTGAGCTGTGCTGGGCTCCATCACTGTAAGAGAAATGCTGTGAATTCCCCATCCCTGGAAATGTTCAAGGCCAAGTTGGATGGGGCTTGGAGCAGCCTGGTCTATTGAAAAGTCCACCATCTAGGGGATGGAACTGGATGATCTTTAATGTCCCTTCCAACCCAGACCAATCTGTGATTCTGTGATTCTGTGATTTGTTGATCTACAGGTGGCATTTGGGCTAAATTTGGAATTTAACCACGGATCTAGCCAACCAGGTGGATTCACTTACAGGCACATAATCACATTACACACAGAATACAGATACAGTTATTTCTCTTGACCCTTGAAATAAGCTGCATTTTTGGTAGCAGAGGGTGCCCCATCTCCAGCCTCAGTCTTGTTCTCTAACCAGAGCTGTTGGATCAGCTGTTGCCTCTTACTCCAGATGATCCTGATTCCATTCCCACTTAACTGCCTGCGTTGCCTATGCTGTAGGATGGCTGTTCTCTGACGGCCTCACTGCATGGATAAAGCTCTTATAAAGGTGCCTGAAATTGGGTGCCAGCCCTGTTTCTCACCCTCAGGTCCACCTCTCCCTTTTTGTACCTCAATTTCCTTCTCCAAAATGTGGTAATTTCAACCTAAATATTTCCTTCCTTAGGGTCAGACATGCTCTGAAAGTGTTGCAGGTTGTTGCTATTTCCAGGCCTGTCATTCTAACACATTTTGGCTGCACTAATTCCCTCAAACAGAAATTGTTCTGCCTGTCCTAGTCTGGGACAAAGCAGGCAATTAGTTGTCCCTTACACGTTTATTAACTCTGCAGCTTTCTTTCAATGACTATGTGAAATCCAGTAATGTTTTAATATATTTTCATAAACTGTGGGCACAACATGTCCTGTTTCCACTAATAACCATGCCATATAATTAGTCCTGATTACACAGATATTTAGTATCATTTTACATATTCCAGTCCTTTCCTGGTGCCACTGCCTAGCCAAGCACATATTTAAAGCCACAGCCATCTCCCTTCTGTTTCCCAGCAGTTTGCAAGAATTCCTTTTGGAGAGGATTGCAGTTAACACAGCAGCTTCAAAGAACAATTTTGTTTCACTGGTGTACATTTTAGGTGTATATATAGATACGAAAGCTCTGATCAAATGTCAGGTGACAAAGCCCAGGATACAAATAGAAGGCATCTATCTACTTCCACGGCAAAGCCGGTATTTGAAATCCATCAGGAAATTAACAACATGAATCTTTAAAAATCCATTCCTTAAACATCTGTTGGCTTAGGGCTGAACATTGACTGCATTTAGGATTTTACTGTGAGGTAGCACCCCCGAACAAAAGATCCCTCACCGCATTAGGCTCTGGTGGGGGAACAAGAAAAATTGGCTCTGTGCTACACGATTAGAGATGTGTATCTTTCCCTGCTGGCGTGGCTGTCTCTATAGAGATGGACATGGATATTTGATGAGATTAAAATGCTTCAGTTACCACTGTCAGTGGTTCTTTGATTTAAAATGAAGAAAGCAAACAAACATTCCTTTTGATGAGGTAACTGAATGATGCTGTGGAAAAGCACTTTGCTGTCAGGTGGTAATTAGGTTCAGTAATAGTTGTGGGTTTTTAGCCTTGGAGGCTGTGGCCCCTGGGAGTCTGAGAGAAATGATACATTCAATTTCCAGAGGAGAGGAAGATGCTGGATGCTTTTCTCTGCTAACCCTGCAGGTCTCTGCAGATAAGAGCATTCAGAACTGCAGTGCTGACAATCCTCCTTGAGCCAGCCTAAACTGTGGTGTCAAGATCACAGACAAAAAAGGGAGATGGGCTCAAAGCAGGCCTAACACAGGCAGCCTGGCTCTGACCACATATATAAGGAACTGCCAGAATGACTGCAATGAAAGGATTTTTAAAGGCTGCAGAAGGAACTCCAGCAATTCCCTTTCTGGTCTGGGCTGATATTTGTAACATCCATCTTGCACATCATTAGAAAATCTTCAGTAGGAAAGTGTTCCTTTGCAAACAAGGAACATTCCCACAGCTACTCTCTTAAGGGAGGAAAAAAGTGGGTAGAAGGAATGGGTGAATCTCAAGGCTCAGCTGCCCCTCTTGCCAATTTGGAATTGCCTTTTCCATTGCAAAATATAAACTGTATTTGGTGGTGCTGTTAAAGCTTGAAACCCAAATGAAACATTCCAATTGGTCCAAATGCATTTAACTGAAATTTTTCAGTTTGGAGGCATTATTGCTGTTTTCTCAGAACAGAGGCGAATACTGAATATGATGCTTCCCATGAAACAGGTGCTCTGGTTCCTGCTCTGCTCCCCTCTTCATGTTGTTACACACCTTTTGCAGCTCAAGGAATGCTGGTTCTCCATAAACAGTTCAGTGGTATCTCCCCTGCTCCTCACACAAGCTAAGGGACACTGAAAGGATGCAGTTGGCCAACACCAGAGAGGGGCCATCAGTGCTGCAGGGAGCCAAGCTCAGGCATTTCCTGCCTCTGTGCCTTGCTCACCAGTACCTGACTTCACACCCCACTTCCTTTTGGCCTAACACGCACTGAGCTGGTTGTGAAACTGGAGTAAGGGCTCAGAGCAAGAGGGGATCCTCAGGGAAAGTGTCCAGCTGGGCTGGCAGAAGGAACCTGCCTTTGCTGCCAGCAGTGCAGTAGCTCCGGGGGGAGGTGGGGAACTCTGCCTCAGCACAGGCTTACCAGCAACTCCCTGAAGCGCTGTAAAAGTTTTCACTTCCAGAATTAAAACTTTGCAAAATAAAAGTGGGTCTGATTTGCTCTCAGGAGATAAATGAAGGGTAAGTCCATTAAAGATACTGGTGTGAGATTGGTGTACAGCAGACAGAACTGAGGAGAGATATCAATATCTCCAAAATTCTCTGAATATTTTTTCAGACATAAACCAGGTATCTTTCCTGATCATAAATGCTTTATTTCCAAATGGAATTTCAATAAAATAAGCACAGTTGGACTAGCACTTATTATAAAGCCATAATGCTGTAGCACTGAAGTTTAGTCATGAAAGGTATTAAAAAAGCAGCCCATCTAAAGCAAGAGAAACTGCTTTCTGACCTACCGAGTTTTAGGAGTAGGTGCTAGTGGTCCCTCCACCAAAGAGTTCAGCCTGTAGTAATCCAAGAATGTCCTGGCCACATTTCTTCCAAGCTTCATATCTGTGAGTTTTTAATTAAGGAGCGTTTCTAAAAAATCATTAAAAATAATAATAATAACAACAACAATAATAATAATAATAATAAAGCAGAGTCTAAAGGTAAGTTACTGCTATTTAATGCAAGAGCAAATTTTACATCAACAGTCCCACAGAGCTCAAGCTTCAGGCAAAAATTACTTACACAGGCAGATAAGGTGAGGGTCATCTTGTTTGGTGCTTGTTTTCACAGGCAGATGCTGCATAAAAACACAGACAGGAGGAAACAATCTCCCTTTCCCCCACGCCTGGCTGCAGATCCCTGTTATTCTCATGAAATAATACACTAGACAAAACGGGCCCTCCGATTTCCACATTCAGGGAAAATAATTACCTTAAAATGCTTGGATACAGGCAATATTTCTGTATCCAGGATACAAGGTCAGCTATACCATGGTGTGAACCTGCCATGGACCAGTGTACTGAAGGTTGGGATTAATGCTGTAGCCCTCCACACCTTTAGCTCTGATCCCCAGAGTGCCGTGGGATAATTCACTGTTCTCTCCCTGTGTCGTATTCAGGACCTGAAATGGTGATTTTAGCACCAACCTGGAAGGACAGTAGGTTACCTTAACATTCAGCTAAGGTAAGCAGAGTTCAGCAGTAACTCTGGTGTGTCTTCTCACTAGCCACAATTTCTCCTTCAGCCGACCCCTAACCCCACCATTAGGCAGGTGCTGCACATCAAAGCTGCCATGGAGACCTCAGGGGCACAGGAACCAGACATTCCTGAAGACTCAGCTGCTTACAAAGGAAGCTGAATAACCTGTGGATTGCATTGAAAAGCAATATCCCAGACAACATGTCCATGGGGTGAATCTGCTGCTCATGTGAAAAGTCAGCATTAAGTTTGCCTGTTACAGTACAGCATCTTCTTATCATCTACAGGGTGATGTCCAGCAGGGAGATATCCAGTGGTCTCCATTATCCACAGCTCTGCTGGGGGTGCTGAAGGCTCCTTTCTTTGCCTATTTTGAACTGATGCCTCCGCAGGCTGCAATAACCACATGGTGCTCCAGGACACTGCCCTGGAGGAGCATTTCAGCAGGGCTGCTGCAGCAGCTGAGGTGGGTACAGAACGTGGGGAGTCTGAAGAGTGCAGGAAGATAAACCATTGCTGGGTTGTTCTGTGTGCATGTATGCATGTTCTGCTTTATCAATAATTATCTGCTGATGTTTCCATTAGAGGAAAATTCCAGAAGTGCAGCATCCCAGGGGCTTCCAGCAGTGCTGTTGAAAACACTGGCTTCTAAATGAAGCTTTTATTACCCGCCCACTTACATTAGACACATCAAAACAAGTGAGCATGAGACATCAGGTTCACGCATCGCTGTGAGATCTCTTCATCGTTTATTTATTTATTTGTAAGGGAGGTCAGACCAACTTGACAGTCTTTACTTCTGCAAAAATCCAGCCACCAGCTCTGCTAGTGCTGCAGTCAGGTCTAGTGGCTGAGGATGACTCCTGACACTGCTTTCCCCCCCAACAGTCTCGTCCTACTTTTCCAGCTCCCACCTCTGTGCCTGGGGATGGTTCCATGGGTCTGCCCCTCCTGGGGAATCTATCCTGACATGCTCACTGTGATCCTAATTCCACATGTGCTGTGGGCACCTCTGTTCTCCTGGCCAGCAGTAGGGCAGAGCCAGAGTAGCTGGTGCTCCTGTTTGTTGTCCGCATGGACAGAGAGAAGCAGCTGTGTGGGTCAACAGGGGCTGTGTGGATCAGCACTGTTCAGGCTGTTCCCTGGCTGTGGCAGTGCCCAGTGAGCTCTCCTGTCAGCCTAGCAGCACTGCTGGCCAGGAGTAGCCCTGCATGCAGGGAGGCTCAGAAAGTTGGAGACAGCCTAAAGTTTAACAATTCGAGGGAGGGCAGTGTTGCTCTGATAGTGTTTTGTGATTGTTTCTGGAATTTGGGGATGGCTGGGGGTAGTTTGGTTGCTGCGGATGTGGACTCAAAGCAGTGGCAAAGGTTAAGGGTTCAGAGTAGTCTGAGGAAGCCAGGAAGAAGGGGAGAGGGCTGTCAGACACTTAAGGGATTGAGGAGACTAACACAGCTTGATCTTGTAGTTTCTTTCATTTACTCGTCACTTTAAAGACATAAAATGGTAATTGGACTCAGTAAAGTCTCTAGGACACTTTGTCAGTGGCAGTCCCAGAAAGCTGCTCTGCCAGAAGTGGCCCTGCTGCCCTTTTCCCTGTCTCTTTTGTTTGCACGGTGGGAAGCACCTGACCTGCTGTCCAGGGGGAGGAAGCCCTTGGATGGCAGTGGGTGCATCCGAGGAAGTGGCTCCAGGAGCTCCTGCCTTACAACTCTGCCTTAGCCTCGACCTGTAGGAATCCAGTTCCCCTATTGAGCTCAGGTCTTAGGAACAGCATTCTGGAGCTTAGACCAGCTAACCATTGTAATAACGTGCCTTAGCACGTTGGGAAATCTCCAGACCAGAGGTCTTCAAAACAGGTTAAACCCACAGCAGACATGAATTGTTTAGGTGTAACTGATGCTTGGGTAAGGAAACACAAAAGGGCCTCTCAGGCCACTTCACCCCATTTTCCTACAGTTCTGAACATATTTTGCAACTCACACAGAGAACTGTTTGCTAAGATTGCCAAGAAGGGTTAGGGCATTTTGCAGAGCATGGACACACAGATAGAGAGCATGAAGAAACTGGAATTGCAGTGCCACATGCATCCACCGAAAAGTCACAAAATGGGAATAACTTGCCATCAGCAATGATAAAAAGAGACTCAAACCAGCATGGGATGAAAAATGTGCATGTTCTAATACTAGTCTCTCCAGCCATCCTGCCCCCTCTGCTCTGCCTGTCACTTCCGCAAAGGATGAGTGGTTTCTGTCATGGAAATCAGGCACCTGATACATAAAACCAGGAGCAGCAGCACTGGTCTCTCCTTGTGACTGTCCAGCCTGGGCAGGAGCTGGTGTGACTCCCTCAGCAAACGCCAGCAGCACGTGTGTGCAGAACCAGTAGAGGAAAACAAATTAAAGCAATAACATTTGCATTTATCTCTGGTGCATGGAAGGCTCAAACTCCACTTTGGCTTACTGTGTATCCTGAGCACGTAAATAACAGCTACTGCTACCCAAACCCACTTCTGCTGGGTGGCTTGGTCGGTTGGTTGGTTTTTAACCAGCTTCCTTTCTGCAATCACACGTGCTGTGTGCCCACAGGAGCTCCCTTCCTAGCCTCAACTGCACTTGACAGAAGGCCATTTCCCAGCTATTCCCATCATGGGAGTTCAGCTCATACCAGACAGTCAAAATGTATTTGGGAGAGTCATGATGAAAACAGCTGGGTGTGGCTTCACCTTCACTAGCATCTGCAGCTCCCTCTCATTTCTCTTCCTCCTCCATGCTCCATATTTCTACCTGGAAGTGGAAATCAGTGTTCCTCCTGCAAACACCCTTCTCACAGCATTCAGTCTGTGAGTGGTATCAGCAGATCTGGGGAGATTTCAGGACAGTCTGTTTATGCACAACTCTGCCAAATTTCACAGATGTTAGGAGGTTCAAGAATTGTGTTGGGCTCTCTGCAAAATCCCACACATTTATGATCCCTGCCATGCCCCACAGCCCAAAGCTTCCAGCCCTGGTAAGAAAGGACAGGGGAGTGGGGACTCTCACAAGCCATTACTAGTTTTCAGCTGACACGATTCATTGAGCCTGTTGTGACCAGTCTGCTTAAGCTCGAGCCTCTGGAAGCGCAGACAGAGCATTGTTCTGTCTATGCATGGAGGCAATAAAAATCTCAATTTGGAAACCAGTTAGCAGTACAAGTCATTAGGGGAGGTACTAAATGTTGCTGCTTTAATAGCTCGCTGATCCTTTAATAATGTCACTGCTGCAGAGCATGGTGGCACCATTTGCTCGCTTTTGTTTTGCTTTTTGAAATTCAGGGTCATTCCACTTTCAAGTGAGTGGATAATCTCTCTTTCCTCCTTCTGCCAGGCACTGTGAACTGCTTTAAATAATTAGAAAAAAAGGATGGCTCCTTCAAATTCACCATCTCATTTTCATAAGGTCCAGTGTCATTGCTTTGGAACAGGAAGAGAAACTGTGATGGTGGTAAGGATTTGACAAGGGCAAAACAGTTAGCAGCCCCCACTCATCTTTGATAAGTCCTGTGGGGTCTCTGCCAAGCAGATTGGATCTCTGGTTTTATGTCTCATCTAGAGGACGGCACCTCCATCAATTTGAAACACTGCACTGGGTTATTAGCTTATGGAATTCATTCAAGTTTAGTCCTAAGTAGGATTTGAAATGTGACCATTCAGTCCAGAGGCACTACTGACCAGACCCAGACAAGCCTTTTGTTTCAGACAAACAGCTTTAAGTTGTCCTAAAGACAGAGAGGAAGAAAAAAAAAATTGAAAGGGAGAAAGAGGGTAAGGAAAATGAGAACAAAGAGAAATGTGAATCTTTTTAATAGCTCAGATTAAAAACCAGAAGAAGCTCTTTGTTTGATAGAACTGAATTTTACAGCAAATCTCAGTCCACCACAACAATGATCCTATTATTTATGAAAAGAGGGTTATTTTGTTTGGGAGAGTCCCAGATGACTGTGGTCAGCAAGCATACTGTCAGCTTCATACAATCTCAGGAGAAATATGGATGAGGTTTTCTCATCTGTTTATAACAGCTTCCATCAATTGAACAAGAGCTCTAATGGAAAATGGCATTACAGGGCTTTAAACCACCATGTTATATCATGCCAAGCCTGATCAGAGCTAGTCCTCGATTTTAGCAGAGCTGTTTTCACCAGTTACTTACTTATTTTTTTTCACAGTGCTAACACTGCTCCCTATTAAACAGATGTTGCTCCAATCTCATCTCAAGGGGGCCCCACTCCAAGCAAAGTGTGACTGGGGCAAAACAGAGACTTGGTTGTGAAGGAGGGGTGGGAGAGAGGCTATCCTGAGGCTTTTCACCAGCATTTAACATGATGCAATTCTGGGTGCTGATGGATGCATCCTTCCCTGGGACTCACTCCAGGGAAAAAATGTTCCCAATGCCTAGCACATCTGGGTACATATTTCAAAATCTTTATCAAAGGAGGAAGCTTCTAAAATGGAAATATGGGGAGGAGATTGGGCTTTCCATAGCTCCAGTGTAAGAACCAGGCTCAGTGTGGGAACTACTGGGGACACCCTCTCATGGTACTCAGCAGGTCAAACTCGAGAAACGCAGCCAGACCATCCAACCTTAAAATCTATAAATGCCCTGAACTGCCAACCTGGAAATAGCGAAGGGACTTTCCCCAAGGAGAGCATTTTTGTTCCCAAGAGCCCCAGCTCCTGATCCCAGATGGGACAGACGCTTTTGGAAGCAAAAGGTAAAAGCAATGACGAGCCTTCATTTTTATTCCTCCTGTGTGCCATCAGGGACGGAGCCAGGCGGAAAAATCCCTGACCGACTATTTCAGGCTTTCAGGCCCTTTTCCTGAAATGCTTGATTGTGGTGGAAGAAATTACAAAGATGGGAGTTGTGTGCTCTTCTCCCTGAGTAATCAGAGGCCTGTAATTTTCTCTCCTACTCTGAAAGAGGAGATTGGAGAGCAGGTATCTTGGAGAGCACTGTTTTATCTCTGCCGGAGGGACTGTGCTCAAGGACCATGCTGTGTTTCCCAGGAACTCATTTCAATACCAGCCATCGCTTTTGTCCTCATGGGCTGAACTGAAACAGGCAGAGCCCACCCAGCACCTGAACATGGGGAACAGACAGGGTGGAGGTGCTGCACAGGAGCCAGTGGCTGGACAGAGCCAAGGGCTCCTGGCCCTGCTGTGGTGCTGCATTGAGGGGCTGCAGAGGCTGGAGGGGAGCAGAATGTGAGGGAGCACCAGTGTGCCCCAACTCTGCAGCTTGTGAGGCTGGGCACCTGTGGAGGACACATTCTGCTGCTGATGGAAACCTGCCCGTGGCACTGAGCTGCAGAGTGGCTGACACATGTGTGGCCATGAGAAGGGAGCACCTGACTCAACTCCATCATCCTCAGGCCATCTTCACACTGCTCCATGCAAGCGACTTTTTGGTCATCTTACACTAGTGGGAGATGGAAATGGGCCCTCCTGTAAAAGGTAATCTGGCCTAAGCTATAAAATGACCAAAGATAATGGTTTATTTAGTATCTTGGCATTGCTAACTCCTGATGAGGTTTTCTGAGGGACAGAGGTCAGAGACAAGCACACAGCTGAGAAAGAAAAAAAGCCCTGAATTTCAGAATCAGTACATTTTAATTCGTTAAAATATTGCATCAGCATTGCTTTGTAAATTGGTATATTGGTAAAATTATGCATCTAAAACCTGATTGTAACAGTTTCTATCAAACTGTCTCAAAATTAATTCGGGCCTGAATTTACTGGTCTCACATTAATGTCTGATGGATCTTTAAAAAGAGTAGCAGGAAAATACAGGGTGAGTATCTTTTGCAATTTTAAAGTTTCTGATCTTTGGTATTGTTTAATTCTGGTTACTTGCCAGCTCTGGGAAGGAGCCCTTGTGGATTAGCTGACCTCAGCTCTTTACACAGCCAATGAAAATTACAGAGCTGATTCTCTCTGATGTACTGAGAAGGGATGAGGGCAAGGGAAAGAAATTTCCAAGTGAAAATCCAGCATTCACAACCTTCTTCTATTGCTGATGAATGTTCTCAAACGCATGGGGGAAAACCAGCATGAAAAACAAAGCCTTAACAGTTGTTTTCAGCTTGGCTGGAAGTGCAAGAACAGAACAATACTTTCCAATTGTAATTAAACCCCCCAAAATACACTGGAAAAATCATAAGATGAACTCTTTGGGGATCCTCTTATTCCCTCATGTCTCAGCTCAGAAACATGATGATCCCTGTTCTTCCAGGTCTGGAAGTTCCCATTAGACATTCCACCCACGGCTTTGGGCATAACATTTACTACCACCCAAACAAAATCAGTTTCAAGATAAATGGTAGAAAGACTGTTTCGACACACCAAAGTGTGGATAAACCATTTCTCATCTCTAAATTGCTGGAAGCTCATGAGTTGTATAAATCACAAACAGGCATCAGTAATCTGTTGTGTGCTGCATTTTCCCTCTTCAGATGCAGCTTCCATTGTCAGACAGGGCATAGTCAATAGCTTTGACAAGAGCAATCCTAAAAAGAAGAAATTAAGAAATGAGATTGACTAAGAAACACAAGGAACTAAGAAACATGAGTATTCCCTAGTGACAGAAGCCTGGGTGTAGCTGGGTTTAAAGTTTTTTAGTAAAGATAAAGAGAATTGAAGAATGCTGACAGTGATTGCAAAATTCACTGGGATTTTAGGGGACCTTCCTTCCCTGGCTGGGATACCACAGGCTCTGCTGTGTCCAAGTGGAATTATTTGCACTTGAGAGCATGGGCGTCTGCTCTCCAGTGTCTGAGCAGATGTAGATGACCTCCTGAAACCTACCTGAGGTCACTCAGCTGAAAAAGGACTCAGTCCAGTGGCTGTTAGGTGGTCCAAGTCAAGATTCCTCTTAAGAACTTGCTCAGAGACACACTGGATTTATCCTGCTTTCAGTCAGTCTTTGTTAAGTCAAGACAAGGCACCATCTGCATTTGTAGCGGGCCAAATGCAGGGGAGGGACCACTTATCCTCAGGAATTGGATTAGCTCCTTTTTCAGTCTGTCCTGTGAGGTAAAAGGTCCATGGCTCAGAGCCTGTGCCTTTAAAAACACTTGCAGTCTCCAAGTAATAGTCATGCTTCAGTGTGTTCAGCATTTCAGCTGAGCTCAGTACAAAGTGCAGTGATTTAAAGCTGGGAGATCAGGTGGGATTCAGCGAATTCAGAATTATTTATTTCTTTAGAGCAGAAAGTCTGGCTACAGATTATTTACTGCAAATGGGTCTGCTTGGGGGAGGGGAGGAAGGCAAGAGGGTAGAGAAGGGGTGAATTGATTGACTGAATTTTTTTCAATTAAAACAAGCAGTTTTTTAAAAAGATTTAATGCTTTATTGAAAACCATGAAATAATTCAAGAGTCTGGAGTTCTGCTAAGTGCAGATCATAGAGATGAGGATGGGGAGAGTAGAAACAAAAGTTTTATTCTGTGGGGGAAGGGAAGAAAAAATTGTAAAAAAAAAGGTAGAGGGAGGAGAAAAATATAATTATCTTTGTTTCCTTGTCTACATTAATGTATTTCTCTCCCTGAGTTATCTCCAGTATCTACAAGTATTGATTCAGAATAAGGCACTGTTGGGCAGGCTGCAGGCAGCCCAGAGCTCTGCTGGGAGTGGAGTGTTTCCAGGGCAGCCAGAGCGCAGAGAAGATCCAGGGGTTGGCTTTGCAATGGGAACTGTGCCTGGCCAAAGCAGAGCCAGGGCTCCTGTCTCCTCTGCAAGGACCAGGCAGGGCTGGGCTGGTGGAGAGCAAGGGATGGGTCAGTGCTGAGGGGCTCCTTGGGTGCTTTGCTTTGGAGTGAGGGGCACTGGAGGGTGAGAGGACAACCAGAGCTAAATGAAGTAATGCTGGGAGGAAGGGCTATCAGGCCATGCATGCCAAGACCTCATTTCTGCCTTCACTGTTCCCTCAGACCGAAGGGCCCGTCCCACACTTAGGTTGTCTGCACTAGGAGGGCTTCCTCCCCAAAGCAGGGACACACATGAGCTGGGCCAGAGCTCTCCCACATCAGTTGGACACACCTCACCACAGATGGTGACTCCAGAGAGGTGGTGCTGGAAGGCAAAAAGAGGATTAGAGCTATTACTGGTAGGTAGAGAAACTAATGGTATTTTTGTCTTTGTAGGGAAGAAGTAAAATATTACTATATTCTCACCTACTCCTAAATTAATTGCCTCTTTGCTAATATAATTCCCATTCCTAGATAAATTTAGCTTTTTCTAAACCCTTTGATTTTTCCTTTGTGTTTTACATTCAAGCTGGAATGCAGTGATAAGGCACTATGCATATATATATATATATATATATATTTAATCTACACACACACAAATATAGTTATATATAGTCTCTACCACAAATAACACTCTGACTGCTGTCACAAACCCCTCTCTAAAACAGTTTCTCACTCAAGCTGGGTTGTTTTCCTGCATCATGTCTCCTGGGGAAGGGCTACTGGCAGCAGCAGGGCTGTGTGCACAGAAAGATGCTGGAAAGGTCTGCAGCTCTCTCCTTCTCCAGTGCCTGTCTCTTCCCCATGTTGCTTTGATGGGAATAAGCCATTGCCAAACTTCAGATCCACCATTTCTTGTCATTGTCACAACAACCAGCTTTCCTGGAACTGCTGGCAGTGTCTTACTGTACAGTCAGTGTAGGAGTGGCCCTTGAATTTTAAAATGGCCCTCTCAGAGGAACTTTTTGTGAGGGAATTGAGCACAGACTGGTGGGCCAGCTTTACAGCCACTGACATCCTTGGTGAAAAGGGGCTTCATAGCAACATGCTTGTGACTGTAATTTGATCAGCAGCCTCTGGTTAAAATATTTTATGTGACTCTTCTCCTATTAAACCTATACTATTTTGTTATTGGCATAGTCTCCCTCTCTGCTTGTGTTGCCTATCTTTATCTCCATATTACTAACAAGAAATCATTCCAGGAGCACTGTTTGCCTCTGTTCACAAGTTCCAATAATCATCCTGGAGGAGTGTCACTGATCCCCAGCTGAGGTGACACAGCCAGCACCAACTTCTGTGAGACCTTGAGAGAGTTCCTCCCTCTCAGAGCCACTGCTGGCTCTGGTGTTCATGTGGATTCACTGGGAAATATTCACCCATGGATGCCAAAGGATGTTTGGCACCTGTGGCCCTGATGCAGAGGGCTGGGGCTGTCTCTTCAATGAGCAGCACCTCTGGTCACTGCAAAGCTGCTTGGATGAGCTTCCAGCTGCATCTCAGGCTCTTGTGGGAAGCAGTGTTTGCCTGTTGTAGGGCTACAAAGCTCCTGAAGTTGGTTTAATTTCAACTTCATTGTCTGGATACTTCAAGGGCTTAAAAAAAAAAAGGCTGTTCAGTACAGAAAGTCCAAGGAAGAAAAGCTGAAAAGGTTTCTGGACTTTGGGCCATGGACTAGTGATAGAGAATGTGAAAATAAGTAAAGGCCTACTGTAGAACAAGATAAACTTTTCAGCATCTGCTGGTGATGGGACAAGAAGCAATGGCCTCAATTTAAAATAAAGCAGATTAAGATTAGATTTAGGGGAAACTTTTAGTGATAAGACTGGTGAAGCACTAGAAAAATATCTCCTGGAGGGGCAATGCCATCTCCATCTTAAGACAGAATTAGGAAAAGCAGCTATGAGGCCAGGGGAAAGGAAAGTTGAACTTTTTCGGAGATGGAGGGGTCAGCAAAGGGTTGCCCTCTATCTCAGTTCCTTAGGCTCAGATCTTGCTGTATAAGAGCACTCTCCACCAAGTTTTTTCTCAGTCTTTAGTAAGGCAATTATGACAAGCCTCTGCTCCTTTTGCATTTCCAGGAAGAAGAGTCAGGGGCACAAAATCACCTCTCTGTAGCCCACAAGCCCCAAAAGACCACTCTAAGCAGCTCACCATTCACTACTCTGCTCAGAGATTGAAAATTCAGCTTCTCTTTAAGGGCACCATTGTCTTCAGCTGGATGGAATCCCAAGTCCCCTGTCCCACATTCATGCGCTCTTAACTTCTTGAATTCTGAACACTGTTCTTCTTTAAAAGCCTCTCTGCCTTTTGCTGCTAATTAAAACATTGGTTGCACTCCGGGCTTGCTTTTCCAAGAGGTCTGGACAGCATTGCAGGCAGTTCAGACAAACAAACAACCAGACAAACAGAATCCATTAGGAGCTGCCACTGCTGACTGTCGCCCTTTCACATACATCACAGTGAAAAGGTTAATGCTTCCCAAAAGGGGTGGAAGAGACGGGCGGAGGGGAAGGGCAGGAGGGATCCAATCCTGCCAAGACCAGATGTCAGAGATGCTCAATACCTCACAGAACGGGCTTCCCCCCCCCGAGCGAGGCAATTGCCCATCTCGTGGCAAAGCTCCCCTTTGAGGGATCTATAATTTATTAGGGAAGGTGGAGTGCTGAATAAATTGTGCATGGAGATGAAGCGGTGATGATCGCTAACTCAAATCCCTGGGAGCCTGGCATTTCCAATCTTTAGCTCCCATGTGTGTCCCCCCGGCCCCTCCAAAGAGAGCCAGCCAAAGAGTGGAATATCGACGAAACATAATGAGCTCATTGAGATCTAAGCGCTGCAATTAGCAGGGTGGAATGGAGCAGAGGGGCTGGGAGGCAGACTGTAATTATTTATAATGTTGATAATCACTTACATGTAGTTAAAAATATAAATACGCCCCAATGCTTGATGGCATTAACCACCCTTCAATTAGCTCCGTGCCCACTAAGTAAGCGATACCCAGGTACTCACAGGAGGAAGGCTAAAGGTCTCTGTCTTGTGGCTGGGCTCACAAACTGTTGGTGGGTGGGTGGAAGAAAAACATTTAAAGAAGGTGCCTTTGTGATAGCTCACACCACCACCTATTGCTAATGGAGCTGTGAAGGAGACAGTTCAGACAATTGGCTCCTGTTCTCATGCTGGTAGATAACCCTCTGCCATCTTCTTTCCTAAATTCCATGGTATCTTCACAGGTTCTCATCCAGATGACCAGAATTTGATTAAAGCAAGGGATGCCAGTGCAGAGAGAGCCCTCACTGAAGGAGAGGAGCCCTTTGCTCTATGACAGGCTGATATCTGCTGCACTCACAGAAGTACCTGTGGTGTGTTACAGGGCCACTTGAACTATCATGAGAAGCACTCAAACTCCAGCCTCACGTGTCCCTGCACAGCTCACCTCATGCTGTTTCTCCTGTGCCTAAAACAGCTTCCTTAAAAATAGCTTGAGTCCCTCTGTGCTGCAGATATTTCCCTACTCCTGAAGGTTTTGACTAAGAGTCATTTTTTCAACAGAGTCACCCAGTCTGGATGGCTCCAGAGATGGACAATCCATGGATAGCAAATCCAAATGTCTCTGTCACAAAAACATAAAGGATTTTATGGAAGAGTTCGTCCAAATACAGTCATGTTTTACCAGCAAGAGGGAAGGGAGAACAGCCAGTGGAAAGCAGCAAGTCTGGTTGTAGACATGCTCTCGGGGAAGACTCCATACCTGAGAACACCCTCACCTGACAGTCAGCAGAAATGGCTCTTCTCATCCCCATAGTGCACTCCATTGGCATAAAAGTTTTAATAGAAAACCAGGTCATAGTAAAACCACAAGAAGAGGGGAGATTCTGTACATCAAACAGAAATACATTTTGGTGTGGGAAAGTAGGTAAAACCTCAATCTGCCTGTACCATTGATTTCCTTCCAGTTGAAGGGAGCATTTAACACACTGAGGTTAAACTTGGACCCTTTTCAGTGCAAAGGTACAGGAAGGACAGCAGTGGAGGAATGGTCACCAGAGTTTAGTGAGGGAGCTTAATGAAAGCGTGGAAAATGTAGAAAGAAAAAAAGAAAGAAAGGAAAAAAGCAGAGAGAACACATGCAGGGTGTGTTGCAGTTGAAAAAGCTCTGAGAAAATACAGGCAATGTTCAGTGAAACTGAAAGAGAAAAGAGCCAAACCAGAGTAAGTGGAAATTGTTCAAAGATAATTGAATGTATGTCCAAGCGCTGGCGTGTGCCAGCCTGAAATAAATACACTGCCTGTGAAAACAAGCTGGTAGGGCACAGAGAGGAACTGAAAGCAAACAAGGGGAGCAAGGAGCATCTGCAAGTGGGGTGCAAGGCTGTAGGGACCAGGAATGGGGGAGAAGGGATCACAGGCTGGGAAGGAACTGGTGAGACTGGAAATGAGGCAGAACTAGGTGTCTCGAACTGCATTCAAATAGGAGCCCCAGGTCTACCTTGAGCATTCTGGAAACCTGAAGGAAAAGCAGCTGGATCCCATTGCAAGGGCCTGGCAGTGGCTGGGGGAGTTGGTATTTTTGGGACTGTGTTCTGGTTGAATAACCAACCATTCATTTAGTAAGATGGTGCAGGAAATCAGTCCTTGCTCTGTACGTGGTTTTGCAGGGACTGAAGTAGTTAAAAGAGAAATATACCTCAGCTATTCTAGCAGACAAAGAGCAGAGAAAGCACAAAAAGGACAGGGAGTTTCTGGGCTGTCTAGAAAAAAGTCCACATAGAACAGAAATAAAAGATTCTTTCACAAGAAATAGCAAGCAAGTTCAGACCATACCTGACCTACTCCAACAGCCTGTCTTTGTCACCAGCCAGTGTCCAGAGGAAGAATTCTAAGATTTACACCAAGGGATGAACCCCTTCTCCCTGTATGAGGAGCAGAGCTTCTTCTGCAGCAAGGAGCTGCGCCTGAGCTGAATAGAAAAGTTAAACTGCCCCAAATTCCTTGAGCACAGAACAAGACAAAAATGGCTCAGCCCTTTTCAGAACCAATTTCTCTTCCCTGTTGCCTGAAAAGCCTACCACGACCTCAAGGAACACCACACAGGCACAACTTCAAGTCCTGAGCCAGGAATCAACTTTTGCTGCAGCAGCACACCCTTTAAAGTGGTGATCCCAAAGCAAAAATTAATCTAGAACTTACAAGGTGTAAAAAGCTGCTCACCACAACAAATTAAACATTACCCGCCAATAGCAGAAACCTTTCAAAGGCTGCTGGGCTCCTCCTGACATAGATTAAAGCTGAAGTGCAAAAGGGGATGTGATGTTTGTAACCCCATTGAGGAAATGCAGCAGCACAAGCAGGAAAAGGAGCCATGTCCTCACTTGGTCCATAAGAACATGTCTGTCCTTCATCAAGCTGATGCTTGCATGAGAGGAGACAGTGTAGGCACATTGTCTGGTGAGAAGACCAGGGACTAGCATCAAAAATATTTCCATAAAGATTTTTTAGGAGAAAATCCCTTTGCCCCAGCTACATTTGTACTTGCTGTACACTGCCTTCTTCACAGTTCTCAGGAAATAAGTGCAGTGCTGGCACAGCTCTCACAGCCATGGAGTTGACTCAGATTCAGCAAATGCAGGCACAAGGACACAGACCAAGGGAGAGGAGAATCCACTGGAAGCAGATCCCCTCTTCAAAGCATGGCTCCCACGAAGAGCAGCCAGCAACTGAACAGCCACCCAAGAACTGCCTGGCAAAGTAATTTTGAGCTGATGTAGCTGAGAAAATGTGGATCTGTTTGCAGATCATTTGTCAGAGTATGCCAGACTGCTCAGAAGAAACACTTGAGCTGACTGCAATTCCAGGGATTTTTTTTTAAATTTATTTTTAATATCAAAATGACTATAAGTATTTTTTGTTTTCCAAACCATGTGTTTCCAAAAAAGAGCATATGTTAGTATCAACTGCTATTTAAAATATGGAGAGAAAACAAAAATACGACCTTTCCAGTGGAAACACCCTCAGCATTTTAATTGTTTCAGTGCTACTATATTGCCTCTTTTATGCAACCAGATAAACTCTAATTAGTTCTGACTAAAGCATCTGCTTTAGCAACACCTGATCTAAAAGCCAGGGAACCCAACTGAGAGACTACTACTTATTTCAGTGTGCCTTGTAGAAGTTTCATGTTGGATTAACTGGTAAATTCAGTCAAAAACCCAGAGAACAAGAGTGAAATTAATTCAGGCTCCCCAAAATGAATGAAGAGATTCTGACAAGCAAAAGTGCAAAGATGTCTAGATCCACCACCCTTTCATTTCCCTGTGTCTCTTGCAGTAACCTGATGAACATTAGAAGAATTTATGACGGAAGAAGCCAACTCAGCTGAAACTACAGTGGCTCCAAAGCCCTGCTATTCCTGTCTCTAGAGCCCGATTTCTTTATTGCAGTGTTTTTCATGGATGCTGAAATCCCCTTTATTCTCCTCTGAGCTGCTGTTGCCTTTGATTGTACAGAAGGGATTTTTAAATGCTTATTTACTACCACCCTCTTATAATTCCTGCATCTTGGAAGAAAGGGAGACTAATTCATTTTGAAACAAGATGTTCATCTTTTCGACGGCTAGCATAGACTGGGGCATCAATAAATTCAGGGTTCTAGAGATTAATTGATTGGAACAAGGTTGGTTAACTTTATGACTAAATGGGAACTAATCTGCTAGCAGGCAAACTGGAGCTGGGCTACATTTGTCCTCCATGAGTTTGGGCTGTGAAAATGAAAATTTGATGATGATAGCAGTGATACAAACAGGGATGCTGAGCGGAAAAGGAAAAAGGAGGTTTTTCTCCCCAAAGGAAATGTACACAGGCTCTGGTAGATCTGAAATGATATCTCGCTCAACCTCTTTTCTTTGTGAAAATCACTACTTCTGAAACAGGAATGCTAGTGAAGGAAAGATCCTATTATCAGCAGCAGTCACATTTCACAGCAATGTGATTAACTGCCGGTCACATGCTCCCCTCGCTCACCACTTGTAGACAGCTCAATAATTTTAACGAGGAAAGAAGACCATCTTTCCCTTTCTTCCTTCCTTCCTTTCTTCCTTCCTTCCTCCCTTTCCCTCCCCCTTCCCTCTTCTCTTTCTTCCTTCCCCTCCCTTCTCCCTCTTTAGACTTCCCTTACAAGGGAGGCAGTCGAAGCTGACCCTTAAGGGAAACCCCACCGAGCCCTGGATATCACCTATCAAGTCTAAATATGCTGTCCTGGTCCAGGTTGATGTGAAATGCAGCAGCCACGTCTCAGAAATCTCCCCCTTTTAGAACAAAACCAGTCACCTTGGCTAGGAAATATACTACTTCCATCACAGTCACACTTCAATCACCAGCCTTTCCCTTGTCTCAGCTCCTGTCCTTGGTTCGGAGTATTTACAGCCCATCTGTCTGTCTCAAACACACTTCTCACTCAAGAGGGAAATTAATCTCTCCTTCGCTCCCCTCTCTGCTTTCTCTCTCCTTCTCCCTCCCCCCTTCCCCCAACACTTGCAATTTGCCATGAACAGCTTCCCTTTTCTCATCTAAAATTCTCGATGACTTTGAAAATTGACTGCACCCACACACCTGGGCACGGTGAGAGATAATTGATTGCATTTTTATTTAGTCTCTTCCCTAAACTGTTTTCCTTGCTAATGGCCAGTTCTTTGCAATTTTTTTTTTTTTTTTAAACTGACACTCAGTGTGAGGGACTGAGGGAAAGGAAGAAATAACCAGCTGCTGAATATTGTCTATCCTGCCTCTCCAAGGAATTAAAAGCTCGATGAGTGATGAGGATCTTGCGTGGAGACAGATCAGGTCTCACAGGGTCCAGGTGACACAAAGCTTTGCAGGAGACCCTCTGGGGCTTTGCAGGGGGACTTGTCCTGTAGCACTGCTATAAGCAAAGGTCACACAAGCTGCCCAACCAGTAACTAGGGATACCTCCATGTTCTTCTCTTTCACTTTTAAGGCTTAAGTTACTGGTGCTGCACCTTCTTTCCAAACAGAGCAGGCTCCCTCTTTTACAAACAGGGAGACTGAAGCACAGTAGAGAAGGGTGATTTCCATAAAATCTCATTAGATGGGAGGCATCACAATTGCCAAAGCACAAGACTGGGAGAGAGAATACTCTGCTTTTATGCCTAGACTGTCCAGCTCGGTATCAAGTGAGGGCAGAGGAACCAAATTATTTAGATATGGGCACTGACCTTGGCCCCTAAAGCCAAAGGAAAGCTCTTAAGAAGTCAGACATGTTTTTCAGGTAGAATATTGGCTGTGATGTCTCTGACTCAGTTTCCCCATAGTAATGGTGATAGACCATGCCTCTCATCATCAGGAATTTGTGGCAGCTCTGTTATGTCTCTCAGGCTGAAAGGATATTACCAGAACATTTGCTCCCAGGAAGAAACCTACCTCTCCTCCCATCCTCTGACTCATCTGGAAATCTTACTCCAGAGGATGTACTGGAGATTATGGAGACTGAAATCAGGATGGAGGGATAAAGAATGGATTTCATAGGTGGAGTGAAATGGAACTGGTAAAACCAAGTCAATCAGCTGAACCTAGAAGGCTGGTTAGGTGAATTCTTCCTGCTTGTGATGACCTCCTTAAGGTCTTGTTTCCTGGTAAGTAAAAACTGTTCTTTGTGCTGAGTGGTGACTCTCACCACAGGAATGTGCTGAGGGAAGAGTACAACTTTCTGAGGTGTGTTGAGTCAATCTATCTGCATCTGGAGGCCCAGCAAGATCAGTCTGGAGACAGGTGGCAACTCAAGAGATGCCTCTGAAATGACACACAGTATTTAACCCTCAAATCCTGACAGACAGATTCTGTGTATCCAACATGCCTGGAGGAACTGAACACACCTCTGGGCAAAATCACGTTTATATCTTACAAAAGAAGTAATAAATGGGAAAAGAAAAGGCCACAGTCCACAGTCTGAGGAAGATTATGAGCATTTCTTTTTGACAGTCTGGTTTAGCTGTGCAAGGAAAAGAGATGGGGCTCCTGGGAAGAAGGAAGGAAAAGGTCTGGATTCAATCTGTGGTAGGGAAAACCCTGTGATTTCCATTGTTAACATGGCCAACAAGATCCTAGCACTAAAATCAGCCTTCAGCTTAATTCTATACCGGGACACTCAGGATTGAGAATAAAACAGAGAATTTGCAGTCGGACAAGATTTCCGCAGTGCAAGATGAGAGAAATCCTGTAAAGCATCTTGATTTTGCCAGATTATCTGCCAAAATCTAAAGATGTTTTGGCTCTATTAAAATATATCGTGTGCTTTAGTTCAAGCCTATACAGCAAAACTGGATCCAAAAGAAACTTCTCCATCCACAGCTGTAACCTCTCCAACAAACTGCCAGTTTGCACTTAGCTGGGCTAAGCCAATTTACCTCAAGTCTCATAAAGCCAAAGCTACTCTAACATTTTGCTAATATGTAAGAGACAGGAACATCCTTCACTTCTAACCTTTCCAGCAAGATCAGCTGATTAGATACATCAAATGCTGGTGTCAGAGATGAGCCAGAGCAGCAGCAGCGGGAAATAAGATTTAGCCCCCACTTTCATTTAATTTTTATGATCAAAATGTTTCAAAACCCAGTTATGTCCAAGGGTATCCTCAGGTTGGATGAAGGTGACAGGCAGATACTGGACTCTTCTTTTCTCTTAATCCATTGCAAAAGACAGAAAGAACAGCCTGGTGCTTCCAGGAGTGCAGGGCAGGTTTCCAGGGAGAGATTCCTGGGGGTACATTTCTGAAGGATTTCGAGGCAAAGCTTACCCAGCAATAGCATAGAAGAGAGTGGATGATATTGTTAGGGAGAATATAGTTTTGTTTGAAATGTTCATCCTCTCCACACAAAAATGTTTCCCCTTTTGTCTATTTCAGCGAGCACATAGTTCCTCTCTACTTTTGTACTCTGAGATGTTTACATAACCTTCACTCAAAGACCACAGATTTAAGCATAAACATGTTTTATCCTTTCCTTTCACCTCATCCATGGACTTCTGTATATGCAAGAATGGAGGAGTGCTCCCCAAGGCAGGCCCCCGTCTCATCAGTGTGCACTGACCTCAGGGCTCAACCTTTGGCTTTGCCAAATGTGTGCAAACAAAATTTGTACAGGACTGCCATGCAACTCTGTTTAAACATTCCCTTTAGAAGTCAGACCTTTTCGTTATTTATTGTCAGCCTTCAGACCAAAACAACAATACCTTTTTCTGGTGTGCTGACCTGTCACGACCCACTCAGCCTTCCTGGCTATGTCCAGCATTACCAAAATCCATTTCCAGGGCTGCTGGCTGTCAACAAGAGTTAACTTTTGCTGCCCCTACACAGCCCTATCCTCACCTGTGCCTGAAGGCCAACAACTGGCAGTTTCTCTATTTTCCAACTGGAAATCAGCCTTCTTTTTTCCTTAGCGCTCCATTAATAAAAACTCATAAGCAAAAGGATGAGGGAATCCAAGTCCCAACCCAGTGGGAAGCTTTCCTCTGTATCCAGCAGGATCAGGCTTCTACCCAGGCAGTAATTACTTGAAAAGAAAGAGTTGTTGTAATCTCTGGAGCTAGCACAGAGCAGAGGATCATCTACAAGTGTCAACCCTGCTCTGGTCTGCCAGCACCTCAGCTCCTTCCTTGCCTTACAGCATCATTTTTCGGGTCAGCCATCTGTAACTCAAGTACTGGGTATGACTGAGTATGCACTCCTGTGGGAAAGAAAAATCTTAAGTCTGAAACCCAGAAGATGAAATCTCCAATGGACCACATGGCTCTGGACTCTCTAAGCAAGGGTTTGGGTCTTTGTGGCCAGGCTGGGCTTTTTTTTTTTTTTTTTTTTTTTTTTTTTTTTTTTTTTTCCCCACAAATATATCTCAAACGACAGGGGAAATGTAACAAACCAACCATTTAATTAGCAGGTACTGCAGAAAGCAGGAAAAGAGCAATGCTGTGCAGAGTGACTGTGTTTCCTCTCTATTTATTTCACACAGACGGAAGTGTTAGTGACAGCAAAAGAAGTAATACTAATTCCTGAAAGAATAATTAAACAAACAAACAAACAATAAAACCCCAAAGCCAACAAGAATTTAACAATGCTGTTTATAGGCAGTCTGTAAAATGAGCAAGTCCTATTTGGTACAGACAGAATTTGATCTGTACTAGAACTGTCCTCTTTGGAATGTCCTATAAATGCAATTGATATTCCACTGAAGCATGGGAGATTCACTGATCCCGCCCAGTCTCATAAATATCTCCATACACCAGCAGGAAAACCAGAATTTTTAAGAATTGGTTTTCCTTATGCACACTGATATTTTTTTTAAAAAAAATAATTCTCTAGCTAGAGTCCAGACAAGCAAACATTTTAATTTCTACACATATTCCAAAGCTTCAGCTCCCTCAAGTGATCTGAGCTGGGTTAGAGCCGTGATGGAGTCATTGCCACAACTCCACTGCCACACACAGCTAACAGGGGGTACCTGAGAACCCCCAGATTTCACCCTGCAGCGCAGCCCGTGCTGCTCCTGAGCTGACAGAAACCACAGCTTGCCCGGGTTGTGTGTGACCTGAACGTGGTTTGATGCCACGAGGCCACTACGGAATCCAGAACAATTTCACTGGGCCCCTGTTCAGAAAGATTTACTGCTCTCACAGTAGTCATGGATGCTTTAAAAAAAAGTGATTTTTCCACCCAGGAAAGGACACAAGTAGGTCTTGATGCCTGACAAAGCCATAGAAGACAGAAACTCAGCATGAACAAGAGAGTGTAACCTGGTGTAGGTTAAATTTTGTGCTGCTTCTGTAGGCTTTGTCTTGTGGAGCAGCTGAGATAGGAGTGAGCTGCTCTGCACGGAGCACAGCCCCTGTGCCTGTAGTCAGGCTCTGAACCTGACAGAGGTAACAGGAAAACAATATGTAATTACTGCGTTTGCAAATGCAGGGATTGGAGAACTCTTGGGTAAATAAGAGGTGTCCTCAGCCACGGAGAAGTGAATTTAATGATATTTAGTAGGAAGAGCTACAAGTACACCACAACAGAAATGTCAAGTAACCTCTAAATTAGAACAATCAGACCCTAAATTTTCAAGGAGGAGGAGCCCACTGAGAAAGCATGTGAGAGTGAAAAGACAGCAGAGTTACTTAAAGTGAAGATACTGCCAGGATCACTTGGGTACAGGAGGTTTTGTATGCAAAAGAATCAGAGAGATGCTAAAGGCCGCCTTACAGAGCTGTACAATATTCCCTGCCAGATGACCAGCATCAAGAAATGGAGAGGAGGTCCTAGGGCTGCAGAAGAGAGACAAACTGAGAGAAGAGAAGAAGAGGAGAGACCTGTATACAGAGAGACAAACTCAAGCCTTACTTTCTATAAAACACCCAAGGCTGTGGGTGAAGATGGTCTGCCTCCAAATGGAGATGAGCAAGAAGCTGATAATCATGTCTGGACTGGGCCTGGGCTTTAGAGGGAACAAGAAGGTCAGGTGGGCACTACAAAATGCTAGAGAAGGTCATCTTGGAGCAGATATCATTGGAGAAAACAAATCCACCATGTGCAGCATGCAGCTGAAGGGAATGTGATGGTCTCAGGTCCATTTGCCAGTGGAAATGTGTCCACAAGACAAAATCTGCTGAAGGGGTTGGCAGCCTTGTTGCTTGTTTTCACAGAATAAAAAGGCACTCAGTAGGCTATTGAGAGGTCTTTACTTTTCACCTCTAAATCTGGTTCCACCAGATGAGGGCTGAGGCACAGCAGCATGGGTAGGCTCTCCCGTGGATACAGTTTTTTGGGGCTGTTAATTCAGCACTAAATTCACACACATGGGAAACATTCTCATCAGAAGATATAAAAGCAATTCCTTGTATATGTCACACCATTCGCAGTATCTCACAGCCACTCTCTGGAGCTTTCAAATACAGCAGAGTCAGACCTGCTGAGACTTAGAGACACCAGGTCACCTCTGAATGCACAGTTAGAGCCTTTCCCTACACCCTGGTGACCTGGCTGGTAATGGATGTTTCAGTGAAGAGCCCAGAAACACAGAAACTGTCTCACACCGACTACATTTGAGAGTATTGTGCTCTCAAAAAAACAGCCTGCACTCAGCAGCTCTCCAGAGCAAAACAAGCTGGAGGCAGCTGAAAGCACCTGCTCCTTCAGGGAAACTTAAACCTGCCTCCTGGCATCCAGGAGGAATCCTCCTGAAGCACCCAGCTGCAGCAGGGTAGATAGCAGTCTCTCCCTCTCTTGCTGTGCTACACTGTCATTCAGCCTGGGCAAACATTTCTGCCATGGCTGAAGGACGCTGTTGATGATGCAAGCGTCCTAAGCTCAGAATTTAGTCACTTGTAGCTGTGTTGATCTACTCTTAACCTCAGTCAAAATCCACTCATGGACCTCACTGAAACAAGCTGCTGTTCTCTGTAAAGAGAATAAGCACCTCCAAGTGCCAGCAGGGGAACTATGTCTGTCAGTGTTTGCGACAATTTTGTGACAGTGTTTTGAGGTCTGAACTCAAGTCATTGGTGCTGGCATGAAGAGCAACAACAGGAGGGAACCTGTGGGGTGCACGTTCACATTAGTGCATTTCAGTGAGCAGCAGGGCTGTTGTGCATCTCCACAAGCCCTTTCATCCATGTGCTCCTCTGGCTTGGCTGAGCTGCACACTAAGGTGAGCAAAATGGAATTTGCCCACCTGGGCTTGTGCTTGCTTATCTTGCTTCGTGCCCACTTGTGGAACAAAGCACCCATCAGTTTAGAAACAATCAGTGTTTGACCTTTACAAAGCCCCAAGAGGGATTGAAAAGGTGAGAAAGAAAACTGAAATTAAAAATAATTTAATGATACGGTTGTGTTAACAGTTAATTTTGAAAGCTGATGCCCACTTTTTAATTCAGAATAGCATGGCAAGGTCAGGATGCTCGGGGCTCTGAGCAACCTGGTCTAGGCTAAAGGTGTCCCTGCCCACGGCAGGTGGTCTTTAGGGTCCCTTCCAACCCAAATAATTCTGGTTCTATGCAAAAAGTGTGATTGTCTGTCTCATTTGCTAAAGCACCTCTTCCCCAGCACGGTGATGACTATACTCTTCGGTAATTCAGTTTAATTGAAATTCTATGCCTGTTAAATTCTGAGTCCTATATCGATCAACATATGTCAACTGTGGAAAATTGTACTAAATTGTGTTGTTTTACTGTGCAGCAGTCAACTATCTGTTGGTGTCTGAAGTTAGTTTATTTCACCTACTCAAAATTGGGTCTGGACTGATATTACATCTAGAATTGGATTTTCTGTTCTTGATTTTTAATAACTAGGATTTGCACCACACTCAGAGAGATAAACAGAGCCAGCAATTGGGGCTGTGGATCTATCAGTTCTTAGGCATGAAGCAGAGCCTTGCCAAATTTGGAGCTGCATGGGAAACCTCAGGACCAGTCAGCTCTTGTGCAAGTTGGTGCTGGGATTTCAACAAGCAGTTCTCTCCCCTCTCTGCTGATCCTGAGCTGATCCCACGACACAGGATACTTGGCACTCCATCATGCTCTGTCTGATTTGTTCCCGTGCTAAATGACCCTGAGTTCTACTGACCTTTCTTCTCAAATACTGTTTTCCAGATCTCCAGTTGTTCCTGCAGTTATTCTCCTCCTAACCCACAATTTTGGGGGTGGGAATAAAAAAAATCCAGAAGTGACCTCTGTGCCCTGACTGTGACCTCACAAATGCTGAGGAAAGCAGAGGGGTCATTCCAGCACCTATTTCCATGAGAAAATGCTGGTTTCTCCCCACAACAGAATGTATTTCATGCTGGTGATAATTCCCAAACCCTTTTCATCACTAGTTTGCCTCCTGCCTCAATCCATACAGCCAATTCCTCCTGCTTGTGTATAAATTCCTGCTTTGCTTTCACTGAATTGCATCCTCCCTCTCTTTCATTTTTTTTTCAGAACATTTCTCCAATTTGTTTGATCTTCTCAAGTGGAAGCGCTTGCACTGAGCAGCCTCTACAAATACATAGTGCAGTTTAAATTCCCCAGTGTTAAAAATATCTGCTTGACTGTAAAACACTCTACTTTTTATATGGAAATAGCAGCTCACTGGGACACAAGTGGCACTGTTCTGTATGGCATGTTGAAGCAATCTGGGAAAAAGGAAAACTAATACACACCAAAAGTAAAAATACAAAGTAAATACATAAATAAATAAATAAAGTAAGCAAATGGGATTGAATTTACAAATATATCAAAAATGCCCTATGTGGAGACATTTATTTTCCATGCAAAAGTAGTTTCTTATCTGCTTTTATCTCCATGCTGTGTGCACACTGTGCAGCTCAGGGGACTGACTGCTTGATGTGTTATTGATTTCAGGGGGAGGGGGACACACAGAACTGACAGAAACTTCTTTAGCAAGTAGCACAACTATTCACTCAACATCCATTGGGCTCTGAAACCAATTCTGTCCTCCTTTCCATGTTTTCTCATTTTGTTTTCAATCACCACTGACAGATATCTTCAGCTTTCCTCTCTTTCACGCTGCACAGGGGAAGCAGCAATAATTAATTCTAATCACAGAGAAGAAAAGCACAACTGCAGAGAATGTCCACTGGAAAAATATAGTCAGAAACTCCCCACTCATGCTCCTGCCTGTCTGCAACTGTAATGCACAAAGAGCTGTGAATCCAAAAGGGAGAGGAAATGCACTTCTTGCTCAGTATTTTGTGCCTGTAGTAGATCAGGAATGAAATGAGAGACAAAGTAAAGCTCTGTTTAAATTTCTGTGCAATGCATGAATAAATGTCTCAGAGTGAATGCATGAATTAGATGGTCAGCAGAACCCTCAGAACACTCCTCTGCCAGACTGGGACAGACTGGTAGAACCCTTAAAGACAACTCCCACTTCCTGATACCGCTCAGACCTCTGTGACACTGCATCCAGAATTTTATTGGCTGAATAAAAACGATTATAAGAAGTGGGAGGCCACCAGTGGACAGACCTGAGCTGCTCCTCTTGGTGTCCAGGTCTTGGTGTTTAACCCCTTAGGTAGAAGGTCGAAATATTATCTCTTTTGTAGAAGAGAGACAGATGTGCCTGTCAAAACATGAAAAGTTTGGAGGGAAAAAGACACTAAATTCTTTTAAGATATGCAGAGGTAGAACATTACCTAAATAGTGATTTTCGAAAAACAGCTGTATAAAACCAAAACTAAGAAAAGAAAAAAAACCTCCTTTTTTTTTTTTCTGATATAATTAAATGGGTAGGTTTCTCTAATTTTTAAGTTTCTTCATTTAGATGTCTCTATCTTCAGGCTTAAACAAGTGTCTCAATAGCCTGACAACAGAGTGTTATGGGATTTGGTACAGGCATTTAGACATGTTTTCCTTTGAGTCAGGTGATACCTCTAAATTTCACAGCATTCTCTGAAATTCCACAGCTTACATTTTACACCCTTTCTTCTCCAAGAAAAACATATGAACTGAAGTAATCTTACAAAAAGCACTAATATTTCTTTTCTCAAGCGATCCAAAATGTTCTAGACTTTTACTCCTGACTGATAAGAAGCTACCTCTGCATTAAAATATGAGCAATTACTTAGTAGCACAAAATAAAACCCCTTTAAAGACAAGAATGACAAGCAATAAGTCTGCATGAGAAGTTCAGAACGATAACAGATCATCACATCTGCAGCACAATTTGACTAAGAGAGGTATTTGCTAGAACACCAAGCTCTAATATCAGCTTTTGGTATTACACATTATATAATCCAAGAGAATATGAATTAAAAAAAAAAAAAAGCAAGCAGTGAATTATTTCAATATCCTCTGAGTTAATGAAAAGAAAGATGGTTAATTCAGCAAGCATAAACTTAATTTTGTGTGGTCAGGACAGCTTAGTGGAGGAGTGTGGGGAAGAGAAAGGATGGTCTTCCCTCAACATTTTGGATTCATGAAGATTCCTAAAAAAGCAACTGCTGCAGTGTCCCATTTCTCTAGGGGCACAGAGGGAATTTTCTTAGATATTTATGGTCATTCTTACTTCTGGTTTCTACCAGAACATGAAATAAAGAGAGCAAAAAGAAGGTGTTTTGCAGATATTTTGAACCCAAGAAAACATTTGGTTTACCCTGGGGATATACAAAGTCAATGGCCCTTGGAGCAATTTTGACTGGTATTTGTTTCTCCTGCTTGGTGCAGGCACTCAGGGAAACATTTCTTGTGCTATTTCAGTAGCTTTATACTGCATAGAAGCTAAAAAATCTCTGTGTCCTCATCTCTCTAACATATCACTGTACTGACAGAGACAGGAAAAGCACCCAGCAAATACACTGTGTTGACTTGCTTCTGACATGCATAAAGGGAAGCAAGGAAGATGTAATTTCAGTATTTTATTATACTCCAATTTTCACTCAATCTGATTGTACCCAGCCATTTTCAGAGCAAATACTTTCATTCAGAGATGCCTCAGAAGCGGGGACATTTTTTTATCAGTGTGAGAGTAGCTTATTGCAGTGTTGATTTATACCAAGGAGCAGGTGGGATAACTGAGGCCAGCTTGAAGCTTTACCATTTAATAAGCAACGGGCAAATGCAACTCATCACTGTGTGGTCTGCTGTGAAAATAGTACTTGCTATTTTGACTTCCACAAAAAATGCATTTGTAAAGAAAGTGTTGCATTCCTGAATGTGACAGAAACTCAGGTGATATGAAGAAACATTGATTAAGCAGGTAGGCATCCCCCCAAAATATGTGTTTAATCTAAACATGCATAATTATATGTGGGTTATATATCTATTGTATAATTATTATGTATATTTAATATATATATATATAATTATATACTGTCTGAGGGACGTAGAGATGCATTTATTCTCATGTCAGGCCTTTTACCTCTTTCTGAAAATCTAAAAAAAAAAAAAAAAAAAAAAAAAAAAAAAAAAAGGCAACAGCAGGGCCAGAGGTCAAGAAATCTTTTAAAATTGCAGAAGAGTTCAAGTTCTCCATGAGTTATGGGCAGTAGCTGGTTCTAGAACTACCAAAGGAGTTCTTATGTTTTAGTTCTTCCATCACTAATTGAGTTACCAGGTAGAGTTAACTGAAATGCATACTAACAAATTTGAGTGGTCATTATAACCTCAAATGAAAGTTTCAGGTTATTTTAGCTAGCTTACTAGGAGTTTGTCGACATTTATTTACTTGTTATCATTATAATGTATAAGGCCAGTGCATTCTTCAGTGATGCAGCTGAGATTTCAAATTCCAGACAGTGGCTGGGAGGAAATGGCACTGACTTGGCAGGCATGAAACACAGTTCTGTTTTAGCTGTGCAATTTATTTCCTATCTCACTTTGCACCTGCCTTTTTCCTCTCCCATAATACATTTGTCCATCTAAATTGAACAGCCTTCCCAGCAAGGATGGTCTTTCTCTTACTGTTTGTATCTGGCATCGCTCAATAGGGCTCCTGTTTCCTCTTGAGTCCTGAGCAGTATTGTAACTCAGGCAATTAAGATGAGCAAAAAGCCTGATTATTCTGCCTAAAATAAGTCTGTAATGGAACTAACACTGTGCAGATGGGAGAACAGATACCTCATATAACTATTTTGCTCCATTACACAACAAAGAGTCAACTGTGAGCAGCCCTCTAACAAGCTGGATGTTGGTAATTTTTTGTCCGGAGCACTCAGCAAATGCTGATAAATAACAAGTGAGCGTGCATTTACGAGTGATTTACCAACAAAACCTGGGAGCCAAGGCTGTAGCACAAACTCCACTAAAAAGAAATGGGCATACTTAGTTTGCTGTCATCAGCAGAGGCATCTTCAGTGGTGCTAATGGAAGCTTGGGCTGCGGGCTCTGCAGGGCAGATTTTGCTCGGCGTTCATACAGCACTTAGCACAGTGGGAGCCTGGTCTTTTATGAGATGTCATGAATGCTAAATTAACACAAATACATATTTAGTAAGGAGCAAATGATAGATGTTTTGTGGACAGCCAGACTGCCGTGTTATTTGGATTGCAGAGTCCTACTACAGCCCAGGCAGTTCTAAGAAAATACTATAAAGATGCCCAGGAGCTGCCTCATGCAATATTCAATCAGCTGAAGTGATCCGAAGCACTGCTGGTATTAGAGAGCACACTTTTCTGTATTCATCTCTGAGCTGTTCCATACAGAAATCTGAGCACACAAGAGGTCCAGAATCACAGGCTACATCTGACAGAGGTCTCTTTCTGTCTCAGAAATTCAGCCATCAACATCTGCTGAGATGGGTTCTGTTTCAGATGAGATTTATGGAAAAGCTATTGATTAAACCACAGCTTTAGTTCTGTTTACCACTTACACACACATACACAAGCAATTAAATACATCACTGAGCTGAATAGCATTTCAAATCATAGGAGTTTCTGCCTTCTAAAGCACTTAAAAACATTATCCACACACATACATATATATATGTTTGCACTGTTTAATTGACATTGTTTTCCCAACTCCTTCAAGTCACCTGTAATATCAAGTCAATTAAGTATTATTTTCCCAACCTATTTACTGAGCTACCTAGCAATCAATCCACCTACACACAAAGAGAACAAATGCTCATGGGGGATGGTAGATCTTAAAAAAATGCTGAAAAACTGTCAGCCTTCTCCAATGGCAGCCAGGCTTATAGCTTTGCAGGATTACACAGCCTGACATCTTGCAGAAAATAAGTCCATGGGATAAAAGCTCCATATTCTGACAGTACCATTCCTTCCCTGCAAATCAGTACACTCCTGTGTGGAATAGCATTACTATTTCAAGTTAAACACATGCTAAATATGTTGTGGATTAAGTTGATACAAATAAATAGGTGGGAACACATTTCTTTTCCATCTCTGGTCAGGAGATCACCCTTAGAACAGAGAACTGTGCTGGGGCAGGTCAGTAACCTGGGACACTTGGGTGAATCAGGTTTGGTTCCTGCCATTGCCACCCACTTCCCAGGTGACCCTGGGCATGTCACACAGGGCCTGGCTTTCAAAGCGGGTTATGTACAGGGTGGAGATGCAGAAAATCCCACCTTTTTCTTGGTATGACCCCACCTCAGCTCACAGCACACTCAGCTAACCATAGTCATCCCTACAACAGATTAAATTTTGCTGTATCTGTGCATGTGCAGAAAGAAACAGAGATAACATATAATCCAGCACTTTTCTGTAGGACTTTTAATGAGGGTCAGCTCAGCTCCCAGGTGGTTTATTTGGCAGGTTTCACTGTGGTGTTCCTCACCAGGAAATGTGTGGGCTCGTGGAACATGAGAGCTTGTCCTGTCCTCTGCCACATCAGGCTTTGCCATGTGTGAAAGGAGCTCCCACTGCAGCTTGACATATGGACTCCTCTTGTGAAAGGGCACATGATCCCACAGATACAGACTTTTTTTTGTCTGTGTTCTGTTCCTTATCCTTGTAAATCTAAACATTAAACCCTTTTTTGTCCCCACTTTGTCTGTGCTGCATCTCAGACTCCATCCCTGAGCACCAGCACTGTCCTTAGCACAAGTGGGGCTCCAATTCACACAGGAGAGAAAATCTGGGCCTTTCAACATGAAGACTAATCAATCCTGGCCTCCCACTGCACAGACCCAGCATGGGGATGGAGGCAGAAATGGGTATAAAGCTCTTTCAGAGTGAAAACTATTATTGTTATTATTTGTAGTGCTTCATTTAGTAGAACAGCAAGTCATACCCCTGTACAAACATGTACATTTTTGGGCACCAAGCCAGGTACTAAAACAATAGCAACTGTGACTTGTCAGGTGAGACAAGATCAATCGGGCTAGGATTTGGAGTTCAAATCACTATTGGAAATAGACCTTCCTGGGAGCTAGAGCAAACTAAATTAAAGCACAGATATTCATACTGCCAGAGGATTTCAAAATGAAATTTAAAAGGCTTCTTCACAGAGATCAGAGGGTAATGCAAACAAATGCCCATGAATATTTGTTCACATTTTACAAGCTTTTGCTTTGGCCATTTTCAGCCACCTTCAGAACTTTAGTATGTGTTCAAGGGATCCACATTTCATGGTTCAAAAGTCACAGGATATCAGTGTTCACTGCAAATATGTTGTCTAACATTTTCAGTTTGGGAACAGATCCAGATGATTCCCCCTGCTCAGCTGTATCTGTTAGGACAGCCAACTTTGGAATTCAATTCCAAATAAAAACAGGAAACTTCCCTTCTTCTCAAATCATACCAGTTTTAGCAGAGGGACCTGCTTAGTGTTTTCAGAGCAGAGCTGCTTATTCTTAGCCTTCTGTGCTCTTCTTGGTCTGAAGAAAGGTGCAAAACTCCAGCCTCCCATCATGAGGGTTCTCTGCTACTATATGCCTAATATCCATTCCTCTCTTCACAGCCCCTGAGTTATTTTCCCCTCACTAACCAGTTGATGTGCCTGCACATACTGTAAAATGGGATCCACTGGCAGATGTCACAGCATCACCAGACCTTTGGTGTAAGAGGGTGCACACCAACTCTTCCCACAGCACTTTCAGCCTGTCTTTCATCATACTCAATGCGAATAGATCACAAGGAAAGGAGTGAATTTCAGTGGTAATCAGCCACTGTTATATACTGAGGACACTTCTGGAACAGCCATTTTATCCCTTATTGTTCTTTTTCATAAGAAAAACACATTGCCTTCCATAAATCTTTGTTGTGAGTCCACAGGGTCATCTATTTGCCAAAAGAGCAATTATTGATTATTCCCAGCCTACAGCTTCTGTGGCTGTTCCTGAAGTGTGTGTTCTTTTCTAATCAGAGCTAAGGTTATGACACAGCTTTTATCATCTGCTTTCCCAGAAAACAATATCCCTATGATATCCACAGCCAGTGCAGTGGGATAAAACACCAGAAAGAATGGCTTCTTAGTGAAGGATCTTCTCTAATTAGAATCCCATATTTTAGCAGTCCTGATGCCCTTCCTATCAGTCAAATCAACTGCAGTTGCAGTCCAGTCTCTGGATCTGTTTGAGCAGGAGTCTCTGCCAAGTCCTTCTATCACATTGAGGCGTAGAGGAAAAATTAAGCAGCATTTCAAAACATCAGTTGGGTGTAAGACTTAGCCAGGCACTTTGGGTAAAGATCAATCACTTTAAATTTTAAAGTTGGGTGTTCTGATCCTTCTTTCTCACAAAGGAACAGTAAAAGACATGCATGTGCTAACTGATGTTCAGAGATTTTATATGAAAATCTCAGCTAATGCTGGGCCTGGCTGGCCCCAGGAAATGCCAGTGACACTCCTTCTTGGATCATTAGTCTGAATCAATGGTGATGGCTTGAAGGGGCTACTGTGAAATGAGTTGCTAATAATCATCATGTGAACAGACAGCATTTCAGGGTGGGCTGGGATGCCCCATGTCAGCCTCTACTTTATGTTCGTGTGTATAATCCCCATATCAGATAATTCACACCCGTTTAAAAGTACCAGCCTGGGAAAATAAATCCTCAGATAACCCTCAAAGTCAAATAATCCACCAAATCAGATGTGGTGGGATGACCAGGGATAGGGAAACTATTAGGAAAAAAAGGTGCAGACTGTGGGAGTCAGAAGCAGTAGAGCTTGACGAGAAGGGATGCTGAGGTAAATGTCCCCTCATCTCAGCTGTAAGTGTGGGCAGAGACCACACTGTTCCCAGAGCATTTTGGCTTGTTTTCTTCACAGAGAATGAGCAGCCTGTTCATGAGAGAATCTAATACTATATGGAATAAATGAGATTTGAAAACTGCATATTTTCCACCCACACTACAATGGGCATTATTGCTGGCAGCCAGCAGTGGGAATAGCTGGGTAGACTAGCCTTAATTAGGAGGAAGGCATATTCTTCTCAGGAGAAAGCTAGGCTTGCAAATGTTTGCATCGAGCACATTCCATGGATTTCAGATGTAGCACCATTTGCAAAGCAAGGTCTGATTGAAAATGAGTGCACTGTAGGGCATCATTTTCAAAGTCCTACACAGGACATTTCTCCAGACAAGCAAAGGAGGGCAGGGTTTCAGATGTTGTCACTTCTTCCTCTGTGAATTGTAGGTGATGCATTCACCCAAAATACCAAATGTGAGAAGCAAGGGGCACAATCTCTGCAGGGGCTGAGTCCTCTGAAACACTGCAGATCCACTCGGGGAACGAAGCTGAGCTGTAAAGTCATTTAGAGCTGGGCTCCTACACAGCCTTATCACATGTGGCCAAACCTGGTCTGCACTGATGCTGGGGAAAGAGCAACTTGGACAGTCTTTGTAAGGTGCTGACAACTGTACCTCCTTAAATGACACTGATGTTATTAGGGAGTCTTCCTTTGGGATCAAAAGGGGTTAGGAAGGCCAGGCAGATCAAGAGTTCCTTAAGCAGATATGGCCCTTCACTGTTGACATATCCCCAGCTGACCCTCAGAAGTGTTAGTCTGTCATGGACCTGCCTTGGCTGCCAGAGCTGCCATGAGAAGGATGGGAGAAGTTGCCCTTAAAAAAAGATTTTGCAAAAGGATTTAATTTGTAAGCTCAACATTTGTAGAACAGTTTTGATACCCTTGCTGCATTCATGTTGTTTTTAGGAAACTGTTTGGAAACAAAATGCTGATTATTCTTCATGGTGAAAAAACTGAAATGTTGTATTGTTTATCCTGCTTTGGAAGTGTTTTGGCTGCAGACATCTGAACCAGGCTCCGTTTTCCTTCTGAATGGCTTCCAGCCTCCCCTGGAGACATTTCACATGCCTGCAGTCCTGTCCTCTGCCCTCCCACCAGCAGGCTGCCACCAAGCCAGGAGGTGCTGGTTGCTCTAAAGCAGTTGTCAGTGTCAGCACATGAATCCACTGACAGATGGAGATTGAAAGCCATGAAAAAAAAAACAGTCCTGCCCTGAAGATCAAATCCATCAGCTTCCTACCATGTCTCGCTCCTCTTGCTCGCCCAGGAGCTGAGTCCCTGAATTCCCCTGGAAGATGAATTTCCTTGGGGCCAAAGCAGGGAGCTGCCAAGAAGCTGGCGGAGCCCGGGTTTTGTTGTTTCACACTGTAATTACACATTAAGGTTTGGAATGTTTTCCAGGGTTTTTTTTAGAGGCAGCTGAGTCTCTCCGTCCTGTCCCATCCAGATGGTGCGCCAACTGGATGCAAATCTTCAGACAACACTTTTGAAACTAGAACTAAAAACCCAACAACAACAACAACAAATGTGACTGAGTGAATTCTGTGCCTGTGAAAGAAATATGGTAGTGAGAGGGCAGGAGGAAGGAGCCAAATGCCTTAAATGCCTTCATAAGAGACATTCAGTCTTGACCTTATGTGGCAGGAGCCCTGGTGGCAACCAAGGGTCAGGATATGATCCCACCACTCCACACCTGAACTGTAAGGCTCAGCTCACAAATGTCTGTGCTTCCAAAATACCAAGCCAGCCTGGCCTGGGTTCAAAGAAAAGCATGACACAGTTCTCTAGTTGGTATATATTGTTAATGGTTGGGTCTGACTTTTATTTCTTTTAAACTTAGAAACAAGAGAAGGCCATTGCCAAGTTCTCTCTGTGGGAACTGAATCAAGACCATAAAGTCATGTAGATAGGAACAGGGGTTGAAAGCAAGTACTGAGTTTTGGTCCTATGAGGTGAAGGATTTCTAACCCTTCCTGAACACCCCTGTGATTATTTACACAAATTGCTTTCTGGGTCCAGAGCCTGGGGAGCCAGAATGGTTCCTGACGCAAGAACAGCAAATGAGTACACAACAGTCCAGGAGAAAGTAAATTTGAGTTCCTTTTGGATCACCAACCATGCCATTATAAAAGAAGCTCCTCTATCTAAATGGATTCACATTAATTTTCTTCATCTGTTTCACATTTTTCCCCTTTACTGCCCCACTTCTCCAACAATACAAATGATGTTGGCTTGGATGTATTTTCTCTCCAGCAGTTCAATAATTTGGAGACAGCGATGCATCAGAGCTCTCGGTTGGAAAGCACATTCAAACATTTACTATTCACTCCTACGCTGATTACTCACTCAGAGTGCTTAAAAAAATAATAATAGCAACATTAAAAACCAACAAAAATACCAACCTAAAACAAAAAGGGGAATATGGAAGTGTACAGCATTAAAATAAACTCTGGCTCCCTTGCCAAAGTCATTAATAATTTTGGCTTTCAAAAATAAAAAATTTTGGATTGCTCTGCTCTTCAAGTATCAAAACATCCAATTAACACAGCTAATTAGCGTCACAAACAGCAGTCAAAAGAATGGTAATTTAGATTCAGGATTTCAAAGGTTTCTTAATCCCAGGCCAATGCAACTAATCTCTCAGAGGCTGAAAGTGTTTTGTTATTGCAATGCAATTGTATAGCATCCCATCAATTAGTGGCATTGCAGGGAACACTCACTTGCATGATTCATTTGTATAATCAGAACCTAAAAAAATTTGGGGTGGGGGAGGAGGAGGGACAAGAAGGAACAGAATAAGCTGGCCCCTTACAATAGGTAGTGTCAATTTTTCCAAATAATTTGTACCATAGCTGGAAATGATTGTGAGTAGCACCACATCCTTCCCAAACTGAGCTAGCAGACGAAAGGGCTTTTGCTAGTTTTTAAGAGATTAATAGGAAAAGCAAAACCAGCTCCACGAATGACATCAGCTGGCCTACAATTAGATGTGTGGCTGATATGAACATTTTCTTAGAAAGGGAAATGAAAAGATCCCTTTCTCACCACCCTTCCCTTCATGCAGGAAATACAAAAATGGCAAGACTCTCAATAGACAGACACTCTTACATCACAGCTTCCAGAGATTATCCAGGGATTTGACCCCAAAAAGTGGCAATCTCAAAGTTTACCATGTATCTTATACCATCATTCCCACTTTCGAAAACTCCCTTCTTCCAGTGAGTGGGAATGCCTGACTGATAGCATCAAGATTCTTGTCTTAACTACAGAATTCAGGTTACCAAATGAAGCTTTAAAGGTACATCTGCAACGCCCTCTACTTGTTGAGATCATGCATCAGCTCTGTTTTAGAGGTTAAGACCATTGTGAAATGAGCAAGGTCCAAGTTCAACCCAAACTTCCTCTTTACTTGCCATGTTTCTCTCTAAGTTCTAGACCAGCCCAGACTTAGTTTCTGATCAAAACAACACCAAGTAGCACCTGAGCTCTGGAATTAAACCATCACCTTCTGTGGGCATGACGAGAGGATTATGACAAAGATGACATTTATAATAAGGGTGGTTAATCACTGATTTACTTTAAGCAACCTCTATGCAGAACTGAGCTGTTCAGTACAGCTCACACCTGGAAGAACAGAGTGTTCCATATCTAAAAACATAGCTTTTTCCTCCCAGTACGTGCACACACTGCCCCACATCTCCCCACCACAGAGCCTTTCAGCTCCATTTCTTCTTGGGTACATAGCTGACTTCCAAACCATCAGCATTTCTACTGCAGAGGTACCTGAGGGCTTCACTGTTCTGGATGTCCCAAAATGAAGTCACTCACTACAAAGCAGTTGGTTCTACCCATAGTATCCTTTCTTCAGGCCTGAGGAAAAAAAAAAGAGAAAATCCTAAAAGCAAATGGACTTGAATCAAAACACGATCAGGCTGATGGAAAATGGATTATTTATGACAGGAGGGAACCTTTGACCTCCCCAGTCCTAGTTTCTAGCTCCTGTATCAAACCTGCCATACAACTGCAGTTAATCGGATTGCATTGAAAGAGACAACCCGTAAGCAGAACAGACTCTAAGTGCATGGCCAAATCTAATGGAAGTCAAGAACAGAGAACACACAAAAGCTGGGACCACTGTCTAGCATGAGCCCAGTAAATGATCCCAGTATCAGTTCTGGTCAAGGCAAAGTAGGTATAAAAAAGGTGTTTAGAGGTGAATAAAGCTAATGCACAAATACAGTGCTCACTCTTGAAGCCATTACCATGTTTTAAGGCATAAAGCACTAATGAAGATGTATAGACTCAATCTCATGGACTTATAGACTGAATCTTTGCCTCACTTATATTAAGCTCTGGCTGGTCTCACCCACTCAATCATCCTTAACACACTCATTGGCATCAACAGCTCCTTTTTTTCTGTACAGACAGAGGTCCTCATATGCTGCAGGTTTTGATATGAAGTCTAAAGAATGGGTAATTATTAAAGGGTGCTTTGTTGTGGCTGGACACTGTACTGGTTGGGTTGAGCTATCACCATTCACTCAAGAAAAATTAGGAAAAAGAAGACCTTTAGGAAACCCAGACAAAGCAAAAAATTTCTCTGAACAGTATAGTTGATTAATGCATGTTATTATAAATGCCCAAATGGAACCTTATCTATGAATTCCTTCACTGTTTTGGGACCTAGGAATTCTCAAATCAAAGTCTGCCTGCATTATTTTCACAACTGAACAGGTGTTAAAAAAGAGAAGGAAAGAATCTGTATTCATTTCTGGTTGGCAACAATCAGGATGCTTACCAGCCTTGCAGGATTCAAACCTCAAGGGCAGGTTTCCTTAGGAGAGAGGGTGATATGATAGAAACATTTATATTATTTCTTTTAAAATAATTAATCTCAGAGTCACCAAATCATTCAATAACACAAGGAATATGTATCCTTAACTCTCCCCACCAAACATATCCTAAATCTCTGTACCATTTAGCTTAGCTGACACTAAGGCAGGACAGTCTTTGCAGCATATATGCATACAGGTGACAAAATTCAATTATTCAAATTATGTGGCACTCTAACTGTTGTTCTGCTGTTGCATAGAGAACAATTGGTATCAAATGATTAAAGGCACATTCTGGTTCTGCCTCAAAGGAGAAAGTGGTATTTTGATCAAGATGGTTTGAGATTTTTCACATCCTGTTCTTGATAACAGAGTTAATGGACAAAAGAGAATGCAGAGGTAGAAGCAAGTATCTTAATATAAGACTGCAAAAGTTACCAGGTAGCTGGAGAAGTCAGGTTTTAGCTGAAATCCTGCTTCTCAGCATGAAGCTTGAACAGTAAGCTTTGGCTAATTAAACCATAATAAAGCCTGTACTCATAAATAAACACATATAATCTATGTATCATATACTCCAGTGGATCGTTTTCCAAAACCCATGTTCCTGAGGTATAAAATGGTAAGAATATTTGCCTTCCTCTCTAGAGCAGTCTGAAATTCATGAGCATAAAGGTTATTGTTTTGGAGCTCTGAAATAATGCTCTTTATGTAGGGCACATTTACACCATTTCTTTCACCTCATGGTTTCTGGAAGTGTTTGGAAACGTGCAGCAGATTCACAGCCAGAAAGAGTCTTTGTTTGACCAGGAAAAATATCTTGAGGTCTGGACTTCCTTGTGCTAGTGAGCCCAAGTCAGGTGCTGAAATATGATCTCAGCATCATTTCTATGTATATTAGCTCAGAGTTAATAGATAGGTACATAGATCTACATTACAATTAATAAGTGTAGCCAGGGAAATGTAGGTCCCACAGCACACCTTTCAGAAGCAAGCCGTTATTAATCAGCATTTTAACGAAGCATAATTACAACAGCTCATGGCTCCCACCAGGTAAAGCAATAATTATAGGTGCAACCAAATAAACAAGGAAAATAATTACCTATTTCTCAGAGCTAATATTAATTTAACCAGGCTCGGAGTTATGGCTAGACAGACAGCTCAGTTCTTTCTCACTGCCAGCCAGAAAAAAAACTTCTCTGATCAGAGCAAAGTCACAGCAGCCATTGTCACAGAGCAGGGAAAGGCACATGGTGTTTTTCATTTCCAGGATACCTCCCAGATTTCAGATCCCCACATGCCCTGTGTGTGAGAAGCACATGCTCTCCTGGGAAGATGAGGTGAGACATCCTGGACTCCTGGATGGGCAGTGTGAAAACAGGCAGTTCTGAGTAAGAAGTGCCCACCATGGGAAGGGTGGGCAGGAGACACTACACTTCAGGGAATCTCTGCTCTGCTTGACAGGAAAGTTAACCACTGGCAGAGGAGGGCCCTGAGTTAGTCCCACCACTGTGTCTGCCTCAGAGTAAATGGTGCTGTTCAGATGGATCAGCAGAAATTGTTTAATAATTACTTTCCAGAGCAATTTCTGCTCTACCATACCTTCTATCACAGAGAGCAGCAGACGCAGACACATCAAGTGCTGCTGTAATATCTGGAACACTCCAGGCTTCCTCTGGATCATGGTGGCTTGTAAGCACACCCCCTCCTGGATTCAGTGAGGCTTTCTGATTGCATTGGGGATCTCCCACTGCATCAATGCAGGCAAGTCCCTAGCATATGAAATAAAAACTAATGAAAGTTTTTGAATTTGTTTTCGTGATGCTCCCATCTCTCTATGGAAACACAAACAAAATAAAGAGGTTGATGATGATTTATTGCCCACTGCAGCCCAGTGGTGTTTTTGATTCCAGCTCTAATACTGTTAAATATTAATACCTTAATGATTCTAATGCATGCTGGTATGGCCTGGTGATCCCAAGGAAGGAGATGGGGATCACGAAATATGGTGGAATGCTGCCAAGCACAGGCTGCTCCTCCAAAGTGCTAGAGTCTGCAGTGTGGTAGCAGAAATAGGGAAGGAAAATAGGTAGGTAATAGGATTAGCACTGCACAAAATCACAGGCTACTGGGTCAAGGCTGAGACCAAAGAATATTGGTAATGATGTCATCATGACAAATTCCCAGCGTGGCTCTGATAAGCCACATTTCTCCTCTAGCCCCTTCCCAGTCCTGTGAGTGTTTCAGCAGCACACTTTCATTGGCTTCTCCAGTGTTTCAGAACAAACTTCACTGGTAAACAGATTTTGTGGCAACACTTCAGGCTGAAAGACCAACTCTGTCTTTGAGCAGCATCGATTCCTCAGGCTGACCCAAGTCAACACAGAAATGTCTGACTCCAGCCAAACAGTTGGGAGGGGAGAAGCAGCTATTCTGAGAATTCACTTAACCAGTTCAAATCCACAAACCATTGTCCCTCCTCTCTGAGTGTTGTAGTGTTGGGTTGCTCAGGTGTGAGGACCAGGCTCTACCAGAAAACAAGTGCAGGAGAGCAGCATCCTTTGCTAGGGTTGCTTTGGCTTCATAATCAGAACAGTTCCTTCATTCTCATTCTTTCCTTTTTATTTTTTTTTCCACAAGAATTGCCAAGCCTGAAAACATTCAGTTGTGTTTCATATTTAGCAAAATGACTTTGCACATCCATGCTGATGTCAGAAAACAAAGATAAGTGGAAACAGAAACAAAAAGAGATGGGATGAGACTTAAGGCATCTCTGGTATTAATAAAAACACAGTGACATAAACAGTCCTTAAGAAACCATGTTCTCCTGAGTAGCTGCAGAACTAATCATTTGGGAGAAGGTTTGATATGTTTCAGCTAAGCTAAACCAAATCCCAAAGCCTTTTTAGCTTCACCATCACTAAATGGAGGCTTATGCCTCTGTAATTTGGGCTTTAATTGAAGACATGAATGTCAATAGAGTCAAGAGGTTTGGATACAAGTGGGGTGGAAAATTTACCCTGCGGGACAGATTTTACCCCTTGCAAAAGCTGAAAAGCAAGGATTATACAGAAAATGAAACTATATTGCCAAGAGCAGCACATTTAAACCCTTCAGGAAACTTTTGTGTAATTTTATTATTCCTTTAATTTAATTTCTTAAAATCTCTTTCTCTCCCCACTCCAAACAGTAACCATGAAATGATGCACTGGAAGGAGACATGGTGGTGCCAAATTCTCCTCAGCTGAGATGCTCTAAGCTCAATTTGAACTGACAAGGTGCCTGCATGAGGTGCTGAATCAAGCACTAGCCTTGTGAAAAGCAACTTTTCCTTGCAACAGAGGGTATTCTTGGTCTCAGGACCATTGTCCTACTGTCCCCCAACCCCTTTGCATGGCACAAAATAAGGGAAGTTTTCCTAGCATCCAAGAGTACATGAAGGCAATAGGTATGTGACCCAGATGTCTGGGTGGCCCACATGGGTTTTTTTAACATAAAATGTTGTCCCATGGATTCCTTTGGGCCAGATGCAAAAACAGAGCTAAAACCTCCACAAGCAGTTAAAAAGCAATCAGAATTCCTAGGACACTGCTGGAATTAAAATAGGTTCAAACCCTAGGTATTTTATAAAGTCTTGGGAGAGACTTATTTGTATTTTAAATGCCTCTAAAAACCTTCACCCGTCTTTTGCCTCAGTTCATCTATTTTAAGTACAGTAATAAGCATCATCCCTTGCCTCAGAAGTGTGCTATGACATTTCCTGAAATACATTAGTCAACTCTCAGGAGAGGTCCAAGGGGCAGAAAATTCTTTACATAACTACTGGTGAGGAGGAGAACTCATCCCATGCTAACCATGGTAGCATTTCACAGGAAAAAGGCTCAAAGTAAGGAAATGTTTTAAGAAAACAGTTTCTATTCAGCTGCTATCTGAAGAAAATTATGAAGTGTCCACTGAATTTCCCCCCAATTTTTCTCCTTGGAAGCTTGTGTGATACTTCAAGTAGCTGTAGGAATCTTACCAGGCAAATCCAACTCAGAGCTGTTGCTGCTGGCTGCCTGAGTCACAACCTGAGTACAAAGGTTTTCCATGCCACTTTCTTTAGAAGGATGTTACCTTAACTTCAAATTCCAAGTATAATTACAGGGAGGGTTTTGCTTAGCCTGGATGTAAATTTAATGCCTGGCAGATCAAAGCAGGCTCTGCACATATCTGACTTCACAGAGCTACACTGGCAAACTGGTGCTATGCCTTCCACAGAGAAGGAAAATGCAGTGGAACAATGAGAATACATGAAGGATCAGCGAGGATGCAAACACATCCACCACTGAACCAGACACTGCAAAGAGGACTTTTTTTCAGCCCATACCTCTGCACAAAAAGAGCCTGAAGTCCAAGGGAGCTTCTCCCAGCTGGTTGCCATACCCTCACACTCCATAAGGAACTGCACCATTCAGTGAATCAGTAAAATGTCTCTTCTGCAGTCACAAACACATTTGGAGGAGTTACCTTGAGAACCAAAGTCACTCTTTCTCTTTTGCTTAAATGGTAAAAGAAAAATATGTGTAAGGTACTTAAAGTCATCACTGTCCCTTCTCATCCTGCTGCCTCATCTCTTGAGTCCTGAAATACTCAGACCTGGCAGGAGGTCCTGTCGCCAGCCACCCCATTCCATGTGTCCTGACAGCCAGAGATGTAGGAGCTGCATGGGGACAGAGTCCATGAGAGCACTTGTGCAGCTGGGACCTCACCAGCCTGGGTCAGAAATCTAGCCTCTCATGCAGAGCACACAATCTGAGAGATCTGCCACCTCATCCAACTCCTCTTCCTCCCAGGCTATGAAGCCAGGCTTACAAAGAATTGCAGGTTTCATCAGGTCTCTATGAAGCCAGACTTACAAAGAATTGCAGTTTTTTTCAGGTCTATGGTATCTCCTGTAGAAGTCTAGGCTCTGGGAGCTGTATGATTATTTGAGATTTCCCCAGCATTCATTTAAAAATGCAATTGTAGGCTTCGCAGTTGGAGAGAAAAGCTTAATAATGCAGCTGTATGCAGACCTAAAAATAGACTCAAAAAGATTTAAGACTCCCAAATACACCTGGCAATGCTAGATTCCAGCTTCACTGGTGCATTCCCTTCACTTCAAGCTTTTCTTGCAAGCACAGGGAAACCGGGGAGAGAATTAAAAAAAAAAAAAAAAAAGAAATATATATATATATATATATATATATATATATAAAAAATGAAGAGGAACACATAACTGTAAAAGTTGAAGCAAGAATTAGGAGAAGACACAGTGCCAGAAATTAACTCATTTACAAAGCCTGCCTGGGCTGCTGGGGTTCCTTTAACTGAACACACCCAGCACAGAAAAATGAGTCCACATTTATGTAATGAAAATGCCGATGAACGTCATCACCGTGCACTGGCTTCAAAATTGATTTGTAGGGGGTAGGAAGATTTTGTTTCACCTTCCTTAGTGGGGAAGCCAGACAGGGCTTTAAGCTTTATTGACTCTGGTATTACAATCACAGTTGCTGGTCTTTCAACCTGTTTCAGAGCTGGAGAGAGGTTTTCTTCTCTGTATGACTGGATACTGTAGCATGGTTGATTCTGTGCTGAATTGAAATTCATCAGAGCCTGCTTTGTCTCAAGAGAGTAATAAAAGCCTGAAACGTTATTATGCATGAAATGGTTATGGAGCTGGTGAAAGGGTTGTTTCTCCCCCTTGTTGCAAAAAGGGGAGGAGAGGGGAAATATCTGACCTGACAATAAAAAGAGACTGGAAAAAAGATAAGTATTTCATATAAAATTGGCTCTGCAAAATTATCCAAGAGAAGCAAAAAGCATCAAATGGATCTCAGAGAAGAAGCCCAAATGATAAGAACTTCACCCAAGTTGGTGCTGCTCAGTGCAAGAGACTCATCTGAAATCTGTCCCTGCTCACAGTTAACCCAGTGTTTAAATACAGATGCAGTCTGCACATTCACCTCTTTTCTTGATCTTCTAAACATGAAACATTAGCAGGTACTCCAGGGCACAACACAGTTGTGCAAACACAACACAGGGCTCCCCTGGCTCCAATCCTGCAGCTAATAATGCACTTACTAAACCCCTGTGGCCCAAGTAAGCATTTATAAAAATTCCTTATGGAATCAAAAGGCCTCAGCAAGACTCATCTTTCCTAGCAGAAACTAAATTGGGAAAACATAAGCACACAGTTACGATATGACTGAGGGTAGGAGAGAACCTTTTAACAGGTCAAGACACCTAAATCTTTAAAGGTTCATCTCTCCCAACCTAAACATTGCCCATGGAATCCCTGTGGTTTAGGCTGCATTTCGTGCTGTTTGAGTCAGAGTGGGGATGATGCTGCTGCGTTAAACTCTGCCTGCATGTGCAGTGGAAAGGGGGCAGCTCATGCAGGCACTTCTGGAAGAAGGGCACACTATGTGCAGCTTTTCTCTCCAAGTGCCTATTAGAGTTAATTAGCAATTAAGTAATTGAATTATATACAATTGCACAAAACACATATGCATATACACAGATAAGTACTATGCACTAGGGTGCATATGTAAATATATATAGATACATCTATATATCTTGCTACCTTTAGATATATCTGTTCAGTAGCACATAGACATAGAATAAAGTTACAGGAGGAACTTTTCCCTTGCTGAGCTGGGTGGGGGTTTGGTAATTTGCTTGGATGCACCCAGGCCCTTCCTGTGGCTGTTTCCCACTCATTCCAGGGGCAGTTCTGTGACAGGGCAGCCTAAACCTCCGTACCACCACCTGCAGCGTCAGATTGAGACTCCCCTGCTGAACAAGGTAGCAGGAGATTTAAAGCCATGCTAAACACCCTTGAGCCACTGGGCACTTCCAAGATTTTAAAGGAGGTAAGAAAAATTCCCAAACACATGCTGAACAAACCCACAATGTCTGTGTGCTTCTGTAAATCGCTCAATATAAACCACACACTGTTTACCCCCATGAAAAAAAGGCTCATGAAAGTGTCTGGTCTCCAACCCCCTTGGATCCTCTCAGAGGGGGCTCTCAAAGCAATAACTATTAAAATGTTCCTGCCATTTGTCTAATGCAATTCCATGCTCCACATCCATCTTTGGCAAGCTGACTTTCATTAACACTTCAAAAATAATTTAAGGTTTTTGCGGTGAAGGTTAGAAACTTTTCACAGCCCAGAGCTAATAGCTCTGCTGTTTACATGCTATAATGTCTTGATAACCTTTTCAAACATGCTGTGGCCGGCAGCTGGGACCTGTCCCTGCTATTTTTGCTCCCAGAATGTAACAGCAGAAATGCAATGACTTTGTGCCCCTGAAATGGTCACATTTCTTCTCTTTAGGCTTTGCTTCCATTAGGGCACTAACAGAAGGGGCCTCACCTTTTCAAGAGGCTCCCAGTGTACTGAAAAACAGTCCTGGCTGCCTTTTCCCTGGAGCAAAGAAACATGCTGATTGTCTCACTGGAAACCCAATCTTGGGGGACAGGAGGAGGGCAGGCAGTCTGCCTTGCCTTGCTGACCCAGGAGTGCCTTGGAGAAGGCAATGAGCCTACATGAACCATTTTTCTTGGAAGAATAAGGGTAGAATTCTTGTTTTCAGATGCTGGATGGACAAAAGCACAATTCTACAGTGTTTATTCCAACACTGCAGCAAAACCAGTTCTGCAGGTCTCTTGCTTTTCTTGAGTTGTGCACACATTACAAATCTGTACTGGTGACATGGCAGGCTGGCAAACAGTAGCTGGATGCTGTGGCATCCATAGGCTAGAAAATGCTGTCTCTGTCAAAAAAGCAGGGATCTCACTTGCTTCAGTCTCTGCCTGCTCAACAGCTGGAACAGGGAGGCATGGGAGGGATGGAAGGATGCTGTAGTTTCTAAAAGCCTTTCTAAAAACATCATGCCAGTCTAATTTCAGCATACTGTCCTTAAAATTACTGGGCCAAAAAATGCCCTCAGATACAATTTACATGGAAATATTCAATCCCATGGAGACCTCCGAGAGGAGCTTTCTCTCCCTTAAACCCAGAAATATATAAATGCAGCTGCTCCAAACTGATAGTGAGTAAAGGCCCTGAAGCTGAGAGAATAGGACCAGTCCATTCCTATTAAGTTAAAGCATTAAAAGTCCTGGACAAGCTGTAAAAAACAGAGACATGATCAACTCAGTCAAATTTAGGGGACCTGGGGGCACATCCATGATTTTCTCTCTCTCCTGGGAGCTCTGCTAGATACAGCTTGGAGCAGCCAGAAGCACCACAGCACGTGTTACAAACAATGGGCTAAATGAGCCCTGAAAGAAATCATTTTAATGATCATCTTTCTCCCTTTGGGCAGGGAAATGAGAGGCAGAGGTCAATTTGTGCCAGGCTCCCTGTAGCCTTCTCAAACCCATTCAGAAACCAGATGAGGTTTCTGAAACGAGGGGTTGTGGATTCTTCCCAGTCCAGAGAGGGTTCCAGAGGGTCCAGTTGTTCCCATGGGTGACATGGGCTGCTGCCACCACAGGGAGATTGTCCTGGAGAGACGGATCTGCACATGGGATCCTAGAAAGCACGGGGCAAAGTATTTCTGGCTGCTACAGAGTCACTACCAAGTATCTTGTAGACAAGTACAGGCTTTTGATCTCCATCCAAGTGCTTTAATTTTTTAAGGTTGAGAAGTGATGACAAAAAACTTTTAAAAGATTCCTTGGCTGAAAAGGAGAGGGGAGTAAATCAAAGAGCAAGGTATGCACGCTATAATTTATTGTGGCTTATTTAGGCAGCCTGGTTAAATACCCTACAGAAAGCTCCAAATTCAGCAGAAATTTTGCAAGGAGTTAGCGTAGCAAATGAGAACAGATAGTGATCAGGCTACAGAACAGCAAAGCAGGGTCACTGTTAATTAAGAGACCTAAACGACGAGGCCTGCTAAATTAGGTCAGTGAATATGCCCCTTCCTGCTCCAGTTTTAGGCTGTGCAAATGACCCCAAGCCAGGTCGTTTTCAGAGTTCCTGTGGTTGCCGGTGGGGCCGTGTAATGGACGTGAGAAACACCGCCAAGAAATATCCAACGATTTAGATCGGCTCTAGAACTGGGTCAACATACGGCAAAAGAAAAGTAAAGTCAACAAATGCAAAGTAATGTTCATCGCCACACGATCCTCAGAACCCCTGCTAAGGCTAATTTATATAAATGGCTCCGAGAAGCTGACTGCAAACTGGTTAAGCCTGCTGACAACATAGAATTGGGGAAGTGGACATGGAGAGGGAAGGAAAAAAGCAAGCAAAGAAATTCTACAGAGTCCTTAGCTATGCCGGGTAATTCAGACAAGGTGCAGCAAATAGCTCCTAATGTTGACAAATGCAAAAGCAATACAATTTATTTGCAAGATCTCAGGACAAAATGGGAATTGCCTTGAACTTTAGCAAGGGGAGGCTAAAACAGCTACAGCAGGAAGCCAGCAGCCTTTTTTACACAGAAGCCAGGTGGCACAGCCATGTAATGCATTTTTAAGTTAGGAAGGAAAAAAAGGTGAACAGAAAGAAAAAAAAAGCCACATTCAGGTTGCTTAAAGATAACCCTCCCAAATCAGCAAAATGAACCTGCATCTATTATTACATCTCTACAGCAAAGTCTTTAGCTGGCAAAAACACCTGCATAGCTGATACTCTGCAAAGCCTAAGCAAAGGCAAGACCTTGCTAGAACTGAACACAGTATCCTTTGTGTGAGCCAGATGGAGAGGAGCTACAGCTAATTCTGGGTGACTTCTGAGTTACTTTTGGCAAGGCCTGCTTAGAAATTTCACTCCTGTGTTACATGAGCAGGCCTAGAGTACATAAATCACAATGTCCCAAACAAAAGCCAAGTCTTGGAGAGAAGGTGGTTTTGTCATTGCCTCAAGATTGATTCCAGTAGTACCCAAATCTTTTGCAAGGAAGGTTTTTTCAAATGATCAGGACATGAGAGGTGTCAGGAGATAAGGCAGTGAGAGGCCAGTTTTGAGGGAGAGCTATCACACAAGTTCTAACCCTGCTCACGCCAGCATAGCCAAGTGATCACACTGCAGCACAGAGCAGGCTACAGAGATCAAGCCTAAAACTAAAAAAGAGGCAGAATCAACTTATTTTAAAATCAAAACTTCCCAGACTGTCCTCCATCTTCATAAAAGCAATAGAAAGTAACCTTTTGGAATACTGTAGATCAGACATTAAGAGCAGACTGCACATTGCTTTGGCAAATATACTACACAGCCGTGGCTGACCTAGATACAGAGAAGTGATCCATGCTGTAATAGTGAAATGAGCAGCAGGAAAACCTATAGGACTACTGTAGGCTATAAAGGGGATGAGTTCAGAAAGGAACCTAAAAGGGAGGGAATAAAAAATACAACACAGATGACATCACAAGTGCGGTAGTCAAGGAAACGTTTCATTTTTTTCCAACAGTTCAGAGCAAGCAATCATAAAATGGACAAAAATAGGAATTCAGAGCCATTCCTATCTTCCTCCCTGAGATTATACAACTTTCAGAGACAATAAAAAGCAAGGTTTAGTCAGTGTAGACTTAGGATCTAATCTTCACAAAGGTTTGATCTTTCAATGTTCAGCTCATAGTAATTTTGTTCCTCACTTCAATGCACATTGCATCAGCCCAGGAACAACAGAACACTATGTACACAGTGAGAACTCCTTATCAGCCCCTTTTTGGGGTAGTCTATCAATCACCAACTATGTGTTACAGCATTTTATTAGCGACTCTATGTTAAACGCTAGCAGCATTGTCAGCATGTTATGATTGTACAGCTGAACTCCATTTTGAATCTTTTTATGAATGTCATCTCCTTGAGCCCAATAGCAAACAAGCCATTATGTTTATTACCCCAAACTAAATAACTCTGGCCCCCAGGACCTGCAAATGGCACCAGTGTCCCCCTCCCACTGTCAGTGCTTTCTAGTCCCCAAAGTTTAGAAAGCAGGTAAGATGATTTGCACAGAAATGTGTCTCACAGCCAGGGAGACAACCAGAGAGGATGGAAACCTTTTCTTCCCAAAATAGTTCAAGATAAAGCAGCAAGCAAGAGCACATCAGAAAAAAAAAAGGGGAAAATAATGGCAAAATACAATGTCAGGCATTGTATTTTGCCATTAGTTAACCAATGTATCCTAACATTACCATTACTAGGGCAACATAAACAAGTCTATCAGAGTCCCCACCTCTCCACACTACCTTGATTAAAGTAGATCCCAGTCATTCCCAAATGTAAATTCAAAACAGATGCTTCTTACTTTGAGAACCTCAGCCTTTTCTTGACCCAGTGTCACACATGTAGTCACAAGGGGATGCACATTCCCCTACTGCAGGACATGCAAACCTGGAAAATGCCCCCACAGAGACACAGTCTGAAGCTGGGGGGTACTGGCCATCCAGTGGCATTCTGAACCAGAGGAGGAGTAGCAGTGCTGTTGTACCAGAGCAAAACAGGAAGAAACGCATTAGATCTGCCCTCCAAAATCCTGGCTGTTCATCTTATCAAGCCAGCATTCCGTATGAGGTCAAGAAAATAATGGTCAAAAAATATTGTTCCTTTTATTGCTTATACATTTATTTCTTGCCCTCTCTTACAGAATGAGAAAGCGAAAAAAATATTGTTGCCTTTTATTTCCTTTTAAGCTATTGTATTATCTTCTTACATTTTTATGTTCATTAGAGATTCCTACGCTTTAAGACAACACTGTAACTAATATTTAGATACTAAATTGGGAATCACAAACAGATCAGGGGCTATCAAAGATAGCCTGATGCATCTTCTGGATCAGAAAATTCTTGATGTCCTGACTGCAAAAACTGAGTGAATACTTCAGAATTTTCTCTGCCTTATGTCTCCCAGTTTGATTCATCTTTAGGACTATTCAGTAAAACTTTATTGCCTCTAAAAGCTTTATCAAAGTGCATAGTATTGCCTGAGGTCAGACCAGCCAAGCCTTGAGCCTCATATGAACTGTTTTGATGCATAGAAAATCTGTCTTTAACAATTCCAGCCTCTCCTAATAAACTGGCCCATCCCTAAAGAGCACCGACTTTGAAATATAATTAACCTCCACGTATTCTGCCTTGTGCAGGAAATAGCACTAGGTAGAAAGAGGGTTTTTTTATCTGATTCACTCTTAACTGCTAAATCATGATTCCTTTTATTACGTTTTTGTGCATTTCATCCTAGTGGGACACGGAAACAAGTTTGGGTAGTTTCATTGCCTGAATTTTCTGCTGCACACCAGCTGTCTGTGTGGCTACATTCTCTGCACTAGAAAAGAACATTAATTTCCCATTTCTATATAGTCTCTACCACTTTCCTAGGAGGGAAAGATCTTTTCCCTAACACAATTAAAATAAATATAAGAAAATATTTCTTCATACTATATCTAGGCATTGTAAAGCCATTTTGTGGTGATGAAGTTATACACCTCCCAGTTTAATTCAGTTTTATATCTGTTCACTTAAGCTGAAGCTTTGGCAGAGTATACAGTGCTATAGAGAGCCCAGACCAGGCAGGACTAGGCTTTTCATGGAGGGCTTGCTCAGGGATTGCTTCCCCACATACAGTGGTGACCTGGCGAGCTCCTTGCTGCCAAAAATCAAGGAAATTAAGAGCTTGACAGCATTCAAAAGAGACAATGTGGCAGAACCAGAGAACAGAAGTATTGTTTACCCTGTGGACCAGGGGAAAATGTGGGATGGGCAGCAGGGAATGAGCAGAAGAGAGACCCAGCAGATTTAAAGGAAGATGGACAAGAAGCTGCACACCTCACTCACAGCACTTGAGCCTCCATGCCTTTCTCAGGTCTCCCTGACAATTTGCTGCTGCCAGAGGAAGAGGAAGCTATCACAATCAGCTTTGCAGGCTGGGTACAGTCCTGCTCCTGATGTTTGTTGGAGAACCAGGGAAAGGATGACCTTGTTGGGCAGGGAACTTCACACACACTGTGTGCCCATGTCAGGTGCCCAAGCCAGCACAGAGAAAAACCCTGTTTAGCTCCGTGTAGGCAAGGACCATCACAATGTGCTCCCTGCACTGTTTCTGTGCCTTCCAGGCAGTTTGTCCTGTTCCTTGCAGGGATGTGACAAGCACTATTTTCACTCTTTCCCCCACATGCACTTTTTGTAACGCCTGGATTAAGGATGCCTCCTCTTGTCATTCAAACTGTCTGCTCCACTGCACAGAGCTGAGCTGGCTGGAAAAGTGAGAGGCACAAGCGCTGATATTCTCAACTTACAGAATTTCTTCCATAAAGAAGGGATTTCCTATATTTGTTACTCAGTTTAGATGGAAAGACAAGGAGACAGCAGACACACATGAATTTGAAGAGAATGAAGCTGCATGAAGAAAGTTGGTGAGAGTTGTCCCCATAACCATCTGATCTTTATTTCTGGCTTGCTGAAAGAATCCTTTTGTTGTTTGCCCAAGCACAGCCATTGCCAACTCTCATACCCCAAATAATTAGACTTGTGACATTTAAATGAAGGACTTTGGCACGTGAGAAACAGCAGAAGAAAAGCACAGCAAAATGCCATTCCATGCCAGCCTTCCAGGGAACAGTGATATGAGGCAGCCACAAACTGGCTAGGAAAAGGTGGGATGGGAAAGAAGGGGACGTGGTTTGTTGAAAAGGCCGCAAAGGCTCAAGGTGTCTGCCTCACTCGTCTAACCTGTGTGTCTCTCAAGCAGAGGAGCAAAGTGCTGTCCCTGCTGGCTCCTGGTGGGCAGCAATGAAAGGAGGCACACAAAGTGATATTTCTCTCTCTCTTGCCTTGAGCAGGTGCCAGCAGAAAGCTTTGGCAACTGCTGAGTGTTGTGCTCTGGGAATTTCTGCAGCACAGAGTGTTGGTCTCACTGCAGCAGTTGGATGACACCAGACCCGCTGGTGACAATGAGCCTTACAAGGAGAAGTGAAGGTGTAAAAACAAGATGAAATCCAAGCAGTGTTCTTTTGCAGGGCAGAAAGCATTTACTGACGTCAAGAGCTGCAGCCCGTTCCATTTGAGGTGCGTGTCGTGCCCAAAATCATTTCAAGAGACCACAAATTCACCTGGAAGATCGATTTCATGGCCCGAGAGTCAGAATATTAACTGTGCATCACTCAGCTTCAAAACAGCCCCTCTTTTTCCATTTGTGCTACTCCTCACAGCCACAGCCAGGCCATCTCTCTCTGCTGACGCTGGGAGTGAGCTGAGTGTCACCCCCTCACAGCCAGCATTGTCCAAAGGCATTAGAAAGGCAATTAGCAGTGAGAGGATGAGGGAGCTGGAAAGTGTGTGGGATGAGGTGTGAGGCCAGGGAGGCAAGAGAACTCACAGGGCTGGTCTCACCCGTAACCACATGCAGGACCATTGTGCTAGTCCCACAGCAGACGGGGCAGCATCTGATTTTTATTCCCAAAGGAAGTAACAAGTGGCAGGGAAGATTGCTTTCTGCAGAAAGGAATAAATGCAATGCTAATTAAGCACCATGACTGCCTCTTTGCTTTGTTGCCAGCATTGATCCAAAAGCTACAGAGGTGACTGTGGGACAGATTTCATCTTTGGTGTCACTTTGATGATTTCAGTAGAAACACAACAGGTGATGTGGGAGGAAATCAGCCAAGTAACTTCAGCAAACGTGCACCCAAGGTGCCCAACAGCCCCCATGTACAGTCACTTCTTCATTATCCTCACAATGAAGGATGCCCTGCTCTGGTCATTGTCTCTCATCTTGACCCAGCTCTTTACACATCCCCTGGTGCAGTTGACAAAGGGAACAAATAAAACACATCCTATGTGGCCTGTGCTTCATCCAACTCACACAGTTAGCACTACTCTAAGTCCAGCTCAAACTTTCTACTCCCTGGAGCAAAGGAAGAGGCATTCAGCTTGCGAAACAAAAAGACCCAAGCACCAAAGCAGATCGGGGCAGTACGAATCACAGACAGAGAGCTCTGGGAGAGGGGAAAGTGTTTGCTGCCTCCTTCTTCCTTCCAGCCCCTTCAAAACGCCCAAACATATTGCAAAGTCAACACAGATTCCACAGCTGGAGGATGAGGATGAGCAAGAACAGTGGCATTTGCAGAGACAGACATATAGCAGCCAGAGAGTGAAGAGACAGAATTCCCACCAGGACCTGGTGCTCGGCATCTCTGTTTTCCCTGCAGCAGCTTCTGAAGCATGAAGGTGCCTGCAAACTGGTTCCCACTGTCCCTGCACCACAGCTCAGCTCTTCCAGGGCAGTGGGGAGGTGACTGGATCCCTGCACTGCCTTCCTCCAGCACTTCCCCTCTGCAGCTTCTTGTCTGTTGATGTGCCCACTGTGGATTTCCAGCTCCTGATAGGGTTAATTGGCAGGCCCAGTGGGGGAAATAAAATGTTTCAGCTCTGTGGTTGCTTTTTTTGGTCCTTGTTTGCTCATGAGGCTGAGGGAAAGTGCTGGCTCCTGAAGGGTTACAGAGCAAGCACAGCAGGTAGCCAGCTGCTCTAGATCTCTACCATTTATTCCTGGCCCATATTTGTTCCCCTTCATGCTGCTCAGGTGCATTTGGCAGACAGACATCCCTGCTCCTCAAACCTGGGGCTACAGAGAGCAGAGGGCACAGGTCAGGGCTGGGGGGATGACTGGGGCTGAGGAGGACAAGCCAGCAGGCACAGCCCTGAGCACTAAGGGCCATTCTGCACCCAGCAGCAGGGGCTTCTGTAGCTCTCTCTCTCCCTCTGAGGCTGTGCTTCAGCAGAGACAAAAGCCCCCTCCCAGCTTCTTCTCTGAAAGCGCTCTCATTCCTTTTCCATTTTCATCTAAGTTTCCAATGAAGATTTATTACTCTGAGTGATTACACTGTCAGCCAAATGAGCAGGGAATAGGAATATCCTTTCTTCTTGCATTCCAGCCACTAGTCCGTTTGGGTCTCAGCAAAAAGAGCAGATTTAGCACGATTTCAGTCCTTTTTCCTGCAGGTATTATTTATTTTCAGGCTGACAGCATGTGGGAAAACCCATCAAGAATCAGTACCCTGGGGCATGAAACTGGGTTGTTATTCACCTATTTAAAACCTCGAAGGAATGGGGTGGTCAGTTAAGTGTAAGTCATGTAAAACTCCAAGGCAAAGACTCCCTATCAGCACTGAAAAGCAGTCAGATGTGGCATGAGAAGCAACTAAAAAAAGGCAAAGAGGGCAGTGAGGAAACAGAAATGTCAAAGCAGAAGACAGCAGTAGTTCTCATCCTACAGTCAAAAAACAGGAATTGTACACAGGATGACAATTGCCAAGGAGATGAAGCACACGCACGTATGCAAAAAGATTTTACCCAAGACCTATGAGATCAAGATTTATTTTTGAAGATTGGTTTGCTGGGCTTTTTGTTGATAGTGTGTCCAGGGTATTTTTTGCCCCTGGGATAGGTGGGGAGTGGGACAGTTTTGTTTTTAATTTTCATTTTTTTGTAACAAGACTATTCCCATCATGTGAGAGTGCAGCTGCAGCAGTAACACCACACTATACCTGAATGACAAGGACGTAAACTAAATGTAAATAAAAAGAGTACCCAACTAGTCTGATTTTGGTGCCCACCTGTGAGAAATGCAAGTAACAAACAGATTGCATCAAGAAAACCACCCCTCATGCTGTATTTCTGACATAACTGGTTAGATTATTAAAATGGTAATCAGTAAAAAGGGCAATTTCAATCAATCAACTTCATCTCCTAAGGAGAAGCCACAGGAGGGAGAGTGAAGGAGTCAGGAGATCTGGTTGTGCAGATTTAGGCAAATCACTTTGCTCTGTATGCCTGTTCCATTTTCCTTTTATCTCACTAGACTGTGTCCTAGCACTGTGTCATTGTCTAGACAACGCCATTTCTCCTGCCCTGCATTTTCATCCAAGGAAAAACTGGGAGAGGAGAGGAAAGGACAGGCACTGAGGCTGCAAAGCTCTTTACAGAGCCACAGACACATTCACATCCCCACGTCTCAACACCCCTAGTGACCAGTAAATGTCCAGAAAACCCTCTGGCAAAATGTTCTTTTTTTTTTTTTTTTTTTTTTTTTTTGTGTCTTCCCCCTTATGTTGGTCCAACAGAGAAAGGACAAGTTGCTGTTCTGTGAGCCCAAACGCAGCACTCCGCTCGGGGGGGAGCCGGGGGCTCAGCCCCGCCGATGCTCTGCCACTCCTGCTCTGTTTGTCTCGACAAAATCCAGCAAAAGGCACAGAAATGCAACGTTAAAAGCAAGCAACGCAGTTACACGGCCGAGCCGAGAGCTGGGAGGGAAGGAGGGCGGGAGGTGGTGTGCCCACGCCCAGGCCAGGCGGGGGGACACGGCCGCGTATCGTGACATCGTGACATGCAGAGCGACCCCTTCACCCCCGATCAAACACGAGGTCCCAAAAGGCCCTCGGTCAAACCAGGGCTGAGGCATCCCGCCAAGGTCAGCGCAGACGCAGCTGGCAGGGAGATTTCGCCGAGCATTTTCAGGGACGGCCTGTGCCGGCGCGGGCCGCCCGGCTCCCCTCAGGCCCCTCAGGCCGCCCCGGAGCGCTGCGCTGGGGCTGCCGACCTGCCTGAGCTGCGCCGGGGAAATAAACCACACCAACAGTGTCCCTCCGGGCTCTTCTCTTTCTCTCCGTATTGTCGTGTCACTGTGCGTGTCACCTTGTGATACTGGGTTATTTATCATCACTGAGTGCCTAGATTGGCCCCGCTAGAGGAAAATCAAAGAAAGCAGCAGGGGCTGGGGTTTTGATGAGGAGGAAACAAATTCTTCCCTTCAAGAGCATGCAAACTTCTCTGCTACCCCGTGCACACCCACACACGCAATCCCAGGCTGCTCCTTTCCCCCACCAGCAGCTCCTTTCAGCATCCCTGCTCTTCTCCCTTTTCTCTGCTCAGATTCAGTGCCTCGTTTCTATGGATTTCTGTGTCAACTCCCTCAAGGATATTCACTGGAATGGACACATTTACAGGATTACTAACGTTCTGAAAGCAGGTGGTGCTATTATAGTCATACAAAAGGCACCTATTTTTGGTGCCTCGTGCTGTCATCCTGTTAGGCTCTGCTTTGCTTTGCCTTGTTATTGCACCAGCTTCTCTGCACCATTACTCTGGGCTGCTCCAGTTGCAGCTCTGTCTGCAGAGTCCTGATACAGGGGCATCTTTGTTCACTGCAATGGTGGCTTGGAGCTTCCCCGCACAAAGAGAGGCCCACAAGTTCCTCCTGCTGTCATCATTCATTTCCTTCATGAATCTTGAGAATGTACTTAAGAAAAAATGTCCTGCTATATGTGCATATCTAATGCATGCGTACACTCACGCATATAAATTTGCCTATGCAGAGCAGTAGCCTTAAAGTGAAATGTTAGAAGATGACTATATTCACTTTATCCTTATGTCATATTTCAGGTAATTACTTTGAATGTCATCAGATAAATTTTGAGTATTGTCTATGTTCTTCAGTTATGTAGTTTATGTTAACTGCTTTAATATCTCAGCTTGTATTGGCTGGAAACACTTAACTTGTCTCATCTCATTTCTTGGCACACGGTCTTGCCCTATCCCTGCACTCCTGGGCTTGGTTGACAGCATTGCAAGGGTGCTGCACTTATCTGCAGCCACAGACCCTCTCTGCCTAAGTTCCATCCACCACGCAGCGCTGAGAAGTAAAGCGAGATGAAACACAGGCATAACATTTAAATAAAATCACATTATTAGCAATCACATTTCCCGAGCCTCAGCTCTGAAACCTTACTAAACTAACAGTGAAATGACCAGGAAAAGACAACGCCAGCATATGACAGTTTAAAAGTGCATGTAACAGAGCAGAGATCACTGCAAGAAGATCCTCAGGCAGACCAAAACCACCAGGATCTCCTGTGTCCTTTTCACCTTGAAGGGAGAAGCTGGATTTTCACTTTCAGCTCAGCACTTTGCAAAACGTGGCAATCTTGACTCCAGCTCCTTTTACTCCTCATAAAAGCAGTGGAGGGCAGTATAAATTGTGTGTGTGCTTCCCAAAGTGGTTTATGCCAATCCAGCTAGCGTGCGAGGGATTTGCATTCAGAGGGCTTACAATAAGTACAGAATTATTAATACAGCGTTGCACTCCATAACTGAGACACTGCTTGTAACCAGGGGAAAAAACCACTACCCTTCTGCTGTAAAGCATCAAAATGGGAATCAGACTCAGTCTTGTCTCATAGCATAAATGTCCTGACCTGCTGTTCCCTACTTTGTAACACAAATTCAGCTATAATCAATTACGGCTTGAAATGTTCCTTAAACATAGAGAAAAATCCAAAGCACATGCAAAGGCCTCTTATGGTAACTGATGTGATAAAGCAGTGCAGGAAACTCCTTTTTCTTAAGGCTGATTTTAAGTGCCTCTGCAGACAGATGCAGTTGCTGTGCTGTGTACTGCTAACCTTGAACTGACATTAGGAAGTGCATCCAAACTTTCCTTTTCCAGCCAGGATGGGGATTCCTCTGACAGCTGCTGCACATTCCCCTCTTCCCTCATTTCATGACCAGCTACCTCTTGGTAATCGATAGAGGTCAAATCTAGACCCCACTGGGATTCACAGTGAAAACTATTGACATCAACAAGTCAGGAATAGCCAAGAGAAGATTTATACAACAGAGAGAAGAGAACATGAGCAGAAACAGGCCACCCCAATCTCAGCTGGTGTAAATCAAGATAGTTACAGATTTATAACAGATAAGGCAGGGGGGAAAAAAGGCAAAAGAGAATGAAAGTATCTTTATTTAATCAGCTCAGATGCAAACAGAGTCTCCTCACAGCCCTGTCACAGGAAAGCTTGGACCTGGCCAGGCTGCTACAACAGGGATGCTCCATATCCTCCAACCGCTACTGCCGCCAGGGCAGCCCGGACACAGAGGGGAAGCAAAGGGAGAAAAAACCTGCTTTGTTCCTGATTTTAGCAACCATCAGGAAAGCGTGCCCTGCTGTCAGCCGGCTGCCCCGGAGAGACGGCACGGTCGGTGCCAGAAGAGGGCACTTGAGCTCCAGCAAGCGGGAGATGCGCGGCGCCGCTCCGGCAGGGCCAGCCGCGCCTGCGACACGGGCACGGGGATGCGCCAGCAGGCATCGGGCTGCTGCTCGCAGAGCTGGTTCCGAGTGCTCTCCTCGCTGCTTTTCCTGCCTCGGGGCTTCCTCAAGTCCCCTCGCGAGCAAAGAGCTGCGGTTCCTGCATCACACAGGTCCCTAAGTTGGGGTTCTCCAGCAATATGGATCATGCGCCCGCTGAAATTCTCTCCTTGCTGGAGCTTTTTGTGGTCACTTCCCCAAACAAACCCTCTGGAGTGCAGTAACATTTACACTCCCCCCAGCCTTGCTCTCAGCAGAAGCATTTCTTGAGTCCCTTTCCTTTGCTCTGCTGCCTGTTCTCATTGAACTTGCCCAAACCTAATACTGCTGAGAGCTCTTGTTGGTAGAAAGCAAAAAAAAAAAAAAAAGGTCAGAAGTTTGGGGTGCATGTATATAAAACAGGAAAGCATCCTAAACACACAGGCTGCCTGCTTTTCCCAGTTGTGTCATCTGGTTGAAAACCAGACTGCTCTCCCTATAAGCCTTACTCATTGAAGCACAAAAACTGCTCCCATCCCTCCAGGCACAACGTAATCAGCCATGCCTCATCTCCTTAGAAAACTCCTGACAACAAAATTTCACAGATTATGCAAAACCCTGAATTAAAGGCAAGAAAGGCCAGAGGAGATGAAGAAAAACAAACTGAATGATACAGCAAGTATGAAAATTTAGGTCTTGTTTCAAAAGCTTTGTTCCTTTTCTGTGATGTTCCCTATGACAAATATGAAGCCATTTTCTTGTTTGAGATAGGCATCCACAAAGTAATAGCTAATGTATCTGAACCAGCCAATAAACTCCCACTGCATCAATCTATACCATCTAATTCTAAGTGGCTGCCTCAGAGTGGTTAGCCCTCTGTTTGCATCCCAAAAGTTTTCAGACACATGAATAAACCAAGCACGGATAAATTGGGTCTGAAGGTCTGTTTCTCAGATAGATCTGGCAGCTGCCTCGGTTTATTGGCAGCTCATTTATCATCTCAAGAAAAATATTGATGGTTCTAGAGACACAGACCCTTTCTGTGTCCTGGCTGAAGGAAAGCTGTCCTTCTGGGCAGGCTTTGGAAAGAAAGTCAATGCAACAAAATCTGCTTGGCAGAAACATGAGGGATGTGGTGCAAAGTAGAATCATTAAATAAATAAGGAAGAAGGAACACCAGGATGATAACCCTGTTGGCCCAGGAATAGCCCAGTCTCAAATCTTCACAGTATTACAGCAAGAATATGAGATTGTGAGAGTGCTAACAGGCACAGTCATGGGCATCTTTCAAGTGGAGGTATCACTGCTGCACAGGAAGAGAGAAAGAGCCTGAAGCTCTGTTCTGACAACAGAACCAGCCACTCAGCAGACCCTGAAGAAATTCACAAAAACACAATGATCAAAAGGCTTGAAAAGAGGAAAAATGGGACTGAAGTACTGTAAACCCTCTCCCCTTGGGCAGGCAGCATCATTCAATCCTGATTCCACATAGAGTGTTGGCAATCCAGCTGCCTCTCTTCCAGAAGGACACCAAGAAGACAATTGGAGCCTCTGAGCCATTTCCATTCCCTATCTTGATTGAACCAGCTGCATTCCACTTCAACAGCATATTTAAGGAAGTGATGAATTCACTATTCCTGAAAAGAGCTAAAGGACATGTGGATGTGGCACCTGGAGACATGGTTTAGCAGTGCTGGGTTACTGGCTGGACTTGATGATTATCTTAAAGGTCTATTCCAACCTAAATGATTACATGATTCTAATAACTGGCTCTGAGATCCCAAATCCACTAATTGCTGGGAGCCAAAGAATATTCAGGGAAAACAGTTACATGCTTGTTCTGTTATTAAATTCTTCTCAGGTACCTTATTTTGACCTCTGTCAGAGACAAGACACTACAGGGGACTGGTTTTGATCTGAGCTGATTTGGCTGTTCTCTTCTTAAGAGATGAGACATGAGAGAATCAGACCCACCCTTGCTCTTATCAAAACACAAAGGCTTCTGAACACTAAATCAAAGCTGCAGGTTATCTCTAGTTTCTTCCTGAGATGTGTCCAGGCTTTGTTTTTCTGAACTGTGGGCGAAGTTTCACCTCTAGGTGACAAGAAACACAGCTGGCTTGGGGTGGGCCTGTACTGGCCTTGGCTTGGATGGGTGTTCTCATCACCTGTGAACTGAAACCTGACAGGTTTCTGACAGTCTTTCAGCAGAGGTTTGATGGGGAAGGTGCAATCTGCTTTCTAGAATGCCACAAGATATCCTCTATTAGGGTATTCACAGATGTTAGGGGTTAAAGTGTAGAGAGAAGAGGAAAGTAAAGTCTCGACTCACCAGGGGCATGCTCAGAAAGGAAAGGAGATTTTGGATCTGTTTCCTGTGACTTTCATGCCTACTGTCCTCTGGTTTCTAACAATAGACATTCAGCTGTCCCTTCTGGAGAGATTAATTGTGGTCTCTCTGCTCATTCAGCCAGCTATTTTTCATGAAACTCATAGGAATGTAATATCTCTAAGACCTTTATCACTGTCAAATTCAGTTGCAATTGGTCAAGCAGCTGAGAAAGACACACCGACAGAAAGACACTAGTTTTTTGCAGTTTCCTAAAAATCATCTCTGATCCTCTTTCAGAACGTTGGTATTTGAGACTAAAGAAATAGTAGTTTAAAAAGAGCTTCTGCTCCCACCCTAGAATTCCCTTTAATCAACAGTGATAAAGCTGATAGTAGCAAAATATGAGAGAAAGAAGGAGTAGTTTGGGTGAAAGACAGTAAAAAGTGAAAAACCACGAGACTGGGTGTGTCTGATTAGTGAAACACCTCCTGGAAAAAGCCCCATGAGATGACAGAAAGGCCTGGGGTAGGGCTAATGACCTGAATGCCAACGAGATGATAAAAAAACCAGACACAACAGGCACAGGGGAGAGGGCTCAGCCAGATCTGAAGAGACACAGAGAAGAGGGAAAAGACAAACATGGAGACACACAAACACCACCCTGTACAGGCCAGCACAAAAGGAGAGACCTCTCCCAGAGACACTGCAATTTGGCTGTTTATTGCTTTTTGGAAAACACCTCCTTCTGAATGGCTTTTTTTCCTCTTCAATCCCAGTGACATTTGGGAAAGCTTCCAAGCCCAGCACTGTCTAAAGCCCTTTCCTAAGCTAAGTCTCCAACCCACAGACATTACTCTTTAGTTATAATAACCACTCCCCTTAGACATTTCCAGCAAATTGTTAATATCTTTTAAGCCCTGCTCTCCATTGCCTTTCAGATTAGCCTTGCCCTTTCCTTTGCACTTAAGTTTAGCAAGTGTTACTAATAGGAATTTAACATTTACCAAAGAATTATTTTAACTACAGATCTAATAGCATTTGTATGGTGTTCTGAGTACCCAAGAGCCTCATATCAGTCCTAAATGCTTAGTTTTGTCTAAGTTGCTTCTAAGAAAAAGGAAAAATACAAGTGTAAGGAAAAGAAAGTTCATAACAGAGGCATTCAAATCCAGGAAAGCCAGTTCCAAAAGGATGACAGCAGTGCCTGGAGAGACCTTTCCCTTCTTTGTATCATCCACAACCCTGCAATCATTCATGTGATCAACTTCACCTTCCAACCTTTCAGCAAAAGCTTAACTTATGCTTGGTCAAAGTTATTTTTTCCTGTGTACAAAAGAAATACTAATAGAAAAATGTTATGCTTATTATTATATTATCATATTATTAAGATGCTTATTATTAAGTGGCAAATTTTGTTTTTTATTTAAAAATAAACTGTCATTAAAACCATTTTGAATTAGAGAGTTTTGTGCTTGCAGATCGAGAACCATTGAGAGCTTGAGTGGAAAGCACCAATGAGGCTTTCAGTCAGCAAACCCTCAATGACAGTTTGGCAGCAGTAGCATTCAGTGTCTCAACAGAGACTCCAAAGGCTGCACAGGATGTGACCAGTTTTAGAGCTGGGCTTATGAGGATCAGCCTTCCCATGGCACTGGATACAGCCCTTCCTAGGCTGAGGAGCACATCCTGAGCCAGCACTGAGTTGAGGACAGCTGCTGGGATGCAGAGATGGTATTTGCACATTTCTCTCTAAGATGCTCCTGCTCCAGCTGTCCACAAGGTCCCAGTTGCTGAATACTGTTGTAAATATTGGCAGTTCTCAAGTCAACCTGTCCAAATTGCCTAGTCCAGGCTCACAGCTACTCAAGTCTTCCTGCTCTTCAAAGAAGGCAAACTCCTGTATTCATGTCTGAAACTGACTTGAGGGCATTTCTGTAAGTCTGAATATGCATCCTGCTTACATTCTCATCCCACAGCCATCCCACACTTCTCTCTCCTGTACCTTGGTATCCTTGGGGAAGAAATATGCATACACAAGAGGAAGGAAAAGGTAACTGCAATCATATGGTTAAATGGAATAATTTTGAAGATGTCTTCCAAGACTGAAATTCTACAATTAAGGGGGAAAAAAAAAAAAAAAAAAAAAAAAAAAAAAAAAAAGGTACCTTTCTAATATACTTTCCACTTTTATAACATCTTTCATCTTAGGCTATCAAAGCACTTTGAGATACAGATCCTAAGAAATGCATTACAAAAATTTATGCATATTCTGAAGTTGACTGTAGTCACTTTCCTAAATTTCCATTTCTCTACTGATACTCCCAGACAGTGTTTGCATGGACTGATGCAGTCAGGGCTGTAGGCAACTAGATAAACAAATCTACATCCAAATATAAATTCTCCCCCACAAACAGCCTCTCTTACAAAAGTATTTATGTGCAGCATTGTCCACTGCATTGAGCCCTTTGAGAGAAAGAGGTGTGCATACTGTAATACCATGTACTGCTTTGTACTTTCATTCCACTGCACTTCATTAAACAGATTTTCACTGTTTCTTAATTTTCTTTGAGCAGGTCCCACTGTATATACCCAATATGAACAAACACACAGATTCCTTCTGGGTATGAGCCAACAGCTGCAACTCTGAAAAATATCAGCTTCTTATATCATTAACTGAGTTTCCATGGTGCCCTGGGGCAGAGATATTGATGCTTGACAGCATTATCACTATAAAGTAACTTTACAACTCTATAATTTAACTCTATGCTTCCAGTAATATTAAGAGCATTTGAAATTGTGGCTGTAAACCTTGACACTTTCACACAGACTAGGGAGCTGAAAAGAGGAATTTGTTTCCTCTCCTCCAAACGAGCCCTAAATGTGGTACTAAGAAATAACCAAGTACTGGAGAGAAGATGTGCAAGGAGGTCACTCTTAGAAAAATCTGCAGTATTAGGATTAATGGCACCTTTTGCAACACACAGAAGGGAGCCTGTTTTTAGGGGCTTAGCAGAAGAAGTAGATCTCTGGATGCCTTTCCCTGAATATGTGCCTGATTTACTTTGAAATCATCTTGGCAAGAACCTCTAAGAGAAGTTCAAACCTAAGCCACACTGGATAACCTCTGCAGAGCTCCCTCAGCTTTATCAGCACAGCTTTTCATACCTCATTGGCTTTTGCTAGTAATGTTGCCTTTACTGGCTGGGAATGAACCTGCAAGGGCCATAATCTGTCTCATGAGGATCTTCTCTTAAGGATATCACTAACAGAGATTTCTCTTAAGGATATCACTAACAGAGATAGGAGGATCAGGACAGGCAGTTGCCAAAAAAAGAAATGTAAAAAAGCCCAAAATAACCAAGCACATTTGCCCTAGGGGACTGGCAGGTACATGAAGCTCTAAAAGTTATAGATGCTTTTACTGGAATTGTAGTTTGCATACAGATTCCTTTTCCCCAGGACAGGCATTTACTGAGATCCAAGTACTCCTTAAAAGGAATCTGAATGTAACAAATGACTGTTTCCTTGGGGGATTTAACTTCTCAAGTCCCCAGTCAAGCAGCAGGCAGATACTTTGCTTGAAGTTAAGAATAAGAATGAGCCCAGTGGTCTCTGTGTCGGGAGTCCAGGATGTGAGCTCCCATTAGGTGTCTGAAGAGATTCTAGTCAATTCAATTTATGTGGCTGTAGCCACATAAATACATCTTTTTGCCCACAAACAAGAGAGAGTTCAACAGGGCATCTTTGGATGGGGTCCTTCTCCACCTGGAGGAAGCTTGCAATTAAGATAAAAATACACCAGAAAAACTATGGACATGCTGACAATTGTGATGCCCACCTGTCTTGATGATTATTCTCCCCTACAGCTATGGTTGTACCAGTTCCTGCCAGGTCTCCATCATCTCTGCCTTCCTGCCTCATGGCTGGGCTGTGGAAGAGTAAAACCTTTTATTCTCTGTTATGGGCTGCCTGCTTTGTAGCAAGGATCCAGTTCAAACACTCAAAAAAAAAAAATGAACCAAATAGACTTTAAAGCTGTTGATGTGAGAGTCCTTTGCTGGCTGCTCTCAGGTCAGGCTGTGATGGCTGCTGTTCACTGCTGTAGTGGGAGACTGCAAAACACCAATTCTGGGTGTACTGACAGAGCAGGGTTCAGCCCTGCAGCTGGGGATTCATCCTACCTCCCCTCTTTTAGCCCTTGTTCCCTGCCCAGCTCTGAGGCTGGTGTGAATCGAGACAGCTAAGCATCTGAGCTGCTAGTGAGTGTTACAGAGCAGTTTACAAGCCTCATGTCATAAGCCCTGTAAATGCCGAGTAAAACATGGAATTTAATGGAAGCATATCAGCTCATTTTAAAGCTCCTTCACCTGGCGCTGAGCTAACTGTTGTTGTGCTGCCTTTTTTAATCAGTTACCACCAAATGTGTGCATGTGTGAGAAGGGTTTTAAACATTTCTATGTCCACTTCCAGGCGAGTAGCAGACAAGCCTACAATCCTCTTATTATGCCTTTGAAACAGAGTCCGTTCACTGTTATCTGCAGCACGTGTTATCGTGGGGTTTTCTGCAGAGCTTACAGAACATATCCCTAATGTTTCCCACACTCCAGGTATGTATCTGTTAGACACAGACCTAGCAGGCACACAGACAGCTCTGCAGGAATGTCTAAGTGCTTTGTTTGCTGGATGAAAATACAAGAGGAACTCCAGCAGTAACCATTAATGATGTCATGCCAATCGAGGCCTGAGACATTGATGCAATCATGTTAATTCTCTGTGTTAGAAAAGGCCAGAAACTCTACACTCTGCATGATGTTATCCCACCATATGTGCCCCAAACATACATCCCCTGCACAGACTGAAGAAAGATCCTTCCCTCCTGGATTTAATTTCAATAGTTCAGACTCAGTAGCCAATTTGTTTTTAGAATGTTCCATGTGTCATCCTCTAAATTCTGAACCAATTCATTTAGAACACTCAGTCATACTAACGGGAGTAATTTGAAACTGATTTCCACTTCTATGATACCTTCCCATCCTTTTTTTCTTTCTTTTGTTACTGAAAAAAGTTAATGGTCACACTAATGGTAAGAATTCAAACACTTAGACTGAAGGTCTGTCTTCCATTTTCATGCATGTAAGGTATCCACTTATCTCAAAAATTACAAAGTATGTTTCAATCAGTCAAACAAATCTGAAAAAAATGGATAACCTCACTCAATGTAAAATATATCTATTACTGTCACACAGAGGTTTGTATGGATCACAGAGTTAGCATGTAATACCTGGAGAACATGAAGAGATAAAAACCCCACCAACAAACCTAATCCACTTATATAATGGCATGAAAGGGAGTAGTACTGTGATCTTGTTTGTCACAAGCGCTGTAAAGAAAAGAAGCTGACAGGTTTCATTACTTGTCACCAAGTCTATTCAGAGTTTGTTCAGTTTTCCTACCTGTCAACAGGAACAACCTTAATGTTAAATTAATATTTTGCAGAATCTGGAGATCCTAATTGGTTTTGTTCTCTAAAAGGAGTCAGTATGGCTAGCTCTGGATGTGTGATCCACTTTGTAGTCTCTTTTCAAGGTCATGGTTGACCTGAATTTGAGGCTGAATCTCAGTCTGCACTTAATCCAACAGTAGAAGCTTTGAACGATCCTAGCCTCCCTGATCCTGTTTCCATTGAAAGGAAAGTAAAAGGGGAAAAAGAGAAAAAGAAAAGAAAAGAAGAAAAGGAAAGAAAAGGAAAGGAAAAAATACTCACACAACCAAATAACATCACAGTGGAACGAACAAAGTTCTAAGAAATACATCTTTGAAGGAAGATTTCCAGAATACTCGCACTATCAATTCACAGTTCTTGGGCTCTCTGTATTTTCACTTACTTGGTTGAGTTGCTGCCTGCGTGTACATAGTTAATAGAAACAGCCCTGTCCTTGGAGGCCAATATGAACTGACTGCCTGTGTCTTTGGTTCAGGTCCATTAAAAAATCCGAGCATTAATTAATCACTGACTTGCAAATAGCTTGGAAGGGCTGTTCAGGCTAAATTGGAATGTTCAGCAGTTGTTTTACTTTTGGTCATAGGCACTTCAGTGATGTGAAACTTCCTCCCCTGCCACGACAGGATGTGCATAAATCCAGTGGCTAGTCCTGTGTTGGATCAGACCAGTCTAGAGACTATTTCAAGCAGCTCCATTTCTTTCACTAACTAGAAAACTGCACACGTGAGAAAGGATCTCCTAGGCAGTACTCTGGATAAAATTCCTACATTGAAAAGGAAATAATAAAACCTTCCAGGGCAAAATGCCAGTGGAGCACACTCCATGGGCAAAGAGTCTCCCCTGCTTGCTGTCTGGCAGGCCAACCAAAACCTGCTTCCCTCTCCTTTTCCACTCAGCTGGGTGAAACCCTAACTGCAGAAACCAAGCTGCTGCTTGAGTTTTCTCCATGCCAGCTCCAAGAAGGTTCTCTGATCTGGAGCCTGTTTTCTGTGCCCTAGCTGTTGATGGAATGAACAGAGAATGGAGCATCTCTGCCTGCAGCAGGCAAGGCAAGCCAAGCAAATGGAAATGCTGGACCCCACAGGTGAAACCTCTGAAATGTGAAGCACAAACCAGGAATCTTTACAGAAAAGGAAACTAAGCCAGTCTGATCTACCAGTCATGAAGGAAAACATGTCCAAGAGAATCATGATCTCATGTGTATAGGGGCTCTTTCCTCTCCTCACTGTAAAAGCTGTTCTTGATAAATAAGGAAGAGAAATAAGCAGTTTTCAGCACAATGTACTCAAAGTGAGGAAGAAAATTAAAGGTAAAATTAAGACACAGGTTCTTGAAGTACCAAAATGCCAACTTAAGAAAATACGTACCTAAATGTAACAGTAACAACATTTTTTTTTTTCCACAGGGGCAAGATATACTACATTTGTGTGTGTTGCAAGGAGCTTTTCCTTCAGTTGACTTTATACTGGGCAAAAATGAGCTTCTATTCCAAATACTCGAGCCTGGCAGTTCACTTTAATATATTAATCTCCTTCCTTCCCCCAAATCTCACTTTCAGTGGAGAAGTCAAACCAGAGAAGCCCAAATGACATACAGTTCCTTTCTGTGCTCCCTGTTTCTTGCTCTTATTCCCACACTGAGAGCCCATATACATGGATGGTGAAGAATTATGTCTCATATTAAAATGTCTCCTTTGCTACCCCCAACTTCCAAAATGCAGCAGAGAGGTAAATAGGCAATCTCAGCTAATCTCTCTCCCTCTGCAGTGTTTCTAAATCTGTGGAAATTTCTAAAGCTGCCAAGATAGAACGACAAAATGAAATAACATACCCAGCGTTGAAGTATGGGCCCTGGGTGTTTGATTGAGCATGGTGACAAACAGAAAAAGAAAAACATAAAAGCAGATCATAAGACCAGTCAGACCAATTCTACAAATTGCTGATACATTGAGATAGCCAGATGGATATGTGTTTTTGAGGAATGAGACACTGCTTCTATCTGAGCACTCAAAAATGCCAACAACTTTGATGGTTTTGTTTTCACAATTTGACTTCCATTTCTTTGTCAACTGGCACTGAAGATTTGTCCTCGAGGCAGCTGCAGAACCTAATGGATCCTTTTGGCTGCAGTTCAAAGGCAGGGAAGATATTTTACTCAGTACCAAAGAAGCACTCTCAACTTGCTATTAAAACAATAACACAAACACAGGGCTAATGAGGGAATAAGGAGAGAAATGAAGAAAGAAATGGAAGACCGTGGAAGGGAATGGATCACAGACTCTCCAGGACTAGGTTCTATAACAAGTGTGTGAGACAATCTCCTACAAGAGGGAAATGGCTTATTTGATCTAATGTCTTTCTCTTCTTGAATTTCCACAGTATGGAGAATCAATATGAGGGAAATTAAAGCATCAGGAACAGACTCACATTTCCACTTGTGTGTGTTTCTATCTCGGCAAACTCTTATGGAGACAGAAGTATTTACCTTAAGTGCCTGGTTCACGTGTGCTGCAAGAGGATGGATTTCAAAAGGATACAGGCTTCCTCGGTGTAGGGCACAGCGGCAGCAGTTCCACCCAAAATGTAGCTGTAGAAGGAGACCTCCAGGGTGTAGCAGTAGGATGTGTCATTTAAGAGCCCGCCAAGGAAGCGCCGGCCTGTCCCAGCTTTCACAGCATCCCTGTTGAACGATGTACTGGACTGCAGGAGCAAGAACACAGGGACATGAGGAGAGTTCAGGAGTGGATACAATGCCTTAAGTTTTAGCTTTCTTGTTTTTCAGATTTTGTGTTGCCTAGTCTTGTAGTTCTCAGAGAGTAAGTAGACAGAACAAATTCTTTTCCTGCTGAAGACCAAGGACAATGAGTACAACTTTCAGGCCCAAAAGCATAAACACTAAAGAGAGAAACAAGAAGGATGAGACTTCACAACCTGAAGCTGTAATTGGACAATTAAAGCCCAATATGCAAATGGACCAAAACTTATAAAAGTGTGAGACCTTGTGACCAGTCATCCATTTTGGGACCATTCTTAGTCCACCCTGGGTGTAGCCCTGGTCAAGCTCTTGTTCTGCCCAAGGTGTGCCCTAAAGGCCTTTCAGTAAATACCTACTTCATTCTCTAGCTTGTCCAGTCTCTGTTTCAGGTCAGCCTTCCCAAGGCATCAGAGCAAGTGAAGGAGTCTCTTAAAAGAGAGAGCAGCTTCACCCACATTGCCAAATCTCATTTACACTGTATAGACTGCTCTAGTTTTTGATCATGGAGGGGAAGCAGAGTTCTGGCACACAGGCTATAAATACAGGCCTCGCAGACTTTGAAAATTCACCTGAGTTCACCATTAATAACCAGCTTTTCCTCTTCCCTCTGGGCTATCACAAAGCAAGGCTGCCACATGCGTGAGTTGGAAGTGAGCCTTCCAGATGCCCCATGCTCAGGGGTTAAGCTTTACTATTACCTGGATACTGGATTCCTTTGTCTCCATTGCATTCCCCTGTACCACAACCATCCCCCCAACCCCTTCACCTGGACTCTTAATCAAAGCAGAAATACAGTGATATTTACATTTTGGTGAAACTTTCTCACCTAAGACATTTGACTGGTTCTTAAATTAGGTCACAGAAATTTCCACTTCACTAACTTAAATGTTAACGGGGTGTTGCTCTCTGGGTGGAAAAATCTACCTCACTATTCTACAGCACTAGCAGCACAGTATAAAAGGCAGTATTTTGTGCTATTACTGAAGATCTGGCTTAAAGGACCTTACAGCTTTATTACTATTCATTTGAGGGGTGGAAGGGAGGACTTCAAGTATTTCCATAAATGAGTTTTAGCTCTCCTTTGAAGGCATGACATCTGGAGACTAAAGGGCAGCTCATCTTCAAGTTGATTGAAGTTTCAGAGCTTGTTCCTACCAACTAGACAGAAAAATGGATTCTGATTTCATTTTGATTTTCAGACTCTGTTCAGAAATCTCATAACCATTAGACTGAGCGAATCTGGGCTCAGCACAAGCTAGCGGCAACCACAAGAAAATGATCTAACTTGGATCTGTTGTATAAAATGTCATAATATCTTCCTCTGTAAGAATTTTGTTATGCCAGTGAAACCCAAAGGACCCTTAACACAGCTCATTGTTCAATCATTGTGCCCATGGTCGATCTTTTGTGCTGTCCAGTGTCCTCCTACAGAGCCTTAGGGCTGCTACCTTTTCTAGCAAACACAATGTGAATATTTATGAAATCCATCTCTTACCAAAACTAGAGAAGTAAATTTTCCTTTGTATTTAAGAAATGAGATGCAATGGTTCAAAATGTTGCACTTCTCTAGACTGAGAAAATCAGTCTAATACCAAAATGAGCAACAATTCTTGATAAGTACTGTATACCAGGAGACATAAAAGGTAGAAATACCTGTGGGTTTATTAACATTCTGAATGTCTTGAAATCTCTCTCATGTAGTAAAAAGGAAGGTTTTCCAGCTTAATTAGAATAAAATGGAATTGGGTTTAATATTAGCATTATATATAGGTGTTTCCAAATGCAATTTCTTGTCTTTTTGGTAACATAATATTTAACTTTGTGATTATTTTTACACAGAGTGCATTCTCCTATGTAGATATATAATTTCTGCCAAATTACATGGCTGAAGCCTGCAGGATATTCTGAATACCTGTGGGAGAGGGAGTGAAGCACTCATAAGAAATGTTGGGAAAATTAACTGTTAATTTGATATATGGGGTAAAATACTTAAAGAGGTCTATTAGAGGGAACGTTCTCTGGCTTCCTGCAAAACAAACCTTCAAAAGACTACTGAGATCCTGGATCTGAGGGAAGCTTGTCCTCAGTTAAATTTCAGAAACAGAGGAAGATGATCATGCTCAGGGGATTGATTCCTGAGCCAGGTGAACATCAACTTTAGTGGATGGTGCTTCATGTTCAAACAAATGCCTCTAGTGGAACTTTTAATGCATGAGAGCACCAACAGCTGATGGAAACAACTGATGGAAACAACTGAAAGGGACAGGACAAAAAATGTGTCGGGACAGGACAAAAAATATGTCAGGACAGGATATTGGGCTCTATGTGCAGAGGCATCACTCACAAAGGGACTAAGCTAATTCTGAGGCTGTGTTTGGCACAGGAAAAACAAGGAAAATGTGGGAGGAGGTGACTCAGGGAAGACATTAGGGATAGAAGTACTTCAGTGAGTAGGAGACTCAGTTACTGATATGGAACATTTGTGAGTTATGGAATCTCATCAAATATGTTTAAAAACAAAATGTACAAGTATCTGCTGAGTACAGTTCGTGGGTTTGGGATACAGTTTACACGTGAAATCCTTTTCCTATTTCCCATTATATTAATCAGGCTAAAAGAAAGTTATGAGTAGAATTCTTAATAGATGATTCTTGAGATAAATCTTACATAATATTTTCATCACAGTTCTTGGCACGGTAAAGGAGGACCATGCCAACAAAATTTGCTGATGACACACTGTGGAATGAATCATCATTATGGAGGAGGTTCTGAATATCATACAAAAAAAAAAAAAAAAAAAAAAAAAAAAAAAGAAAAAGAGGCAGTGGGATGACTTTGAGGGCCAGAGTGATTGTAATCAGATGAAACTCAGCCACACAAGTACCAGGTCATGCACTGAAGCATAATAAAAAAAAAATAAATTCTGCAATAGGGTAAAACTTTGTCAGCTGGAAATATATGAAGAGAGAGTCTGATGTGTTACTTCACTGAACTTTTGCTTTCTAGCGGAAGTTGAATCTAGTTATTGACAAAATCATATTTGTTGTATTTCAAAAGTGACGCATAAGTAGTTTAAATATTATCAAGACAGTTATAGAAATGATAATAAAACCCAAATAAACAAAAAAAACCCCATCAAAATTTAGAACTTTCCAGATTTTGAATTTTTATAATGCTATTTCATGGGGCTTGAGGCTTTGGATGGGTTTTGAGGGTGTATATCACTGTGTTCCTTTTTTTAATGTGTGTTTTTTGGGTGTTTGTTAATTAGAAGAGTTTCAGTTTTATTTGCCATTATTTGAAAATGGCAAAAGCGTTCATAAAATCCTCTGTTCATTTCTTTGCCAAGTGGTACTGAATTTCCTGGGACAAAAAGCTGACCCTTCATTTAGGTGCACTAATGTAAATTTTGAAGGTTATGATTGTCCTCACTTTGAAAAAAATTTGATGGCATAGACCAACATAGTGTTTTGAGTAAAAGGTAAAATTTCTCATTTGGCTCAAGAAGTTTGGGGTAGAACATGACAAATACATGTTTTGAAACAGAATCTTGGGCCTGGCTCTAGAGCAAGTGTTATAAGCCAATGTATGATTTCATATTTTATACGAGAAAAAGAAAATTACAGATTAAAGAAAATTGAGGTAATGACAAGAAAGAGCAGCCGGTACTTGCTGAGTCTAACATTCTACCCACTGTTTTAAGGCCAAGATAAAAGGAGTCAGAAAAAACCCCCCCCAAAAAACCCAGGCAAAACTCTGACTCCTCACCACAGCTGATCCTGAAGTTTTGCCTATGCACATTTATTTAATCAAACCCTAATCTGGGGAAAAAAGGGTGGAGGTGACAAGAGGAGGGCACAAACACAGGGAAAGTTGTCTTCAAATGAGTCTCTTGCTTTTCTGGGAGAATCTATTTCCCTAAACCCCTTTGCAAAGCTAAACTGAAGTCATCATTAAACAAAGGCACTGAGCAGGCACAGCAGGAGAACAGCTAAACAAATATTTATTTCTCCAAGGCTGAAACCCATGCGAGTGTTAACAACAGCAGCAGAGAGAAGTACAGTCTGGAGGGTGGGGGGAGCACCAAAGACTTTGAAGTTCTTAAATAGTGATATTTGTATAAAATCAACAGCAATGCATTATTAAAACACACAGATACATTAAAGCTCACAGAAGGACTTTGCTTCCCAGCTGGTGTGGGAAAATTCAGTGAACAAACAGCCATCCACAGAATTTGAAGCTGCCAGGGAATCCAGTGTTAAAAAAGCAGAGAAGGAAGGGTGAAGGATTCCCTTTCTTTCTGATGGGAAGACACCAGAAAAACAAATTTCAGACACATTTGGGAGCCTCAAGGTGTGCTGACCCTCTCTACACATCAGGGATTAGTGGGCAGCTTCCCCAGGCCTCCCTACCAGACTTCATTCCTCCTCCCCATGCTGGGCTGGGTGTGAAACTGTGTGGCCAGATTCCCCAGTGGGAGTGGCAGCAAACAGCCAGGCAGTACAGAGACATTTGTGAACCAACTGGTCCTTATTCAAACATTGCAGTAGACGAGGACGCATGGAAGAAAACGAGAAAGAAGAAAAAAAAAAATAAAGCATGTAAATTCTTTCTGGAGTGATTTCAAAGCAGAAAAAAAACCCCATCTTGGCCCTTGGTCAGACCTGTTGAAGTGCCAGAATCTCTGTCCCTTGGCTGGTAAGGACACTGCCCCACAGTGTGTCTCCTCAGTGAATTCAGGCCGGTGGTAGGCAGTTTGTGAGCTCAGCAGCTTGGGCAGCTCCCCCAGGGCTGAGGGATACTCTTGGCTCCTCAGCACTGCTCCATCTTCCCACTGACAATGACTGGAATGGATGTCCTGGGCAGCCCATGCTCACAAATTAGGCAGGGTGCTGATTGCCTCTGCATGCCTCTATCAGTCACAAGAGTGGCTCCAGAAGGCAAAGAGGGAGATTTCTCACACATCTGAGTTTGAATTTGGCCCAGGCCTCCCTTTGTAGCCCTGATGGGCTTGGAATCTGTGGCCCTGCATGGTGGGAGCTTCAGCCTCCTCAGTGTTTGTGTGACCTCAGAGGGGGCTTGTCTTTTGCTTCAGCATCAGAAAACCTCGGGTTGCACAAAAGGAGAATTTGGAGGCAAACACCAGTAAAACCGGATCCACTTTTGAGTGGAAGAAGGGATAACAAAGAGGGATGAAATGTTAAGCAGGCTGTGTCCAGCCAGTGATGCATGGGAGCTTCATTCTGCCTCTCACTGATGGCAGGACAAAGGGACCTTCTCCTCCAAAACATTTTTTTGTCATCTTCTGAAATTGCACAACACATTAAGAAAAAAGGAGCGAGGTATGACCACAGTGCAAGTCAGACCTTGCCAGGCTCCAGGGCATGGACTGCACAGCATTTCTGACTAATCCTAAGGTGTTTCCACTATCCAGCAAGAAAATAAAATAAAAAGTACAAAACATTCAGAAAAATGCCAACCAGGCAGAAATCTGGTCACAGGCTTTGACAGAATGCAGAAGATGAATTTCTGGCATAGCAAGGTCCAGGGAGGTTCCCGAAATCCAAGAGAGAGATTTTCACCAGCTGTTCACATCTCCTGCAACACAACTGATTATGGATGTGCCTGTGGAAGGAAGCAGCAAACTGCATACATCTTCAAAAAGCTGAGCTCTAGTGTGCACATGAATGATTCCCAGATGATCACTTCTCCTCACAAATGAAGTATCTGCATGAAACTCAGAATAAAGAGATCTTCTCTAAAGTTGCTGATATATGATGTAGGTGATGTAGGTCCAGGAAGTCTTCTACAAAACCTTAGAGCAGGTACAACTGCATGCTCAAAAATCAGAAAATTCCGTTAGAAATCTTTCCGGGAGAAAATCAGAGACAAAAACACTAAGAAGATTCATAATTAAAGAATAGTTTCATATTTCAATATATAATTAAAAATAAGTTGGGTCAGCCTATGCCATTTCCATAGATGTGTTTCACAACTGAGCGTAACTACTAAAAAATCCTCACTCCAAACCCAGTAAAACTGCCCACATTTTACTCATTTGATACTTAAGAAATAAACACTTCCTACTGGGGTAAACTGGGATTATGCATACAAGTTGTTTCATGTTCTTCAATGACCTACACCGGCAATGGCCAAGTGTAATCAGGACTCATTTACAACATCACCAGAACTGTCTGCTAATGCTGCTCTTACAGATGAAGAGAAGGATTTTTTTTCCAAAGCAGGTCTGACCTCTGTGAGCCCTGAACTCAGTGCCTCAGCATGGCAAAAAAAAAAAAAAAAAAAAAAAGTGATAATAAAAAAGTTAGTGCTCTAGAAAAAAGGAATGGCACGCTTGTCATCAAGGAAGAATAGACTTGCCATTGGGAAATGGACTGGAGCCCAGACAGTGTCAAATCCATCTCAGAGAGCAGTTTTACAGTATCAGCCATAACTCACTCACTCTCATTTTCTAGAATGCTTTATTGAAATCTGCAAAAGTTTGAGAAAGGGCGCAGAAATGCACTGGGTTTGGAATCTTTGCTACGGAAGGTTGCAAATAGCAATATTACAAACCGTGGCTCTTCTGTTTGCCCCTGCACAGGGAGCTTTGAATGTGTGCAACTGGCATTTTGCTTTCCTTGTGTGGATACAGCTGATTCCTGCCATGATATGTCCAGCTGTCACTGCTTTGACCCTACCAAACTGTCTTACAAGCAAAACTTGACCTCCTTACTTCTCTGGAAGCACTGAGCAAACTTCTCACTTCAAAAGCCAACTTGACTCTCTCACCACACCCACCTCTCACCAGCTCTGTTAACTCTATTAATAGACTGGAAGGTAGATGTGTTGGTGTGGTTTGGGGTTTTCTGGTTCTTTGGTTTGGTTTTTTTGTGGTAGACTGTCATCAGCTCCATGCCAACTGGGTCTGGAGACTTGGAAATTGTGGCATTTGGGAGCCTGCTACCAGGCAGGCTTCTTCCAATTTATTTGACAAGCTACAGTCAGTATCAATCTCCAAAGCAGACAGCTGATCTGAAGGAGGGAGCAGGCAAAGACGAAGGATTCTGGGAGCAGAGGTGTGATGAAATGGGAACAGAGCTCAAAATTACCCCACGATTCATCTCACCTTGCAGCTTAGCTGTGTTTCCAATGCACAGGAAGAAAACTCATTTCATCTCAAAATCAATTGTGACTGCTGAAATCTGGGAAGAGGAGGTTTAGAAAAGTTCAGGATTATTTCAAAAAAGAATTCCATTGTTTGAAGCTTTTCCAGATCCCTTAGGAACAGGCAGATTGGACTGATATTCCTGTGAATAGGGTTCACTCATTCTCGCAGAAGGCTCTGCAGTTGACAGCATTTTGTTTCATAACTTCTGTGCCTGGTAGGAAACACTGAGATGGGGAGCAAAGTTGGGGCTTAGCTGGGTAATATTCTCTGATCTAGAGTTTGATTTGCAGAAAACTGAGGAAAGGCATGCAGAGGAGACCTGGAACAGTTTGACCTGCACCCAGAATGTGAGAATACCTAAAACTGAAATTTGAAGACCAAATAGCTCAAGTCCTAAGAGATTTTTAATCATTCTCCTCCATGTTTCTTCCTCCTGCTCAGTGGAAAGCAGAGAGCAACCACCCTTTCTTAGAGGTAGCATCACTGTTGTAGGAGTACCATGAGCACTACTTGCCTAGCACCACATTCTCAGGCTTTAAAGTGCAATTCTCCTCAGAGAAATAACAGTTTAAAGGTAGATTGTCACCACACACACATCTGCTCCCTGAGGGGCTTCATTATCCCTCTAATGTACAGTGAAGGAATACCAGATCTTCCCCCCTCCCAAGTGTCTTTCAGTCATGCCTGCTTAAGTTTCCTGATAAAAACACATATTTGCATGGTCATTAGCAGAGAGGTTGGACGGAGAGAGCTTTATAAGCTCTCAGTTTATGCCTCAAGACCAGAAGTACCAAATTAGTTCTTTTTTCTTTTTTTTTTTTTCTTTTTTCTTTTTTTCTTTTTTTTTTTTTTTAAGAAATTCTGCAGCTAGAAAATAACTGGCTTTCATGCTTCAGGGTTTCAGCTGTTCACCTGTGAGAAGTACAATAGCTGCACTTTTTACTGCTCATTAATATCTGTGCTCTGCTGTACAGCTCCAACACTGATGGAGGTCTGCACCTTGAACCAGTCACACTGGCAGCACCAGTGCAGGGATTTGGCCTGCGTTTCACATTCCCCAGAATCCTTCCCCACGTGCACCCGAACTGATTGTGCTCCCAACTCCCACCTCCCCCGGTGCTACAGCTCTGAAACTGTTTATTGAGTTTGCTGTAGCACAGCAGCTAACACGACTGGAATCCAAATCAAACCAGCAGCTCTTCTGAGAGAGAGCTCCTTAAACAACCTCTGCAGCCAAACAAAGGAGGGTGGTGATGGCCTGAGACCTTCACAGAGCCAGACAAGGGTTTCCCTGCAGGGCTGGGCAGCCCATCACAGCCTACTTGGACAGAAAACAAGAGGAGATAGATTCCACCCCATCCTGAAAGCAAACCTCACAGTTCCTTGTTACTGGATCCACTATCCTTAACACACACTCCTCCACGTTTCTGTATCCCAAAACATCCTTCCTCAGGTCCTGTCAGCTCCTCCTTCTGCGAGTCTGCATCTCCCCATCACCAGAAGTTCACTTAGCCACAAGTGACGATGTCATTTACTCAGATATTGTCCTGTCATTCATTAACCAGAGTTACTCTGGAACATATCTCCCTTTTAAGAGCCAACCCAAGCTGTGACCAGTGCTACACACAAATAGGGGATCTGAAAATGCTTCAGGTTAATAATGAAGGGAAGGTTTGCTTTTCCCCCTGGTTTTTTTTTTACTAATAGCTGCCTCTGCTTCTCAGAGCACATCCCCCTGCAAAGATGCCAATGGTGGCATTTCCTAGTCTAAGCTCTACAGAATAATCACACTGTTTAGAAAATAATTCAAGTCTCTGGAGTTCTCACTTTCTACATTTGTCAGTAGAAAACGAGACGTTTCCTCAAAATATACAATAAAATAGCCTCTGGCAATAGCCTGCAATGCTTCTCTTTACAATACTTTTATGAGCATAAGCGTGGTCTCCTGGGAGTGCTTTCATAATCATTTATACAAATGACAGAAAACTAGGACATCGAGAAGCAAAAAGGAAAATGCAGCCATCATGCACCCAGTTGCTTTGAATTGTCTGCAGAAGAAGTGGTTTGCTCGGTGGGAAAGAGACATTCTCCTCACTTGCAGGCCTAAATCAGGGGCTCACAACCTTCCTAAGGAGGGACAGGATGCTGCTCCCAGAGCAACCCAGTGCAGCCTATTGTCCACACTCCTTCTTGGCTCTCTCACTGCTCCAGGACAGTTCCCTGAGTTGTATTCTGCATATGTTAAAATACCGTGTGGTTAAAAAGGTAATACCCAAAAAGATAACCTGCCAGGGGGATGGGTGTCCAGTTTTTAACTATCTTCCTGTCCTTCCTTCACAGCACACTTTATTCCATCTGAGGGAATCTGTGGTGCTCTGCAGGAGAGGCAGCTTGCAGGAGAATCTACAGCAGCTCCTTTCACTGCTGCTGCTCTGGGGGGCTGTCACCTACTCCAGCGTGCTGACATTAGGTAAGAGTAATGATGTCTGTGAAAATACACCATAAAATTGCTATGAAAACTTGTTTCTTCTGTGTACATTCTAAATTTCTACCTGTGTGGGGATGGAGAAGGGGCTGTCGGCTCCTATATGCACAAACAACAAAGCAAGAAGGTACTGAAAGAAAATCCATTTGTTCCAACACTTCCTCCCCCCCCCCAGTTCCTTTTCTTTTCAATACAAATTCAATCCTCCCTATACAAGGAGGGGTGAACTGGTGCAGCACAACATAATGGAGCAATTTCATTTCACTGAGTCTCTCCAAAAGGCAGAGTCCTTGTGAGACCAAAGTCTGTAACATGGAGAAGGACAGACTCTAGAGTCTGCTCCCTGTGCCACCAGAAACACATTTCCTGTCTTGGCTCCCCCAGCCTCCAGAATAAATAAATAAATAAATAAATAAATAATTTTATGGAGCAACACGTCCAAGAAGCAGCAAGCAGAAATGCATCCCAGAGGGGTGCTAAAGTATATAATAGCTGTATTTGTCTTCCTGGATATGCCTTGGTACAAGAGCACAGAAGAAAAAAAAAAAAAAAAAAAAAAAAGGAGGCTCACAACAAAGGATCATTTGTTGTGCTCAGGTTTTAAGAGATTTCTGAGTAGATCTGTTAAGCTTGCATGATGTTAACAAAACCTACCTGAACACAGCCAGCTTTTGGCTTTCTGGGACAAGTCTTTTTTTACCAAAACAGCAGAGAGGCTCTTAGGAAGTGGTGATGCAAGTGAGTATGGATTTACTTCAGGATAAATTCCAAGCAACTTTTCTACTGCTTCCTCTTCCTTGTCCAGCCATATGCAACACAAGCTGTTTTTTTGTTATTTCAGAAGAGATTAACGGCATTTGATCATTCACTGTTCATATTAGTGCCTCAGGCACTTGCACCACCACTGCCTTCAGAGGGAGGTATCCAGCAGGGTAAATCATAACGGCCCAGAGAGGCTGCTATAGGTAGAATGGAGGAAGTTTGCTGGAACTAAAACATCTTCCCTAAGAAAGCTTGGATGGGGGGGATGCTGTGAAAATGAGAACAGCAGACCTGGAGTTTGTGGATCAAAGAAAGGTAGCAGGAGATATAAAGAGGTTAAAATGTTTTCCTTTATTGCACTGTGTTTGATATCCAAACTAAAAACAAGCAACAGAACAAAACATCACCACAAAAAGTATTAGTGCAAGTCATTCCACATCTGCATCTTCTTATATTGCTGAGATAGTCTCTAAAACATGTTTTAAGTCACAGTGTTATGGCACTGGAGTTAACAATATGCTCCCCTAAAGGAAACTGGGTGTTTTGCTGTCCAGAGACTTCACTTGAGTGTGATATAAAACAGGGAACTGCTGACAAAGGAATAAGGCTGGCACTTGGGACATCCAAGTATTATTCTCCAACTTCTTCAAGCAAATAATGGCTTACCCACTTTCTGTCTCTTTCTCAGCATGACTGGAAGCTTTGAGGGTTGTGGACTTCCTTAGCAGTTACCCAGCATAATGTACCCCAAGTTTTTATCAGGGTCTTTGGCTAACCCTGGCACACAAAGGTCAAACAGTGTTTCTAAGGAAGGTTCTCTGGTAGGAGGTTGAATACAAGAAAATGAAATGAGAACTCAAATGTATTCCCAGTGCCGCCGGTTCAGAGTCCAAAGGAAAAAAAAGAAAAATCCAAAACAACAAAGTGATCAGATCAGGCCGAGTACCTCTGGCTGGTCTTTATCCTTTGACTGAAAAGAAGAGCAATCTTTGCAAAGTGATAAAGCCACCCAAGAATGGCTGCAGTTGTTTCTTTTAAATGAACCAGAGAGAACAGATGGTCTCCTCTCGTACTGTCACTGAGGTCAATATTAACCACCCCTAAGACTAGCAGGTTCTTGAAATGCTCAAACGCTTGTGTCTCGTTCTTATGACTAATCCACTCTCCCAAACAAGAAAGGTCAAATGAAGAACATCCCTACAAAAACTGCAAATACTCCAAGCCATGGCTGATGTGTAATGCACTCAGACATGGTGTCAACAGCTGCTCCTAAAATGCAGTGAGTCAGCCTTTCAAAAGAGCATGCCAGCTTTCACTGTTAGAGCTTTCTTATGGATTATATTTACTCCCCAGTGTTTAAAAATATCCTTCTTAAACATTGAAAATATAAAATGCTTTCCTTCCAGATTTTGTCCCTTTTGCCCAGGCAGCTGCCCAAGAGTGTCTCATGTATTTATTTATCTGGGAGTAAAACATCCTGGGCCTTCTTTCACTTTCCTTTTCGCACGCTGACAGCTAAACCAAAGGCAGGCCTCTGTTTTCTGAAGTCATGTACAAATGAGGAATTTCTGGTCCCTTTCACAACTTATGCCTGTGAACCACAGTCAGTCTTCCAGAGAACTGTGGGGTCATGTGTTTTGCCCAACAGACAGGGCACAGAGACACCGGGTGAGTCTCCTCTGGTCCCGTAACAAATCCCCTACCCATCCCCTACTCTAATCACTCATCTCCCTTGGATACTGTCATTTAAATAAAAAGGCCTATTGGAAATGACAGGTGAAGAAAGCAGCCCAGGCATGAAATGCACTCTAAAGTATATTAATAGAAGGTTGCCAGACAAAACGGCACAAGGCATTTGATCGCATCATCCCAGGCTCGTTGTTCATGCTCCTTTGCATCTGGCTGCGTGATTCCTGCCAGATTCTTGGCTGGAGGAGCAGACTAGGATTTGCCTGCGTTCCCTAACCCGTGCAGGGCTCAGCTGCAATCATGCAGAGCACTGAAAGAAATCCCTTTGAGTTGGGATTCATTCCGAACATGTAAAACCCAAATGACTGCTTCTCCAAAGTGAATCCCATTTCACAGCAAGTAGGTTATTAGTGTGGAACTCCATACAAGTAGCCTGCATTCAAAAGCCCTCTGCATTATTAATAGAAGATGAGCTTTTGACATCAAAGGAGAACCATTATGTATGCTAAACGGTGGCAAAAATTGTACCCGCACTTCAAACCTTTTCAGCGCTTTGTCCCTTGTAAATCAATCAAGGTTGACAGATGCTTTAAGGAGAGTAATCTTTTCAATGATACTGTCAATGGATAACATAATGGAACATTGTCTCTGTGCTGTGTGAAGACATGGAGCTAGTCAATTATGGACAACACTTCATGCAGCCGCCAGTTTTCACTTGAAGTGCTGCTGTTGAAGTATTATAATCCCAACAAATGGCCGCAGCAGCATACAATGTAAATGAGACCTCCTGAAGCTTTGGAAAATTCATTAGTAACAACAGTGGTCCATTCCCACACTTTCAAACACCAGCCTGGTAATGTTAACGATGCACTTCCCCCCTTCCTTTGAGGAGGCAGTAGGGCATATTTACATACACTATTTTAAGTCTTCAGCACATTTCCCTCCCCCATTTTGGATCGCTTTCCTCTCTTCACCTGATATTTCCAAGGAGTCACATAGCCCACACGGCTGGAGATGGAAACAAGAAAACAGACCTTCCTACCTGGGGCCACGTCATCACTTCCACCTGTCAGACACTTTATGGCTGTCCCTTTTCCCAACACTTCTATCTGCGCAGCTGCCCTGGGAAGAATGGCCTGGATGGATGACAGGGGAAAAGCCTCCAGCCTCAAGAGAGCAGTGGGATGTCAGGGGGAAGCTGAATGCACCCAGTGCCACTAGCACCTAAGTGGAACTCTGGGCTCGAGAGTCAAAAGGGAGAGACTATGCTGCTGGTTTAGCTATTGGCTTCTACTTCCTATATCATCTTCTCAAAGATTTTCCTCTTGTCAACCAAGGTTTGTGCTGAGAGGAACACTTAAACTCTCACAGGAGCAGAGAGAAGTCCCACACTTGAGCACAGAATCTCTCAACTCCTATCAACTGCAGGTTTTCATTGCTGTGATCTGTGAATGCCCCTTACCCATAATGTGTTTTTGAAACAACCAGGTGCAGACCAGAAACTCAATCACCGAGATTTGCTTGGGTAAGAACAAGCTGTTCCTTGAACCCAACTTCTCCTTTCCCACTCTCCACCTGGTAAGTTTTGGGCAATTGTAAATCCTCTTGCAGAACAGTTGTCTATGGTAATATCAAAGAATTTCAAAAGCATACATTCCCTTTGCCACAACTGCCATCAACAGATGTTATCTAACCTATTCTTTCCAGCTAATTAATTTTATTTCTATTTGCTATTTGCATATTATTATTTGGAGTGTACAAATAAAATCTTTGACAAATCAATATAAAGAATGGAACAATAAAGTTGATCCAGTTGATCAAAAGAGAAAAGATCTGAGAAAAACAGGGTGTGCCAGTAATTTGGAACCAAAGGTTATTAAACAGAGGATGAAAAACCTGCTTTTGTTCATGTGTCTGATGAAGTATATAAGATCACAACTTACCACTGCTGAATAAGGTAAGTATAAGAGAGAAGGTGGTAGCTAGTAATAAAAGTTTTAAGTAGTCTTTTATTTGTACTGAAATAAAGTTCACTCAATCAAATAAAGCCAGAGTTTTATCATAAAGGGGAAAAAAAAAACCCAAAAAAACCAAAGCTAGGAAAAAATAATTAAGAAAAACATGACTCACATAAGAGAAGTCTTCAGCATTCTGACAGAGTAGCTTGGGAAAAACAGCCTGTCGCTGAAATCTTTCCTCATCTTCAAAGATGTTCCCATACATGAAGCCATTCATCATGGTGGAGTGGGCATGGATGTCGATATAGAACTCCAGGTTAATCTTCTGTTGAGGGAAAAAAAAACAACAACAAAACATTCAGCACGAGATAAATCATAACTGAGTTATGCAGGTGAAGCCTCCCATAAATCCAGTCCTGCCATTCCTGAACCCATCCATGGTGCCAGCATCAGGGAGCCAGGCTGAAGATCTCACTGTGAGGCACCCAACCATTCCTGCCTCTCCATGGGGGCCTGTGAAATACAACAAAGGACCATGACAGACATTTCTTTACCTTTTTTTGAGAATACTGGAACATTTTGCACAGGACACTGTGCAAAATAGAGCCAAAACATCCTTCATTGTGATACAGGGCTTACTGCCAGTGATAAAAATATGCACCTTCCAGTTCTAGACATGATTATTTGGGTATATCTTTGCCATCTCTGCACAGTTCTGCATTGAATTACGCAGATGTTCCCTTCTGCCAGGTGAAACAGGCTCAAAATTGTGTAAAAAAGACTCCAGTAGCTCCTGTGCAGTTTATTTCTCTGTATTAAGGAGAAATACTGCAAATGTTTTGTCTTCCTCTGCTTTCCAGCAGTAACTCAACAGAACAACTTTCCAAAGAAAGTGCCTGGAATGCCTCTCTGCTTGTAGCTCCCTACAGGATTCTGCACCGACTCTTGCTTTAAAAGAACACAGCAGAATCCCCCTAGTACAGAAGTGTCTGCTCTCCCTTCCCATGGCATCACTGGGAAAGAGGGAATGCTCACCTGGATCACTGCATACAGTGCCATCAGCAGCAGTGGATGGCACTGCCCAGAGTAAAGAGGGATCCCAGAGCAGATTCCACTGAATTACCTAATTTCCCCAAATTCTAACAACTTCTGGACCTGAACAAACGACGTGATGAGCCCATCCCTGTCACTTGGCCAGCATGGGGCCATTTGAGTTGTCCTGGTGCCCAGAGCTCAGGTGTCCCTGCCTCAACAGAGGGATGGAGAAGAGCTCTGTGGGCAGCACAATGCTTATGGTGCTTCTCCCTGTACTGAAATCCAGCGGGAAGCTCTGCAGCCACAAGTCTCTTCTGCTGCACACAAAGCTTGCTCCGGAGAACGCTGAGCTGTGTTCTCCGTGTAACAAGAAGGCAGGCTGGATTGTGCAGCTCATGTCACAGCAGTGTCAGCCCTTCTGAGAGGGGGAGAACATCATTTGGTATGTGACACTAATATAATACAGATTTACTTTCCCCTGGCAGAAAACCAATGTATAATACACAGAGACGGTTTAGTTTAATTAAACAGCCTAGAGAGAGTAATAATGTATCTTATTAAGCCTCTGCTATGTTAAAATGTTAGCTAATGCAATATCAATATCTGACCATGCTTCATAGGAAAGGGAACATTTGATTGTGTTTGACTCTAACACAATAAATTGTTTGCTCCTGCCAAAACATTCTGCTGTGCTGTAGAGGACCAGCCCTGCAATAAAGCACACATCTGCTATTTGGAGATACAGCACTGAAGAGAAAGATTAGCATTGACAGGGTGAAACACCACACAGGATTTTCTTCCTCTCCAAGCATACCAAAATTAAAAACCAAGATTAAGTAATACTATTTTCATGAGATAATTTCCCCGTCACAAACAGAATTTGATGAGATCAGATGCACACTGGCATATCACCATAAAACAGAACATGTTGTAGAGTCTCAAAACAGTGATTTGATGAAGTGAGCAGATAATCTAGTTAAACTGGGTATTTGTACAGCATGGATGTCCTTCACACAGAAGTCAATGACCTAAGTCATACTTATTTTAGAACAACCAGACAGAATTCTTTATAGGAACACAGTTACTAACAGAAAGTAATCGAGAAGCATGGTGAGATATATAACGATAGACTAGAATAATTTGTGACCTAAGACAAATAAAATTGCTGGTGTAAACTGCAGGATTTGTCGTACTTATTCATTCATAGTTTTCAAGTTGCTTCCAAAAGAAGGTGGTCACAAACAGAGCTGCAGAGACACAGATTACTAAGATAATTTTCTATAAGCTATCCAGCAAGAAATTCACCTGAAGAACATGAGTGACCTGAGCCTCAGCTTAGTATTCAATTATCAAGTTATCCAGGCTAACACAGTATCACTGGAGTATTGTCTAAACTCCCCTAGGACCCTCAGTCAAAAAAATTGTTGGTAGAAATGTCACAGAGAATATTAGAAAGTCTCATGGTGTGCTGAAATTTCTTTAAGATCTTTTCTGTTCATCAAAATAATTTCCAAATAATCTGGTTGCAATGGTTATTTGTGAGGGAACGGTGTCCTTCACAGATGTCACCTTCACCTAAAGATTAAGCTTCCAGGTCCCTTATTTGGAAGCTGTGACATTAAAAAAATAGCTCATCACCCAAACAAGTGTTCAAAAACATTTTTCAAGTTACCTGTTTCAAGATAATTAAAAAGTAATTTCTTAAGTTAGCCTGCAATGACTATTCAGCTGGGGTTTTTTTCTGGTCTTTGTTCCTTAACCTCCAACTGAACACATAAAAATCTCTATTTTGCATATTCCTGTGCACTAAATTTAGTCCAAACTTGCAACTGTCCATCCTATTCAGCATGTTTTTAAACATTGCTAGAGTAATTGTCAGTTAGATGTTCTACTTCCAGACACTGCTGCGTGTGAGCATAACAGCATTTCAGTGTTTCACATTTCTCCTCCTCACATTCATTACTTTATCAAAGGGAAACATGTTGAGCATTCTCCATTACAGAACAAAATAATTCAGTGCATTGTTGATATAACATATGAGTTCCTAATGGAAAAAAGTCCTCTTATTCCCAGACACAAAGTTATTGTGGCCTTAAAATGGACAATAACAGCCCAGTCACTGGGACATTAAAAGTTTGCCACCTTGTGCCTCAGGTAGTAGACCAAATAGCTGATAATTTGTTTGCATACAAACTTCACAAGTGTTATGCCATGGTCCTGAACAATAAAGGTATTTCTTCTTCCTCTTTAGAGTCATGCATATTCATAGATGCTTTACATGTAGGAACTGTTTCCCCCACAAATTCAGGCAAGGAAATAGAGTTTTATATTTCAGTTGAGGTTCTCTGGAAGATTTTGACATAATTACTGATCTCCAGCAACTCAGGTAGGATCACAGAATTAACATTTTATGAAATGCATAATGTCACCTACTGATGGCAATTTCAGCAAAGTCAGCAGAGAGGTCACCTTCCAAAATTGTTGCTCTTGGAGATAGGAGAACTTTAGTGGGAGAATGAAGTAAATAAACAGATGTTTGCATTTACATGAGCACATGAAAACACACAACTCACTGCTATCTGCTGTCATACCCCAGGGGTATCTGCCAGTATCTACACACCACAACCCACCCCCATCCATGCTTCTATTGCTGCAGCACCTGCAAGTGAGAGGGGAAATAAATTTAGACATGGTTTGAAGTCTCACAGTCACATTTTCTTTAGCCTTTATGCAGAAAATAATTAATAACTAGGCTCAAATATCTCTGGATGCCACAGCTGCCTTCTGAGAGACTTACCAGGTACACCCTACAATATGATATGAAACTCATCATTTTCTGCTTTAGAGGTAGAATGCAAAATGATTCAGATGCCTTATAAAAGTCATCATGCAATTTAATTCTCTCAAGTGTCTTTTCTTTGTGCTTACAAGCAGTGGCAGAGTTTTCCTCTCTCACACTTTTTCTTAAGTAAAGCTGTAATTACCTGGGTGACCCAGGTTACAGAGTTCCAGACAACAAAGGCAGATTTGGTCTTTCTTTTCTCTGAGTCTCAAAACAGAAATCACTTACTAGACTGACAATGACTGAACCCCACTTCTTTGGAAAACATGATTCTCTCCCTTGAAAAGAATGGTTTTGATCTCTTCTTGCCACTTACCATATAAACCCAGCATAAATAAACAAGGAAATGTATTTCTGCTCTAAAGTTCATTTGGATCCCTATTGTTGTGACACACACTTTCTACTGCTCTACTGAGTCAGTCTGAAGTTTCTGTCAGCTTGAGAAAGGTACATATAAATTAGGGGGTGGTGAAAATGAAAGAAATTATGAATTAAGAAAAAACAACTCTCAATGTCAAGAGAGGAAATAGTTAAAGTAGTACATAAGGTGGTTCATGATGGCACAGAAAGTTTTGAGAAAATATATTGTCACTTGTCTGCATTTTTATTTCCTTCACTGAATGGCTTTGGAAGGGCAGTAATTAAAGAGTAAAAGGAAAGAACTATGTTATTAGCTAGTGCTGATATGACCAAACTTAGACTTTGAAGGGTGTAACTATGATTGTTAAGAAAACAGAGGTTTAATAAATAAATAAATAGAAGTCCATAAATGCCATAATAAAAGGATAAATGTGCATTGAGCCCAGAACATGAGCCACTAGAGAGACAAGTGATGCAAGAAGCCAGCTCTGTCCACCAGCTGTCACTTCAATATGGATTTTATTAATTCTTGGGCATAGCAATTGGTTTACAGAGAGAGGCATACAAAAGCCTTCTCCACTCCCATATTTCATATAGGGGATGGGCTAGACTCCTTGCAATGTTTTATACAAACTGCTGAAACCATAGACTGTCATTTGTTGCAGGGGAGAGAACAGCCTCCAGGCAGACTTTGTAGTCTTGCTGCTAAACCACAGTTTGGAGTAAATGGACATTCAACAGCTGGCTCAGCAGCAGGAGTTTGCCCCTTTTCATTCAGAAGACATTCAAAAATTCCCAGAAGAACAGTTCTTTGATGCTTCCTAAAGTTTCTCTCAGAAGAAAAATTCCTCAAAAGAATCTCTCAAAAGAAAATTTTGCATGTGTCTCCAAGACTTCCCTTTAGACATAAACACATTTTTACCTTACGATTAGTTATTTTGGTAATGCTTACAGTGGTGACATTGGAGCACAATGTGCTCCTTAGGAAAACGAAGGAAAACTGACCATTCAGCATCACATGGCCAACAGTCCACATTCAGCTGCAAGGCACCGCTCTGCCCCTTTTCAGCCCGATTGAATTCTGCCCAGTGCTTTGAATTGTTCTTTGGAGACGTGTCCAAAAAGTTCTTTGGAGACACTTGTCTCCTTCTGACTTTGCAAGGGAACATGAGGTGGCATTCAGACTGTCCGGATATGGCACATGTTTTCAAGCTTGAAATGCCTGGATTTGGATGCCTGGTAAGATGAATTTTATCCAAATTACTTTTTTTACCTCTATTTTCTCCCCATATTTCCCCTGTCACCCAAAAAACCATTAAATAATTCCACGTTTTCTTCTGCTATCCATTATACAACCTTTGACAAGCTAGTCCTACAGAATCATCCTCAGTTTTTTCAGACAATGCAAGCTACACCTTATTAGAGGCACTATTTCAGATTTACAGCACTCCCCTTTTGTAACCATAGGGACAACATCTTTCTCCTTCCATTCATCATCTCAGGGACCACCTGCTCATTCACCTCTGTAAACACCATGGCAACAACAGCAATTATTTACACAAGAAATTAATAGTAGGAAAGGGAGTTACTATTTTTAAAAACATGAAGAAAAAAAGGTTTCTTCATCTTGCTTCCATAGAAAGGAACATGCCAGTTTAGAACCACTCTTGTTCTCACTGATATGAAGCACAAAAGACAATTTTGCTTTTTCTGTAGACACCTTTACAGTCTGACAATGCCTTTTAAGTGTCCCTGCAGAAGCAACTTGCAAACACTGATGTGCCACTAACTCTGCCTGGCCTTCCAGCAATTCTTCATAACACTCCAAGCATTTTTTTCAGAACATTTCAATGATATTCCAGGAGCTGTTGTCCCCCAGAATGAAACACTCCAACCCAACTGCTATTCAGTAGTAACTATTTACCAACCCTGTTTCATGGCAAATAATGATAAATAATGATACCTCTTAAAGGTAGGAGCAACCTGACATGACCTAGAGCCTCAAAGGGGATGGAGAAGAGACCTCTGTTGTTCTGTGGTACAGCAAAAGGATGGAAGCCCATCAGTACTGCTTTCTTGCCTGCCTTAAAAATCAAGGGATGCTTTTATCCCTTGAAGAACAGGAACTTGAACCCTGCTCTGGTGTGCCCATCAGTCACCCCAAAAGGAGCTGAACTCAGAGTCCTGGCCTGAGTATGGGAGGTCAGCGACATGCATATTCTGATCCTGGCTTGTTATCTGCTTGCTTCTCTCACCTGCCAGTGCAGATAACAACACCTCCTGAGGGTTGGCTGATGTCTGTAAAGCACTTTGAAGATACAAAGCATCACAGTGTGTACAAGTTAAGTGTTAATTCATCTGCCGGGCTGATTCACCCTGACCCCTCTGCAGAGACGTCCAGTTAGTGTCAGCCCTGGCAGTTTTTGCAATTCAGGCACCTGTCCACCAGCCCCTGGACTGCAGCCAGCAATTCACACAGGACACAGAAGAGCCGTCAGATGGCAGCAACATTTGGTCATGACAGGCCTGAATTGGATTTGAAAGGGTGACCTGGAGGTGAAAGGCTCTATCAAGAAGCCACTTCTGTTCAAATACATATTAAATTAGAGAGGTGCCAAAGAGACAATGTTAAGACCCAGATCAAGTTTAGACAAGACTTTTGGCTCAGCTGCATGGACAATTCTTGTATAATTTTTACCCTAAAATATTCTGAACCAGAAAATAAACTCTTATGGATTTAGGGTCTGACCTCAAGCCAAAACTGTGAGTCTGAAGAAGGACAGTCCTTGTTCTGTCTCCTCCTTCCTCTATCCCTCACATGAAGCAAATGTGCACATACACTCAGCACCATTGCTTTTGACCTTCACAAGTTCTGAAATCTCTCCTTGCCTGAATAATTAGAAAAAAAACCCAGTGGGACTGAACAGGGTCTTGGGGCACTACCTCACCCCAAGCTTTGCTGGTTTTACTTGGCTCTGCCCATCTCAAACACCACTTGTGTCACCACCAGATGACCCACAGAACAAGCTTTAGAAATCCTGCCTTGCTCACTCCTCTGCTACAGAACAGCATTGGCTCTACAGAGGGAGGGCTCTTCAGAAAAGACAAGTGGCAAAAGAATTGACAGCTTTTTAGGAGAGGGAAGAAATCCTACTATAAAAGAGAATGTATGAATAAAAGAAAGAAAGAAAGCAAGAGAGAAAGTGAGAGTAAAGGAAAGGCAGAGAGAAGCTGAGGCAGTACCTGTTACTTATTCTCTTATAATTAAATCAAGAAAATTAGGTTATGAAACAGAAATATCTAAATGGCCATGTTTTCAGTGGATAATTAAATTTAGCTCTGGTCTGGTTGTGAAGGTTCTCTCAGCTGAAATGCTCCCAGTAGCTGTATTGCAGGTTTTAGCACGCCCTGGTGCTGTTCCTTAGACAGCCACTTGCTTGCTGTGTGACAATACACAAGTCATTTAATGTCTTCAGGCATCATTAATTGCTGCTTATATGCCTGCAACTATATTAAGGTCAAGAATTCCTGTTCAACTATTCACTTCATAGCAGTATTAATAGCTTTGTGTTTCACCACTAACTTTTAATTATACCTCTGCAGAACCCTTGGACCAAGGAGCATAGACTTTACAAGTACATAAATAAGGCCCAAAGACATTGCCTGCCTCTGCTCTAATTACAAAGGCAAAGAGTGGTAAACTAAAAACAATGGCTAGGAGTTATGGCTCCCTGTCCCCCAATTTCCTAGGAACTCTTGCAGTTGGACAAATCGTGTGTAGGCAAATCAAACTCTTTAACTACCAGTTTCTCTAGTCTCTCAAATAATATATATCATTACTCACTATTTCTTACTAAATAAGTAGCAGCTGGCAGAATATAAAGTCATCAGGCAGAAGACCAAAGGCAAACAGAATGAAGTGTTTTTTAAATTAGCTTATACTGCAGCACTCACTGCCGCCAGATTTTGGCCAAAAACCAGGTGAACAGAAAGATCAATTAGATAAATTCATAGAAAAACTATGTTATTACACTCAAAGCAGTGAACACAACTCCTTGAACAGAAAATCCCCAAATTACACAGTATCAGAAGCCTTGCTCTCTTCTTAGTCTATCCCTTAGCTTCTGCACTAAGATTCTGAGCCAAATAGACCTTGGGTTTGATGCAGCACCACTGTTCTTATTTTCCAATTACACTTTAATTTATGCTGCAGAATGAGACCTCTGTAGTTCTTAAAAAGGTAAGATGTTGGTTTGTGGTGAAAACATGTATTTCTACAGTTTAAACTAAATCTCTAAAAAAAGATTAGACAAATTATTCTCAGGTAGATCTTGATCTATATAAAGCTTTTTAGCTCAAGCCCTAAAACAGTGGGAACTGTAAGCTGGACATCAAAGGGAAAGGTCCACTTTACAGATGTAAAATATTTTAGGCAGGCCCCCGAGTGTCTTTTCCCATCAGTCAGAGCATACCCAGAAAACTGGATTAGTTGGACCTATTAGAGCACCTGTAAGGGTTGTTATTATTTTATACAGATCTGCGTGGAGCAAGAAGCAAAAATCCACACCGGGATGGAAACTGCAAACCTGCTCAGTCAGGTGGAAGGAAACAACACCACTTGTGTCATTCAAAGGTTAGGTGGGTGTGCACCTGCTTGAGAAGACAGGAAGGCTGTGGATGAACATTGTGCACATGCTTTGCCAGGGGACTGACAGCTCTTTCTTTACCAGGGGACTGACAGCTGGAAGCCAAACCAACCCTTTCTGTTCACCCTCCTGGCACAGCCTGGCCACAGGCAGAAGCTGTCCCTGGTCATTAGTCTTATTCTGTTCCCTTGCAGGTCGAGCTTTTCTTTTCCTTGCCTGTACTCAGGGTGAGCAGCAAGCACATCGAGGAAGAGATAAAAGTGAAAGCTGATAAACAGGAACACAATGACACCAAAAGAGATTAGGGACTATGCAGCAGACATGAATGCTGAGGGAAGGGACGGCATGCAAATACAAAACAGAATTGACCCAGGTATTGTCTTGATGACCCATGATTCATCCACAATGGGAAGAACAGGGTTTTTTTGGCTTTGTCCTACTCAGAGATAGCTCAACATAACATTTTGTACCAAACTGTGGGATGTAAGCTCTGAGCTTTACATCTAGCAGTATTTATGGTCTGCACAGTGCTATAAAAGCTAAAATGTAATGGACATTGTGGAAGGGTCTGCCATTACAACTGAAAGCACAACATGTCATGCCTTTTCTGGGGCATTTTATCAGCATCAGTTGTATCTGAAACTTTTTTCTCTAATATTCCCCTACTCCTACTTGACCAATAGGTGTTCTGGGCTGCAGCAAAAGCAGTGAGGCCAGCAGTCAAGGGAGGTGACTCTTCCTCTGAACCCTGCTCTTGCGAACTCCCCTGGAGTGCTCTGTACAGTTCTGGGGCCTCCAACATAAAAATGATACAGAACTGCAGGAGCAATGGTCTCCAGAGGAGACCATGAAGATGCTCAGAGGGATGGAGCACCTCTCCTATGAAGACAGGCTGAGAGGGCTGGGGTTGCTCAGCCTGGAGAAGGAAAGCCTTCAGCGAGGCCTTATAGCACCTTCCAGTACCTCCCTAGGGTGACAAGAAAACTGGAGAAGGACTTCTGACAGGATGTGTAGTGCAAGGACAAGGGAGAATGGCTCAAACTTAAAGAGAGGAGGTTTTGATTAGATAGAGGATTTTTTAGGGAAAAATTCTTTACTGTTTGGGTGATGAGGCCCTGGCACAGGTTGCCCAGAGAAGCTGTGGATGCCGCATCCCTTGGAGTGTTCAAGGCCAGGTTGGACAGGGCTCTGAGCTACCTGGACTAGTGGAAGGTGTCCCTGCCCATGGCAGGCTGCAGGAACTAGATGATTTTTAAGATCCATTTCAACCCAAACCGTTCTATGGTTCTGTGGTATTACTGCAAGGCAATGTCACCTTGGGCTTTTCCTGTCCAACAGCAGGACAGGTAACTGCCTGTAAGTAGAGTCACAACGTCTCAAACACAATGTCTCCCCTGCAAGCACATCCTGGGGACCATTATTTTTTACTGTTTCAAACAGAAAGAATATTCAGTTCTCGCAGAAGACTGGGGATTTAAGATTCAGCACAATGCTGCAGAAAATAAGTTACAATCTCAAGAGAACCCACCAGGGCATACCTAACAAAGGTATGGTAGGACTTAGGAGAAGGATATTTCCCACCCTAGACAGCAGCAGCTGACCCACATGATCAATGGTTGACAGAGATTTAAGCAGTTTCTGCATGCTGTTTCCCCTATATGTGTATATAGTCACCTTTATAAGGATGTCTGTGTGCAAAAATGCATCTTTAAGTACAAATGTTTTCAACTTGTTTTCATCCTTCTTCTCTCTATCTGTTATAGCTGTCTGTAATGGAAAACAAAGCAATTTGCTCTGAACTGTAAATAAATCAGATCAACATCCAATCTTTTGTCTCCTAAACGTTGCATCATCACCGATGGTTTTCAGGTTGAGCGTTGTGAACTATGTTGTGATTTAACCCTCCCAGGCAGATAAGCCCCACAGAGCCACTCACTCCCTCTGCAGTGGACTGAGGAAGAGAATCAGGAGGACAGAAGTGAGGAAACAAGTCTTACCCCCTTATGCTAACCACAGACCACACAGAAAGGCAGAAACCAACTCCTCGCAACAGCAGCACAGTAAAGTCTCGCACAAAATTTTGGCAGACAACTCATGGGCAAAGCAAAGTTTTGGTGAACTTGCTGTGTTTTTCCATAGTTTCCCTGACAGTTTCCTCCCCTCCATACTCCCACACACCACACTGTGAGTCGGAGAAAGTCCAGAGCTATACTTTAACTTTGGATTTCTCTGAAGGAAGGAGGTTGCTGCTATCTCTGATGGTTGGAACCTGATCCTGTCATCATTAACTTTCTCAGAGATTCTTCATTTGCTGAATATTGGTCTGTAATAAGAAGCAGGAAGGATAGGCATTTTCATAGCAACTACCTGCCAACAGATTTCAATTCTTTATCCCTTCAAAATCCCACATCTGTCCATGTCTCCAGGCACTAGTGGAAGAAGCTCTGCATTAGTTATTTTTATTATCAACATAAAAATCTTTCCATTTATTTATTTATTAAGGAAAAAAAAGCCAGCTATCTACAAAACTCAGTTCATTTTGTCCTTAGGCAGACATTTAAAGCTGTCTGCCAACGTCTTTTCTTAATAAAAAAAATAAGCTAAAATCTTTATTACACACTGTGTAACAAAATACGACCAGCTACATTCACCCAGCTGAGACATGCACCATCCATCTATCAGAAAAGATTGCTGTCACTGGAAGAGGAAACACCTGCTAAAGAAGGTGGTCCTATCCTTTACCTGGTCCTGGCCAGACTCCCAAAAAAACCCACTTTGAGTCTGGGTCTTTGCTTTTGCCTCTCAGACTGTGATATGATGAAGGCTGAAAAATATAACCCAAACTGCTTCTGTACCTTGCACAAATGCCCCTTGGAGCCTCATGCACATGGACATGGTAGGTGATGCATTTTTTGTCCAAAATATTGTGGCCTGTATCATACCCCTGTACCCCTGAAAAGAAGGAAGGATTTGGATCCCTGGCTAGGATATGTGGCAGAGCTGCTGCCTGCTCTCTTTCTAGGCTAGTGACTGGCATGTTAAACCCAAACAACACATCTTAGACTGACACAAGATGAAGCGCATTAGGCAGATGGCATGTTTTCTCTGCACAAGCCAGTGCCAGAGTATTTCCTCCTAATGATCTTCTGTTCTTGTTCTCACAGCAAAATTAGTTTTAAAGCAAAGAGAAACAACAAAATGAAAAGTATGTAGCATGATGAGAGCAAAGATTACCATTTGGGGAAAAAATCAACAATAGCAGGGTTTTATTCTTTCAATTCCACGGCTTTTATTTATATATATATACATTGTTTATAAAAACAAACACCCCACTTTGTCAGACTTGAAAAGTCAAAATTTACATTTAAATGGAGACATTTAGCTGGGTTTTTTCCCTCTCTCCCATCTCCTGAATTCAGAGCACAAAAGATTAAAAACTCTCAATTTTCCTAAATGGATGGATAACAGGTGAACTTTGCATTTTGAGAGCTATTCATTTAGTGAACAATGTTCAACTCAGCAAAGACCAAAGCCCAGCTGATCAAGGGGAAAAGAGCACTGGCTACTAGGCCTGACAGATTTGCTCAACAGCTGAGACCAGGAGAAGCTGTGATCCCATTGTGTCCTATTCCCAAGGAGGAAATTATGCCAAATGCAGCTCCCTGAGGGCAACACCTACGTTTCCAGATGTACAGTGGATCACTATCCAACCAAAAATCACCACAATTTTAGAGATTGCAGTGCTACAATAGCCCTGGCTTTATTGCCAGAACTACTGCAGATGTTTAAAATGGGAGGTGGTCTGCTTGTTAGAGAAAATGAGAAGACTTAAAACAAGTCCATAATTGCATGGCATTAAAGCCATTGTAAAATATCAAAGTGGACGCAAATACTGTGATGACCCTTAAGCTTGCTACCAATTACCTTCCTTTAATTTTTTTTCCTTTTCTTTATTCTTGTTTACTGCCTGGCCAGGAATATAATTACTGATTTTAAGCAGGGAGTCTATCAAACAAGTACAAGTACAAGCAACGTGCTCAGACAATGCCATCTTAGTCCATGGAAAGGTGCAGCAGCAGCTCATTCAGTTCTGGGCTGGATTTCTCCTCTCTGGCTTTTGCTAATATAGAGCTATAGAGCTGATGCACAGTGCTGAAGGGACACATAGGCAAAATGCTAACCTCACGTTTTTTAAAACAAGGGTTAACCACAACCAGCCCACTGTAGCATCTGATTTTAAAAGCTTTTAACAGTTTCTCATGTCTTATACTGAGTGAAATGCATGTATAGAACCCCATCAATAAAAAAAAACCCAACTCCAGCCTCCCCTCCCAAAAAACCTCCCAAACCATATCTCCCCTTCCCTTCCTCCACCCTCCAAAAAAAGAGAAAAAAACAAAACAAAACAAAACAAAAAAACCCAAAAAACCAAAAAAACCCCAGGAACAGTAATAACTGGAAAAGGCACAGACACAAAATCTAAATGCCTGGGAGGCAAATGCACTATCTCTCTGTACCCAGCACTAGGAAATTACTGACTCACTCTTTTTAAAGTTGCAAACAGAGTTTCTGGACTCCCAGGACCAGAAGCTACCCCAATCACATTGCTACTGGGACATGCATTCTGATGTTCACCCATCATCTCATTGGTCCCTCTGTCTTTGGAGAATTCCCCTTTCTGTTATTCTCACAAACTGCACAAGAATCCATTGTTTAAGCAACAAATGCTGCCAGGTTTTCTAGCAGATCCCAACTTAAAAGCATTAAGAAAAAAGTACAAGAGAATGGAATATGTTAAAGCAATCAATTCTGAATTTAAGCCTTATCCTGAGATTAAAAGGAGTTTAAGTGAAGCAGCAGGACAGAAATCACAACATATTAAGAACTGTGTCTCAGTTTTCTCCTCAAACAACCAGGAGCATCTGGGAGTATCTGGTTGTCTCTGGAGCACTGACTTGACTGGTATCCACGTGGTACTAATCCAAATAGTGTGAGGAGTCTGCACAAGAAATAGATGAGCAATGCCTCCTTTCCCAAACACACCTCTCCACTACTGTGGACCAGCATCCTTCACCCCAAATACGAAGCAGACCATTAAATTTGTGCTGAGATCACAATGCCATTACTACAGCTGCTGCAATGCTGTTTCTGGACACAGACTTATCACAGCACAAAAGCAGGAGACTTTTACTTCAGGCAACCCTTAGGATAAGATTTCAGCCTCCAAGTGATATCGGCTTGAATTCAAACCTGAGTCCTCCTGAAAATATCACAGGATCCAATGAAACATTCCCTTGTCTTTGCCATTTCCTACCATGACCTATTCTAACAATACTACACAAGGGTTGGTTTATTTACACATTTCTTGTGGCATCCATGCCCACAACGTCCAAACCTGACATCTGTTAATTCCACACAAGTGAACTCAGCTGGACGACAGGAAACAAAGCAATATGAAATGTCAGCTTTCATGTTCCCTGGCTAAAGACAGCCATGTAATCAGGCAGTCTTTAGGATGTGCATATCAGAGGTAAGCAGTGATGACAGAGTTTATCAGATACCAAAAGGCCACTAAAACATACTCCTGACTCTGCCTCTGTAGTTTTTCAATCAGTGCTCCTAAACTTGGCGCATGGTTATCACAGCTGGTGGAAACATGAAACCTTCTGGGTTACCTTCAAGCCCTAGCAAGAATGAGTATGCCCTTGAATTAACCTTGAACCTTACCCAAGGGAAGAGCTGTGTAATATACTGAAACAGTGCAAACTGGCTGCAGACGTGTGAGCTTTGGGACAGAACAGGCCCAATAAAGGTAAAATACTGACCCCTTCCTCCTGCTCATCCTGCTGAGGGCTGGACAGGACTCATCCAGCTGCTGTGCTCCTCCAAGATGTGGCAACGGATCCCAAAGGGCCAGGCACCAACTAAAGCTGAATTACATCTCATGCTGAATGCAGAACTTCTCTGGAATGGCTTTTCTGCTGTGAAGAAGCATCTTCTAGGGTTGTTAGGTGGACACTGGGTCTACCTGACACTTCTCTGAGTTACCTGAAGCACTTTTATTTAAACTTGGTATTCCCAAATTTTTTGTGTTTTTTGCAACAAAAAATATTCCTGTATTCTTTTCAATAACCAATTTGTGGGGAAAAGGACTTTTAGAAATATTATTCAAAGTAGAATAAGCTCAGCACACTACTGTAGCCAGGTCCCTCATGGAAAGTGGTCCAGTCTGAAGGTACACAGTCCTTAGCACTGTCCCAACTTTTTAGCAGAGCACTCCATGTCTTTACCTCCCCAAATTTTTCTGCACACGAGAAATTCTTCTCCATATAACTCTTCCTTTTCCTCCACTCCAAAATAACCCCACAAGCCAACAACCTACATCTTTATGTGTAGTAATTTGACAATATTACAATCTTAATCTGCAGGTGGGAAGCAGAGACATAAAGGACAGTAACAGTGAAGAGAAGCCAAGCACTATCCAAGCCTGATTCCTCTTCTGTGCCACCATGATGGTTTCATACTCAAACCACCATAGCCAAAACTGTGCTGGGCTGCTGACCTACCTGGAAAAAACAATACATATCATCATGCCATGTTCTGAGTGTTGGGTTTTTTTCTCTTTTACTTTTTTCCCTTTTATTTTTTTTTTTATTCTCGTTAATAGGTTTTGTTCTTTGTGGTGAGGGCATTTTTTGCTTTGTTTTCAAGGGCTCTCCAGGTTCCAGTAAATGAGATTGGGTTGTGTATAAAGCTGTGGCATTTTACTCTCTTAATACCAGGAAATTAATATGCACACATTTTTCAGTTTTTTATCTTGTGATATAAAGACTGAATCAAAGCATCAAAGGGAAAGAAAGTGGGCTTTTTTTTCTTGCCTAAGTTTTCTGGGACTCAATAATATTGTCAGTTTCTCTTTCTCTCCTGCTTCTATTTTGTCTTAAGGCTCTGCATCTTGGAAGACTGTGAAGCTGCTATGTGATTTTTATCTCCATGATTAAAGTGTTACACTTTATTGAGCTCTTTGCATCAGCACCGAAATCTGCAATGCAGGATTTTACATAACACTTCATTTTCTCCTCGCACCATTACTGTTATTAACCTGGTGGCAATAAACAGAAAATACAGCTCGGCTCATGATGTACTCCTGAGTTTGTGTGTGTGTGTGTGTGTGTGTGTGTGTGCATAACAGAAAAGGAAAAAGAAGAAAAAGAATGGAAATGAAAGGGCCTCAACCCTGTGAAAGACTAGGAATGGCTGCATGAACTTGTCTATTCCTTAAAGAACAATCTCAGCCTTTCAGAGTTAAAAGAAGTACTGTGCTGGAGTTTCTACATGCAAGGATTTCTTCCAAAATAAAAGATCAAAACATAAAGAACATCCAAAATCTCCAACTCATTATTATTCATTGTTAGACTTCTCAGATGGAAGATTCGATTGATATCCTACTTTGGGATGTTGCACGGTGCTTTGTTTAAATGACAAAGAACATGAGATCTGCCAAGAAGATACCAATAAGAGTTTGGAACCCAGCTGAGGAGCTGGATGTGCCAGCACAGAAGACCTTCTCACTCCATCAGTGGGTGGAACCTGCGTGTTTCACAGACATGAAATCTCTGAGTTCCCAGGAAAAAAGCCTGAGTTAATATCCAAATATGTAGAAGCCTGGGTTACTGACAGAGGATTCTCTTTCTGCTGAGGCAGGAGAGAACTGCAGGTTCTGGAGCAGAGACATTTAGATGTGAAAGCAAGACTGCAGGAGCCATGAAGAACGAGATGGGTCATCCAGGATCAGATGGTCACCAAAACTTGATCAAAGCCTGATGGGGGAGAGAGAAAGCAGGCCAGTGTGGGAAACTTGGCATGTCCCACAGAGAGCCTTCTGAGGCACAGTCAGTTTGGGCATGACCTGACAGAAGTGCTTCAGGAGCTTAGGCATCATCTTCAAAATAAAACACTTAGGGGCCCAGGCTTCCTAGACTTCCTCTTCCCTTTAGATAACAGAAGCTCTCCTTTTGCAGTCCTGGAAGGCTGGAGGTGGGGAGTTGGGGGATGTCCTAAAAACCTGTGTCAAGCTGTCTTCTCTCAGGAGCTGCAGGTCTCCATGACCTGCACTGTGCTGCCACAGCTCCTAAGGCATGTCCTCCCAGGAGCGGTCAGGAAAGTCAATGCAGACTGGGCTCAGTGGCACTGCTATAGCTTACCCTGAAATGTTCTGGTTATTTTTGAAGGATTGTTTTGTATTTTAACCCGAGAGGAATGTTTTAGAAGGCTCGCCAAGCTTCTGCCCCCTACTTATGTGGGTTCCTGCTCTTTACTCTTGCTATTTATTTTGTACTTGCTCTTTACTCAGTTTACTACAGTTTGAAATATAGCAGAACATTTTTCAGTTCGTCAGTGTGTTGTTTGCTGTCAAAGAGACGGAATGTTACTACTTTCCTCTGGAGAAGCTTAGGACATGATGGATGAAATGTCACAAATAATTAGACTTCTCTTATGAATTACATTTTTTAAAACTTCTGTTTTCATGTCAACAGGTATGTTATGGATAGGCTGCATGGAAGGACCTGGGGAAATTTTAGTTCTCTGGGAACAGCAGTAATGTAATATCTGATAAGCCAGGGAAACAGCACCAGCTGAGACAAACTTTAAAAACTTTGACTATGACAATTTGGGGCTATGAAAGATCTGAGTCCAGTGGCAGAATCAAAAAGGTCCATTCCAGTTCCTGAACAGCATGGACATGGTTAGGGATTTAAAGACTGCTTGACACAGTCTGACCTAAAGTCCATCCACTGCAGTGTCCTGTTTCTGACAGTGATGTTTTGTGGCACTGTTAAGCCCGACACAACACGACACCCAGTGATAATCTAAATAACTATCTGGCTTGGAGGAAATAAAAACTGCAGTTCACTTTCACACTTTGAGCAGAGATGTACTGCAGATAGGCAGATACTCAGATTGCATAAAATTATCTGTGAGACAGACAGGAACAAACCCTCCAACTCTGAACTCTCCTTGGATAACTGGTCTGCACTTTATGGGCTGGGCACACATCAGTGAACACACCCCAATACCTGAGCATGCTGGAAAAATCTGCACAAAACAATCACGGGTGTTCACACACTACTTCTTCATTAGGGTTTATAGGAATTTCTAGATCTCTCATCATTTTAATCTCTAAGTTTATAAACTGCCAGTTGTTACAGCAGTAAACACTGGATCAAACATAACGCTGCAGCTGAATTGCTGCTTTGAAATCTTGTATCGCGTGCAACGACTTTAAATTGCTTGCTTTGCTGAAAAGGCTGAAAGAATGCGAAGCCATGACACTCTAAATCACACTAATCAATGATGTAAATCTTAACTGTATGAACATATCAATAATGAGGAATGCTCCAGGGGAAAAAAGTGCAAACTGCACACCTTTAAGATCTCCCTTCCATAACCAACTTATTTTCATATGTTGTAGAATCATCAAGAAAATATAAAGACTAATAATGACGTGGCAAAATTTACTTAACCCCCTTGACATGGAAATAAAGTCTTATTTTATCCATGGGAAAAAAAAAGTCTCCCACATGTATTTGCTAAGCAAACTCAACTGATTAGGAATGATTCAATTAAAATGGAAGCGTTGCAGTGTATGACATAAAAAGCATCACTGAAGTTTTCTCAGGAGATTTAAAATGTTATTTTTAATGTTAAACTGTATAAACAAAAATGTTTGAAGCAGAAGAGAAGCCATGAAGTTCCAGTGTTCATAAACAGAACACAGCTTGTTTGGGGTGTCACAGTATTTCAGACAAATATTATAGATATTGGTATTATCAAAACAGGGCCTGGGAAAATAGTTTTCAAACACCAGGAAAGGAGGGGGAGGAGGAAGGGGGAACAACACACCTCTCAAACCCTTTTTTTTTTCTTCTTACTCAGAAAACAAAGCTGTGATCATCGACTCATCTCTAAGGATCATAAAACAACAAAAGAAAATTGCCTCCCAATGGCTAACATGATGAGAGGGAAAAGAGGCAGCTTGAGTAGCTTCTTAACTGTGTTGCTTCCTCCCAGCAACGGCTAATGAGATTCCCTGCCAAGGTGGAACCTGCCACACATCCTCTACATCAAAGAGGATCAGGAGGATATTCTATTGCCTTTGACTACCATGCTTCCTAGTGTGGTAGAAAGCCACATCTGAAAGTCCCCATGACCCCCAAAAGTCACCTATTGCTCTCTGAGGAACTTGGAAGTTGATAAAACCCATTGTCGAGCCCTTGTTTTGCTGCTTCACAAACACTTGTGTTCTACCAGCTGTGTGCAGATTTATCCGAGAGAGAAGTGGTTGCATCCCTGTCTTCCTCAGGCAGGCCCATCACAACTTACATGGTATGATCACTGTCCATCCCTCCTCTTCCTTCACACTGCAGCTAGAGAAAGCTCAGGAGTGCTGTCAGATCTCCTAGAGTGCAGTCACAGGGACACTCCCATCACAGGTTCCCAATCTATCAGTGTGCTGTTCCATGTGCCACAAGCCACCACCACCGTGTTCCCAGCGGGACGAGGCTCAGTCAGCACCACAGCCACCTGTGGCTGCTGTTCAACGTGCCTGTGCTCCCTCTGGCACTTTCTAGCTGGTCTTAAAACCCTTCACCAATTGACTCAGTGGGCAGGGTCACACTGCAGCCTAGCAAGCAAAGCCCAGGGGGAAAACAACCTGCCCAAGGTCACACAGGATGTGAGGAAAAGCCAACCTGTACTTTTGATTTCTGTCCATTCTGCTGCTGCTCTTGTTTAGGAGGGGTGGGGAGAGGCTCCAGGTGCTGAACTGAAACCTCTTCCTTCTTAAACCCTGTTTCCAAGCAGAGTGAAGGCGGAGGTTTGTAACTACAAAAATGTCATGGAGGTGGGAGGTCACCCATCTCTTTCTCTTCTACTTCTTCTGGATAACTATTTAGATTAGGGGAGATAGAAAGCCTTCATAGTCAAGTCCAGCTTCTACACTGATCAGTGCAAGCAAAGAAAGCAGAAAGAAGCTGGTTTTCAGGGCAACTATTTGACAACCTTGCTATTTGCTGCACTTTTCTTTGGGAACCTTGCTTCCTTCCATTTGGGGCAGAGATATAAAGAAGTATTCCAACACGAAGGCATAATTTTGGCTCCATTCCACTTGACTGAATATAAGGATGCAGTGTCAGCTGCCTGGGAACATAGCTCCCAGTGCTTGATATTTTTTTGGATTTCTCTGTTTGGGTCCCAAGTCACTGTGCTCATTTATCACACACTGAAGATTGTTGTTTCCTAATACTTCTGCTACAGGGAATACTTCAGGAGGCCCTGCCTCCACTGTTCCCAAGCCAGCAGAAACAAAAGGGGCAGAAGCTTCCATCTCATGAAAATGACATGTCCATTGATTTCTCTGTTCTGACATGGGCTTGGCATTTGACCTTCAGCAAATCACCCAACTCCCCTCAGCTCTCGCTCATATAATGGGCATTGCAGAAACCCGTTTGTCTAATCTCCATAAATCTCCACCTCCTCGTGGAAAACGCTTTTCCATAGTGCACAGTAGTGCAAATTCAATGGGATGCTGATCAGAACAGGAACTGCTGTAACATATATAGCCTGCCATTACACGCACCTTTTCTTGTGCTCCAGGGTGGAAGAATTATTGGTGAAAGGAACATCCAGAAAAATGTTATTTGAAAAGGTGCTGTTTACTTAAGAAATTACCCCTACTTTGTATTTAATATTTCATACTTAAGGCTCAATCAATGCAGGAAATTCTCCTTCTATTCTTGTATCTCAACAATAATGATGCAAAAGGTCATACAGCATATCATCAATAAAATACTGTCTCTTGAAAATCAGTTTTCAGATGGTCAAATTATTTTTGAAATAGAAGTGTCATTCTTTAACCCTGTCAGGAAGCTAGAGGCACAACATTCAGTTTCCATTTAAAAATCAAAATGTAAAAGGGTAGGAGAAAAAAAATGCTCCCAAAAAATCACTAACACAAATGTCATTCAGGCCTGGTAAAAAGGAACACTGAGATTAAATGTTACCCTTTATAGTTTGCAACCCAAACAGAAGATCACTGAGCTAAAGCATGACAATAAAATCTATTGCACGTATGCAAACTAGCCAGTCAAATCTCCAGCTCTCTCCAGGCTGGGAAAAATAACCAAAGGAAAAAGAAACAACAAAACATTAGAACAACTGAAAGAAGTAACACTTCAAAAATCTTTCTGTTTCAACTATATATAATAAGCTGATACTGGGGAAAGTCTGAGGGCTGGATGGCTTTTTTTTTTTTTTTTTTTTTTTTTTTCCCTTTTAATGTGAGGTTTTTACTCTGACAATTTATCCTTAATGTTATTTGAACATAGGTTACCCTAGCTGCACACCAAAATATACTGGCTTGGAGTTTAATTTTGAGACACTTAACATTACATTTTCCCAAGAAATGGTTGCTCTTCTCCTGAATTTGATGGCTCATTGAGCTTCCAGGTAAGAGCTGGTTTTACAGGGATATGTCTCTGTACATTCTTTACAGTCCTTATAAAACTGCCTGGCCAGGCAGAGCACTGATTGCCTGGGGAACTTTTGGTAGGGGTAGGTTAATCTATGTGACCTCCATAGTTCATCTGAAACTGCTGCACAACTTTCTAAAGAGCCATCTTTATTTCCTCCTCGTCTGCTCCTGAGTGACTCCCAGCACACACTTTCTCAAGGATAGCTGGATCAAACACAGAGGTGAGCATAAACACATTTCTTCCTGTGAGAACATTTGCAGTGGATATAGATAAAGACTCAGGGCTGCCCACTAACACCCACAGTCCCCTGTGCACCAGCCCAAGTGCAAAACCATGTAACTGTGCAAACACAATGATTGGGCTCCAGCAGAACTACTTCTATTCCCACAAGAAGAACAGTTCACCCACTGGGAGGGGTGTTTTTATTAGCAGGGATCTGTCCTTCTAGTAATGAAAATAATTTGCCTGTTCTCTGAAAGGACCAGCAGATAGCATTCATTCCAGGTTAGTCTTTTTCCTGTATGCTAATGTGATTTTTAAGCTGATGATAAGTAGTCTGTCAAAGTTATTTCAGTGTAGAGCAAAGGGGTAACTCCACGCAGCTTGGAAGCCCTTCCTTCCCCATCCTCTGAAGCAGCATTAATCAGGATTGCTGCCGAAGCCACGGAGCATTTTGTAACTCTCCCCACCCTTCTTCCAACGCCTTAACACCTCCTCTCCTCTCTCCCCCCACACCGTCAGCGCTGCTCCCCCAGCACAAATTGCCACACATCTGTGCAAAGGACAGGCGGAAGAATAAGGTGACAGTTCTTTAAGGAAAGAATAAAAATGCAAATTAACAAACACCAAATTTGCTGTAAACATTAAATACTTCAGACATGAAACCTTCTGTGCTACAAGAGTGCTTTCAGCATTATCTATTCACAGCAGTTCCTCTGCTCCTGAGGGTCATAAACACTGAGAGATGGAGCCAGCAAAAAAGCTCTAGTTGAAATTCAGCTCACAGCAAAAGCAATTTCCGAGTGTGCAAAGTGCTGTCAGCAGGCCTGATGTTTGTGTATGAAATATAGACAATATGACTGGCCCATCGGCAGTCACTGTCAGCCTGATGGATGGGGCCTGAAAAGAAGTAAAGCGGCTGCCGTTAGGGCCCAGTCTATCAGATGCTTGATGGAGATTCGGGGGCTTAATAGAGGTAAAAGTTTCTTCTAATCGGGCAAAATTTCCAGCGGTGATCACAAAGAAAATAAAAGGGATAGCGATGGGATACGAGGGCACGAGCAAGGCTTCCCCGCCTCGGTACAAAATAGAAGAGGAAAGAGATGCCTTCTCAACATGGAGGAAAATTGGTGTCTTTGTTCTTGGATCTCAGCTGTCCCAGGACAGACTGGACAGTCCTAAAGCTCACTGTGTGCACAAGCATCTTTCCTACTGCCTCCTGGCAAAATGAAAACATCACTCTGGTGCCCTTCACAGCAGACCTGGTGCTGTGACAGCAGGGGGACTGGTGGACACAGCACCACACCCATGCAGAACAATTTCTGAAACAGCCAGTTCAAATGTCCTTGTTCCTTTTACCATTTGGAAACTAGAGTTCTAGCTATTTCCTTTTTTTCTTTTGCCCCCAAGGCTGTTATGTGGGTAAAACTTCATGCGCAGTATGTGTAGGCCATCTGCAATAAAAATACAGAGGGCTAAGCTCCACATCACACCTCACGCTGTGGGGCCCTTATCTCATGATGTCCCTCAGGAAGAAAATGTAGAGACCACAGAAAAAATGCATGGCACGGGTCAGGGCACTCATGGTGGTTCACTTATTAATACTGGTGCCAAGAAACCATGAAAATCAAAGACTCTGTTGAAAAAATGCTGACCACTTCAATAAAGATGGAGAGCAATTAGAAGTGAGCGTGTGCTTCAAAGTCCATGAACCAGTCTGCAGCCAAACTATGTATTTTGAAACTAAATAAACCCACAGCTTTGATCCATCCCTATGTGCAAAGGCAAAGAAGGGCTGACAGCTTGTGATGTTTGCCTCCCTTCAGGTATGTGAGAAGGCAAGTTCACGGCGTAGGGAAAGGCAGAATTATTGCAGGTTTTCACTCCAAAACAGGAGTGTCAAGCAGAAGAAATTTCAATGAATGCTTAAATTTCTTAAGCAAAACCACTGTAAGAATTGAGGCAAAATGCAGAACAGGAAATTAAAATTGTGCACATGTGGGAAACCACCCCAGGTCTAGCAGTCTGTCTAACATTTTGAAAGAAGCAATATATTTCTACAAGAAATCATGGCTTAAGAAGACCCTTCTTTTTCACTAGGACTGTATACTTCTTACTCATCATTACAGGCTCTTCCTTGATCACAAATAAAGCCAAGAGTAGCTGCTGGGGGTATTTGGGGAATTTAAAAATGGTCATTTCTTTGCAACAGTTTTTAAATAGTTCTCCAACAGGAGAAGCAACTTTTCAATACCCTAATTGTCATGGTCATCAGAATGGGCTCAGGCTCAAGAGAACAGAGTACATGTGATTAGTTCCTACCTGTCCTTTCAGCCATACAACCTACTGGCTCTCTCACCTCAGGCACACACTCTACAGCTGGAGATTTTCTTCCCTGAAAATCCTCCTCCCTCAGATATCCATCCATCCATCCATCCTTGCTCTCAGGGTGGGAGCTGGTGTTCACACACTAAACCCTTTCAGTGTTTCTACAACACTCTGTGGGGCATTTCCTCTGGAACCCAGTTTATTCTGCCCCATGTAGAGTGGGAAATTCTACATTCCAAACCCCCAGCTTAGAACTTGTCAGAAGGTCTGGCTGCTCCCTGCTTACAAGAGCAGGCAGGACTCAGCTGGAGCCTTTGGTAGCAAAGCAGCTCCTGACATTAATATCCTTTAGCACAGGCTCCAGAAGAGCTGCTAACAGTGAGCTTTTAAAAAAGATTGCTGCATCCTTAACAGGTTTTAAAGCAAGCTCCTTTACCCTATTACCAGCACCTGATGAAAACCACTACCCTATTGAACTCACCAGCGGGCCATTAGAAGTATGTCAGATTATATTAACTAGGCAATTAAAAAAAAACACCCAACCAGCAACAACAAGCAGCAACAACTCAGCGAGTGAGGAGAGCCTGTCTGTCGTTTTGTAAATCCCCAAATTAGTTTTGAAAGGCCACTTTCAGCCTGGAGTTAAGGCCAGATTTACCCTCTGCAATGGGCTGAATCTCTGCAGCAACCTGATGAAACTGATTATTTATGATAAGTGACTGACATTGGAACAGTGCCCAAAAGGCAAAGGAATGAAAGCTGCTGTGACCCCAAATGAGAAGATTTTCTTTGATCAGCTTGCACCAGCTTCTAAAAAAATTATGACTTCTGGTTTCATGCAGGAGATCAAATAATTAAACAAACAGATGTGCAGATATTAATAACAAAAGGTGTTGCATGAGGGAAGCATTCAACCACAAACAAGCCATTTATTTTAAGACTTAAGTGTTGCTGAAATTCCCAATCAGAAGAAGAAAGAATGATTTTTAAGTGTGGTGTGGGAGGCATTTTAGAGAACCGGGGGTAATTTAAAACAGAATATGCTTTTTTGATGAGACTGCCAAAACCAAGATGCCTCTGGATAAAAAATAAAGAAAGAAAAAAAAAAGTTAATTTACATACAGACAGAGCTGTCAAGCAAGTCATCAGCAGAGAGAGGGATAACAAGTCTTTGGGTAACAACTCCCTTGTTAGGAAGATGGCAGCAAGAAGCAGGATCAAGGGAAAAAGAAAGTAACTGTACAGATGTTTTAAAGGAACAGTTAGCCTTTTCTGTGGCTTGGGGGGGCTGAACATTGCAGGTGCCTCCTCAGTGCAAGTAGAGAAACCACCTGCATGAAGGACGTGTGCACAGCTCGGGAAATAATTGAGAAATATCTTCTATTTCTGTTCAGCATACAAGGGTCTGAGCAAGGAGTCTGGGTCTAGACTCCAACCTCAATTTTCCTCAGCTTTCTGCTGTTGGGGAAGGGCAGGAAGGATGTTATTTTTGAGCTTTACCTCTCCAGGATAGTCAGAAGTGACTTGAGGAGGCACTGAGGAAAGAGTCACAGACCCTGTCCAAGAAATCTCAAGGAGTAACAACATCCTCACACATACTCCTTGAGTGCTGCTGGATGAAAAGCCCACGATCAGAAAAATAGATAAAAAATGCAGGTGGTTCCCACGCAAAAGCTGCAGAAAGCAGATCTCAGCCCCTCACCACATGGCAGCTGCTCCTTGTCCCCCATTACATACCCGCAGTGCTACCAGCAGCACAAGGACGCTGATATCCAAGATAAGGTAGAAAAGGTTCCCCAGCCAGAGGCACGTCTGGGCTTGAGCCACCTCTCTTTCCTCACCTTGAATACCAGAGGCTTTCATACTACTCCCATTCCTTCTATCTCTGTGGATGCAGTAAACCCCACTTGCCAACATTGATCCAAGAGGTGGGATTTGTCTGCTGGAGTGTTGTTTATTCCCAGGAAAGCAGAGAAGGTGGAATGGAAGTGCTGACAAATTCCATCGCAGGTCATCAGCCCAACTGGACTCTAATGGTTTCTTTGACTTGCAAATCTCTGCTGCCAGCTTTACTTTTCCCTGCTAAACTCCTTCCTGAAACCTGAGAACCATCGTCCTTTTCCATTCCTTTCATCAAAGAGCCTCCCAGAATTGTGAACATTCTGAGAAGATTTGATGAAAAAGAGATTAATTTCAAGTGGAACCCCTACTTATTCTCTACCGCTGTGGATCTGTGACATGAGAAAGGGACAGATTGCTGAGCTTCTACATTGCAGAAAAGAAACCATGGAATATCCTTCAGTATCTCAGCTGTGATGGGAGAAAACTGAGATCCCAAGAAACAGGGTAGAGGTCTATACATCCATAAACCCAAGCCACTGGCTGTAATATCACCGGGTTTTCATGGCACTCAGGGTCACACTGATCTCACACTGAGCTTTTCCAGATAAAAAATGGCTATATCAAAGCAAATAGCAAGTGGTTTTTCAGGAAAAAAATAAAAACCATTTTTCTATACGTGGATATTTTATGCAAAGATACATTTTTCTGTTGTTATACACTCCCAGAACAAATCCTTACACTGTGCTTAAGCAGAATATCACACAGAGAATTTATTTAAGTAAAAACTAAAGTATGTATGGCAAAGGCTTTACAAAGAGGAAAAAAAATTTAAGACCAGAACTCTCCTAATATTTTTAACATGGCCATTTTCATTTATGTATTTGTGGTACAAAGCATTGTGCATGCTGCACAGAATTGTACCGTTGTGACCATTGAATATTTGAGTAAATGCAACTTCAATATGATGGTAGGTTTCTTCATGAGAGTACAGAAAATGCTGTTAGAACAGAGCAAATTGGTTTGGTTGTTTTTTTTTTTTTTTTTTTTTTTTTTAAAGAAACACAGTAGGGTAAGAAACAACTTGGCTGGCTGTGGGGGTGGACTGGCTAATCTAACAGAGTGTTCCTGTCTCTGTCTTCCACGTTGGTATAGAAATGACAAATCTACCCAAAAGCCAGCCCAGGTGACTCACAATTATCTGTGTTTCCCTATTGTGATTGTGGTGATTTAGGCTGGAGATGGGGTTGACTTTCAGAAAGCGATGTGTACCCACAACTCAGACTGACACTATTTTCCGGAAAATACACAGAGCTCAATACATTTGGTCTTACTGGAAACCGCCAGCAATTTTTTCAACAATATATCCTGAGGAAACAGAGGTGCTTAGCCAGGAGGGGATTCCTGGCTCCAGTGGTCTATGTATCCAACACATGCCTTTGACTGATTCACACAGACAGAAAAATGATCAGTTCTTTATGGCACATGGTCTTCCCTTCCTCTGCATGACCAAAACAATATCAGGATTCAAGACAAATGCCAAGTTATGAGGTTGGGGCTAGTGAGACACACACACAAGGAGGTGAAACATCCTGGCACACCCACCCTCCAGCCTGCCCTGCTAATGCCACAATGTCTCTGTGCAAACAGATGCTCCACTCCTGTGCAACCCCCTTCCCTTTATCAAGGTTTTATCCCCTTCACTAAAAATCATTCTCAACATTTTCCTTACTCTGACCTCACTGTACAAGAAAAAGGCAGCGCCAATAGTAATAAAATGTGTCCTTTAGTTTCAGGAGTCTGCCTTCCATTTAAGCTATGGAAATGGGAAGCAGCAGCTGCTGATGGCTGTATAAACATAACTGTCCACAGAGCATAACTGGCACTTTGCTGAACTCATCTCTGCAAGATAATAGATGTGGCTGGTCTGATGTGATAATACTTGATTGATTTACCCACATGGTATTCAAAACGTGGCTGATGTGACCCTTTTGCTCCAGTCTACCCATGAACCATAGATTTAAGCTCCACACATTAAGTGGATTTGTTGGAAAGCTGGAATTCACAAATCAAAGAGGCTGTTAAGGTTCAATAATATGGTTACATGATGAATGCAAAGCCAGAGCCCATTGCATGCTAAGTGGGTTGGATAAAAAGGCATCTCAAGAATATCTTAGTGTGATCCCCATTCTTTCCTACATCATGACCCTTACCAAAGTTTTCCAAACCTGTGAAGCCCAGATTTACAGTCTTACCAATACAAAAAGCACAACTAACTAGAATTTCTTCTGAACATGCATCCGAATGTTTGAGTGGTCATTCAGATTTTACCTGGATTCACCCTTGGCCAGGCTTAAGCCCTCATTAACAACTGTGACTCTCATCCAACACCACCCAGTGACTGTGCTTGACAGCCACCAGTGCTTAGCAAGTCTGCAGTTCTTTGTGTCTTGGAGTAGTGCATCATTTAATTTGTCCATATAGCTCAAATGCTTGCTTTGATATATAACTGAAAGGATCAAAGGAATTGCTCACAACTGTTATTCAGTAAGGCACCTACCAACATGTTTCCAAGAGCTACAGGCAATTTAGGAGGAGGATGTAATGGAAATCATGGGTAAACAGCAGCAAATATTAAAATGAAATAGAGGAAGACAAATGTTGCAACCACAGCAACAGCAACAAGGAAAAAAGCAGGTTTGTTTTCTTTTTCTTTTTTTTCCTTTTTTTTTTTTTTAAACCTGACTGGATTAAGACTTGTTTCCACTAAGTGAAACAAAAAGAAAACCTAACAATTCTAAGTAAAAAAACCTGATTAGAAATTTTTATTTATTCCTTCTGTGTCAGTTACAAGATAAAACACTATCAAAAGAAAATGGAGCATTTCCTTGTTTTTACCCTTGACAATCATAAACCCACATGTTCAGACAAACCTTTTACTTAAAGAAAACCTTCCTCTCCTTCCCGTGTTTTCCGTATGTATATGCTCTATTATCCACCCTTTTCCATCAATAACTTCCAGCACTTGGAATTTATGTGCAGTATTTAATAAGGGCTGGTGTGAATGTCGAAAGTATCTTGGTAAGATGTTATGTGTCAAAAAGCGATCATGTTACAGTGTGATGGATTAATATGAAGAAACAACTTGAAGAAAAGGTATTCATTTTTTTTTTAATGACAACACTAATACATTTGTTTCAGTTCTGAAATTAATTTCCTAATAGTAAGAAAGGTCAAAATGAATGAGAGACATATGAGCCTTTTTGTCATCTTTGACAAATTATCCAAAATAAGCCTGTCAAATCAAAAGGGGTAACATTTTGAGTAATAAATGTTAGTACTGATTAACTGGTCAAAGTTAATTCTTTCCAGGAACTGCCATATGCAAAAGACAGTAATTAATTAATTTCCTTTTTTTTTTTTTTTTTTTTTTTTTTTTTTTTTTTTTAATATTTCTTCTATCATGTTTTCAGGAAAGTTTTCTTAGAAATCAGCCAACCCAGTGTTTTCTGGGAATGATGTCTGTTGGATGGTACAAACTGAAAGTGGGTATTTTCTGCAGTGCTCAGAGGGATGCTTTTGCAGTAATTTGAAAGATAAGTGAGATATTATTCAACAGAAAAGGGAAGAGGCTCTTTTGCAATTCTTCCTGGTTTTCAGATGCTTTGCAGTGGGGTTATGATGGGAGTTTCTCCTGAGAGACAAACACTCCTGAGTATGCAAAGAGTTAACACCCAGTTACAGAAAACTGAAATTTAAATCTAGAGAACAGAAAGTTCTTCATTGTGGCTGCTTCCAAACTGGTGAGGCTGATGAGTTCTGTAGGGCTGGGTTGTTCTTCTGGGTATGTTCAGTATGTTCAGAGGCTTTGAATTATTAGAAACTCCTTAGGGTAACACTGGGTAGAGAAAACACAGTTCTCTCAGGGGATTCAAGGATCTGTCCAAGGGCAAAAGCCAATAAATTCCAGCAGACGTTATGGGCTCTTCACCTTTGCCACCTATGGGACTTATTTTTGAAAAGAAAAATGGTCCTGTCATCCTATTTCACAAGCACCAAACTATGTGGGAAAGGTGTAAGTCACACTCAGTAGTCCCCAAAACTGTGGAACAAATTGTTATGAACACCTGGTTATAAAACCAGTATACACATAATTCAGATAGAATTTCAGGAATCTGTATTTCCCAGGTGAAAATCCAGCTTGGGTCTCCAGGGACCAGATGTGATTCATAAGATGTGACTGCCTGGCAGAGTGTCTGTGTCACAAAACAATGACAAACTTCTCTTACTTCTCCAACAATACCAGCTGGGCTAAGGAAAATTATTACCTCCTCTCCCAAACACCTTGTGGGTTTTCTATTCTGAAACTGGTACAGCCACAGTAACATTAAACCTCGTCCCACAAGAAGGCCTTAACATCTCCCAGAAGCCTCACTGCACAGTCCAGAAAATCTTTTCTGTATTTTTGTCAGGTGATTTCACCTGCAGAAGCTGCAGGTGCTGCACACAGGCAGCAATCGTGTGCAGGGCACACTTAATGGCCTGAGAGAGGGCTGCTCTTAATTTAAGCCACACAGTCACAACAATGTTCCTGGATATGCAGCATTTTCAGCTTCATGCTGCCTCTCTGTCCTCTCTTGGTGACTTCAGCTGCTGCTGTGCATCAGCTCCAGAGAATCCAGCGCAGTTTCCAAGCCAGGCTGGATTACAAACACTGACATCCAGCCCACAGGGGATACCAGTGGAGGCTGGACCCACCAGTGCCCACAGAAGTTCCTGAGTCGTTCCAATAACATGTCCTTTACCACTGCACAGCCCCTCATGCAGATCTTCTACCAGAAATACCCTCATAGTGATCTCCACAGAACTGAATGTTCAGGCCATGGTCCTGACAGCAAATATCCAAAGAATTTTTCTACACCAGTTTTCAGGCAGTAAGAAAAATGAGTCCCTTTTTCCATTTTAATTGGAAGACTACTCCAGAAGTCTTTTAAAAACCCCCATACTATGGGAAGTTTTCCCCTTAACTTATTTCTGTAAAGTTACACTGCTAAACCTTTGGTCAACACAAGATAAATCCTTTTCTCTTTGGGGCTTATGCAAGTCAGAAAAGATCTGGAAGAGAGCACAGAGTTAGGTGACAGGGAGGGGGAGAAATATGCTGAATTCTGATAATTGCTCTTCTCAGAATAAAGTGTTTCCAATTTATTGCAGTTGGAAGGATTTATGCAGCATAGAGAAAGCTATATCAGTCCATACATATTAACACAAGATTGGGCTCTCTATTATATCAACACTTTTCCAAAACAGGCAGCAGCATGACTAATCTCAAAGCTCCAAAAAAGAAAGTGTCTCTTCTTTGTTTGGCCTCTCAAATCTTCCGAATAATTTTAAAAATATATTCCCTTCTCTTCACCTCCCCCTGCTACTAAAAAAAAACCCAACAGAAACCAGAAACCACAAACCCCAAACAACAACAATGAAAAACTAAAACACATACACAAAGAAAAAAAATCCCTGAGAAGAATTTAAAGAGCTCATTCAAAAATAAAACACAAAGATAAAACCTCCAGTGGTAGATTCTTTCTAACTGGTGAATTTATTCTAAACTCAGTGCAGAGAACTGAGTAAAATAAAGGTCAGACCCTGTGCTGGGAATTCCCCTGACCTTTCAGGCTACATCCATCATTGGTATTACACAGAATTTGCCATTTATCACACCAAACAGAGAGCAAATCTTTAACTCCTTTTCTCTTCCCAGCAGTACAGACCCAACAATTATTCAGATTTTAAAACAAAATCGATGTTTATCCAGCTCCTTTTTAGAGCTCTGCCTCTTAGGGCTGCTCACTTCTCCAACCTCTGGATGTGCAAGAGGAAACTGATAAAGCAGGGAGCATATGAGAACCAATGTGTCTTGGGAAGATGGGTGCAAAAGGGTGGATTAAAAATGTATTTGAAAAGGCCTTTTAAAAAGGGTCTGCTTTCCTACTGACACCTATGGAAGGGTATTTGTGACAATCCACTCCTGAATTCAGGATCATATCTGGGGAAGCCTGGCATTACTGAGGAAGAGGATTCTCTGAAAGTTTCAGGCCTTTAGACAGCATCAGGGAATTGTTCTGCTACACTTTCTGCAGGAGTTTGGCACCTGCTTACATCAGATTTGAACAGTTGTTAAGGATCCCCCCAGCTGTGAAACCATCCTGGATGGATGCAATGAAGGGAGAGAGCTCAGCCAATAAGTTCACAGCCCTGCTCATCACCACAGATTAATTTCTCTCTGACATGGAAAACTCTCATTTTATTCTCAGACTTTCTGAGAGCAGAGTATGTACAGTCCAGAAGCAGAGACCAAAAGAAGAAAGCGAATATAGGGAGCGGCTATTTCCATGTGGGATCCACCTTCCTCAAAGCCAGTGACCAGAGTAGCACTGCCCCTTCTCCAGAACTCTCCAGAACTCATTCCAGAGAAGAAAATAAACAGATCAGGGTTCTGGGGTCTGGCACAACCAGACTGGGAGCTACAGAAAGGAAGTCGGGAAGAGCCTCATCTCCATCTAAGTGATCTCCTGTGTTTACAGCTGCACTCCTGCCCACAAAATACAGAGATCTCCTCAGAGACCTGTTCTCTGGGATGCCCCAGCTCAACTTTCCAGGCTGACAGTGCATGGCAGGATTCAGAGCAAGCCCTTTTCACCTCAGCACAGGGATCTTTTACCTCCCTAAAAGCTCTCAGTGTATGCCTGAGCCACCCAGTGCCCTGGTGCCATTCAGTGTCTTCTGCTTGCATTCAATATCCACATTATCAGCACTAGGGACCAATTTGGGAGCTCCTAAGCTTCTCCCTCACAGAGAATGCAGGAAGAGAGGGCAGTTGCCAGGATATTTATAAAAGGGTGCGTGGGACAACTATATTTGTGGAAGGTTAAACAGCCTAATGCATGATACGAGCATCTGTGTCACGAATCAATGATTAAAGTAAAGTCTCTTTCATCAAAATTCAGCGATCTCAACCATGGTAAATAATAGGCTAATTAGGCATCTGCTCATCCCATGTCCAAAGGGACAGGCCAGTTCCTGGCACAACGTGAAACATTTGTTGCACCAGTGAAAAGTCATTTTCAAGCCTGTGAACCACCTACAGCAAAAGAGATCAACTCCTTCCTTTGGCAAAGGATGCTCCTCACAAAGAGGAAAATGAGATCTTCTTCCTCTTCATGCAGCCAGGTCTTCAAACTGCCTCTGGGCGGCCAAACCCAGCACCTGGTCCAGAGCGAGACGGATGGGAAACTTTAGACTAACTTTTAAACCGCTGAATGATTAGAAAGGAAAAAGTGGGCAGCTGAAATGTTCCATCTGCCCAAATGTGCCAACTATAAGGTCTGAAGTTTACATGCAGTTAACAAGGAGACAGAATCTGACCAAATTACAAAATAGGCAGGTTTGGCAACAGCAACAATTAATTTTCTTTGCAGGGACTCAGCCTTCCACGACATGCCCAGTACTTCTACCAAAGGAATATGCTTCATTTGATTCAGGACTGCTTCCCTCCACTCCCATCGAGTTAGGCTCACCTTCCTGTCCCCTTTGGCTCCCTTTGTAGGTACAGTTTAACACAGAAACCGATGCCTCATTGTGCTGTGGTGGGGACAGCAGTGGGCTCCACAGCTGGCTGTGGCCCTGGCACCGCTGCAGTGCCCAAATCCATTTGAATGACAGCCAGATTTAAGAGGAGATCTCCTAAGGCTGATTGAAATAACCTCAGAACCGCAAGGATTACATGCCAGTAGGGAGGCTGCAGATCCATCTTTATTCAGAATAAATGCCATTTCTTCCCAAGCACCCTTATCTATCCCTCACACGTACCTCTAAGATCCCTTCAAGCAGTGAAGTGCTGCTGCCAGGTGACTGAATACCTGGAGGGCACTTGGCACCAGGCAGCCCCTCAAGCAAAATTTGTCACTGATTTTTCTTTCTAACACACTTTTAAAAACAGACAAGTGGAGTTTTTTTGTCTCAAGATTCCTCATAGTTTGGCTGGACATTGAAGAGGAAGACTGGTCACACCCTCTTATAATACCATAATAAGAATCAGCAGCTCCCCTGAGTGTAATGAGCTATTTCTTAGAAGGTTTTGTGCTCTTAGCACATCACCTTAATGCTTCAGTAAGGCTCTGTATGCTCTAAAATCAGCCACGTGCCCGCTGTGGCATTCCCTGGGCTCCTGCATTGCTCCCCTGGGACAGACTAGATTTTCCATGGCAGCTTGCAGCAGATTCAGAATGGAAAGTTTTGCTAAATGCAAGATGGTCATGAATAACACAGGGAGTTTAATAACCTGTGTGTTATTTATTTTGCTCCTAAATTCAATCCATGCACTTTATTACATTCAAGGGTGTCAACTCACAAAATATGTCAAGCCTGCTCAGTTATTGCCCAATGTACAGTAAAGCTGTTTTCACTCATATTCCATGAGGTTATTCAAAATTACTTTAAACTGCTTACTGCTACAAGAAGTTCAGGGGAAAGCTAACATCCTCCCTGTGCCCTTCTGTCTCCATTTGTCTGGCTGAATATTTGTCCTTTTGTACCTTCAGCAAAATTTCAGCAAGGTTTTTCATACATATCCTGTCCGAGAGCTGTTTCTGAAAGCCATTACCAGATGCATTTTTAAAGATACTGAAAATGAGGAGAAAAAAAGTAGATCATCTTAAAAATATCTTCCTTTTGCAAATACAATTTCTGGTGTCAGACTGTTACAGCCAAATTGGCTCTTTCCACATTCTTAGTTTTTAAACATAAGTCACTTTGCTTCTGAATTTTTGTATCTCACCCTCCTCCTCTCCTTTAATTTTAATGCAAAAGGACTGAGAAGCACTGTGAGAAAAGCTTAGGCTACACAATTAGTTCAGATGAGCAGAGGAAAGTTAAAATAAATGGAATTTACTGGTACTAAAATAATAAAGCTCAGAGACATCTAAACAGCATTCACTTGCTAGCTCACCAGAAGTAATTTTGTTTATTAAAGTGACAGCCTTTCATACAGCGAAATAGCTTCACCTGTGCATTACTACAACTCTCCCAAGCTGAAGAAATCTATGGTGAGGTGAAATCTGCACTTAGGAGGAGATAATCCAATATGCTCTGTCTGCAGTCTGTTCTATCATTTCCAGTCCAAAGGATAAAAATCCTAAAATGCCCCATCAAGTCCCAGGGTGGTTCAAGAGGACATTGACTTTGTTATTAACAAAATTAACCGGGGTACGGAACCACTGAGCCCAAGTGCAGCTTTATTCTCCCTACAGCTTCCTGAACGAGGGTGGCAGCTGGCAGTGCACTCCATCCAAGCCTGCATCACACAAGTTAGGGAAGGAAAATTCCTCTCAGTTCTTGCAGTCAGTCTCCAGGTTCCTGCAGGATGGCTCCCCACAGCTCACCGAGGGGCTGTGCTCCAGTTAGCACAGACCCTTTTGATGCTGGCCAGCCTGCAAAGCCAGATGGCAGCTTCTCCCTAGCATTTTGGGTACCCAGTGCAGACCACAGCTTTTGTAACAGCCTGGTAAATGGCTCCCAAGCTTTATAGCAAATGCTCCAGCCTCTCCCTGAACTGCAGCACAACCAGATCCAATCATACTTCTGAACTCCACGGGGAAGAGATGCAGATAAATTCCTTTGCAAAATACACAATCAACAGGAAAACAACACATAAAACATACTATAGGTGTAATGTATGTATAGACACACACATGTACACTTTCCCCACTGCTCTCAGTGCACAGATATTAATGTTTCAGGTGATAAATCAATCTGCATGGCTAAAAGCAGTCACAGTGATGATCATTTACAGCTTCCACTGACTTCAGCAGAAGATACTGGCACTCTCAAAACAAGACTGAAAACTAAAACACTGCTGGATGAATTCCTGTGTTTCAGATCTGGCAAACTCCATTTGAAGTTATTTTCAATAATAACATAAAATCGCACAAAAAAGTTATATCAATTTTCATTGCCCTTTGCTATTACAACACTGCTGAAATAACGAAGCCCTTAGCAAACACTATCCAGAATCCCACTTTATGCAATAGAGGTATATCTCAGTTCAACTAACACACAACAACTGCTAAATATTTGGCTTTGCAGAGAACAATCCAGTACTATGACAACTGTAAATAGGCTGGGTTGCACCACTTCTCCTGGCAACCCACTCCAAATCAGCCTTTCCAAGGGTCTGTAGAGGACAACTGAGCAGTTTACTCCCTCTCTTCCTCTAATCTTGTTAGGAGGCAACCACACCACTTGGAGAATGGAATTAACAGACTACAGCCAGGAGGAGATGGGATCAAGCAACCAGCATATTCCAACTCTCAAGGAGAAGGAAAAAAAGATGACAACAGTTTTCACTTTAAATCAGCTAATCTATCCTCCACCTTGGACTCTGGGGGAAAAATCCCAGCCTACTTATCTAGTAGCTAAACCTGTTCTCTCACCACCACCACTCCTTCCCAGCTATGGTGTCAGGCCTCTTGCTTTCAAAAATAAACTAAAACAGGTCAAAGTGTTCTATCATAGTGAGACATATTCATCACTGCAGAGCTGGATTTTTTTTTCTTATTTCCAGGGACAGCTGGGGGTTTGTGCTAGGAAAATCACAGACTTAAATTGTTTTCTAAACAAAGAGTCAAATTAACAGTATTAGGAGATTCAGCAGTGCTCAGTCCTGCAGCTCTACTTTGAGTGGCCACAAGTAAAAACTCAGGCTCAAAACCTTTTTTCCTGGCTTTTGCTTTCTAGTGAAAATTCCTTGTTGAACTGAACAGGCAAGGAGATGATGAAGTAATTTGCCCAGAGCTGTCAGGCTGGACAACATCCTCCCTTCCTCACCCTTCTTACTCTTGGCTCAGGGCAGCTTTACCCACTTTGATAATTTTTTTTAAAGAAAGGAATGCTCAGTTATTTGAAAACAAAATTCATAGGTGTTTTTGCACACCGTTGTCATTGTGACTAATGTTTCCAAACAAGTGAAAATTAGGCTAACCTTTAAATGTTCCTGCATTGCTTGGCAGTCAAAACAAAAATGAGCAAAAAAAAAATATACTCTAATTTTAGCAGCATCCAAGTCTGACATATGCCAGATTCTGACACATGCCATTTTCCTGAGTCACCAACATGTGGCATCCTGCTGCTCCAGCTTTCACACACCGAGGCTGAGGGATGATGGAATGTGTCTGCTGGTGGCAGCAATAGTCTGGTACCCTTAGCAACACTGGGCGAACTGTGAACCTTTGCTTACATCAGGCCAGATCAATACAGCCATTATCAAGGGACATAAACAGAATAAAAAGCTGTCTCTATTGCATGAGTTAACTGCAGCAAGAGGAGAACATCCAGTTCCTGAAGGGCAGACTCACCAACCAAGCACAGGCAATAACGTTTCCATAGACTACAAGTCATCAGGGAGGATTAAATCTACTCCTGCTGAGATTTAATTCTACAGTGAATATCCTTTCTGGGGGAAGTCATAAACCACCACAAATTCCCTAGCAGAAGACCAATACTGAGATGAAGGCAGTTTATTTTCAAAAAATACAAAACAATAGTTAGCTGGACCAAGAACAGAAATAGATTTTTCTTGATGTACATCTAAGTAAACAGCCTTCAAATAGTGCTCTGCTGATGGGGTCTTTTCCAGAGGTGACTACATTTCAGTAGGACATAAACTGATTCCTAACCTGCATTTAAACTTTGGAGGTTTTTCTTCAAGATATAATGAGACAGGACAGGATCCTATTTCAGAAGGTGTTATTGAAAATCAAAACCTAAATGCAAGATACTCTCACAGTTAAAAACAGAACTTTCAGGGGACAGCCCGTAAATAAAAAGATTTAAAGCAACAACCTATTTAACAAAATCACATGGCAATACTAGTAGCATTACATATTATGCAGTGTTGTTAATAGGGCAAAAGCACCAAAACTACCAAAAAAACCCCGTTAAATTCTATACATCAACAGATATAAAGGGTTGTTGTCTACCTTGACCATGAGCTGGCAGTGTCCTTGCAGCCAAGGAGGGCCAGTGGTGTCAGCCTCAACATGAAGAAGAAATTCTGCACACTGAGCTGGGCAGAGCACTGGACAGGCTGCCCAGGGAGGTCATGGATTTCCCTCTCTGGAGACATTATAAACCCACCAGGACATGTTCCTATGCAGCCTGTTCCAGGTGACTCTCCTTGGATCATCTCTGGAGGTCCTTCCCAAACCTCAGTGTCCTGTGATTCTATGAATCAGACACAAACAGCAGGACAAAGGAGGGAGCAAAGCTGCACTGCTTTTACAAACTTGGCACACACATTATTTTGCTGAGCTCCCTCTTCAGCAGTATCAAACACATTGTTGATTTTTCCTCCCTCCTCATATGCTCCGTGATGTGTGTTAACTTAAATTTTGCTTTTATGCTCAAGCATACAGGTGTACATTTATGTGAATCAAGGATTATCAGTCTTCATAATGTGATCCTACCTATGTCTTGAGAAATAATGAAATATTATCAGCACTGTCTCTAAAGGAGTCACCCTGGAACGTGAACAGGCCCCACAGAAATGAAGGGGGCAGCTGACATGTTGGAGTATCCCTGGCTTTGAGCATGCTCAGGCAGATTTATCACATAAAGTATGGTCAGAATCTGCAGCTCAGGCCATCAAAATGACCCAGCTCAGTAATCCAGCTCTACACTGCAGTTTCCTATATGTCAGTTCCCGGAAGGTAGATGTTCTGAAGAGAAAAAGAAATAAGTCTTTTTAAAAAAAAAAAAAAAAAAAGAAAATTTTTTTTTTAAATAAAACCACCTTACCAGCATAGGAATGGAGTTTTGAAGATATTTGGAGAAAGATTTGATATTCCAGATGCTCTTGTGAGATAAATCCTCTAAGCTCTTTTAGATCAGTCATTTTCTCTAACAGCTAAGCCACCAGAAGTTGGGGAAGCTCAGACTTTGATGCCCATTTAGGAAAACCATGATGGATGATATTTAGTACTTTGTAAGTCAGACTAGATTATCACGGTGATTCCTGTCTGCTTTTAAAAACCTATTGATCCACTGGTGTCAGCACTGCAGAAGACAGCAAGTAGAAGCTTTCAAAATACTTTAAAGGTGGGGACTGTTGCTAACTTTGATGTGATAAAATTCCAACATCATGATGTATCTCCTGACAAGAAGAAAATTAAACTTCTGTTAATTAATACATTAATTTTAATTGGATTTTTCACAAGGCATACAGTAATCAGATTCTGAGGAGATGACTGAATGCATCCACACAGGAAACATCGATCTGTCGTGTAACACTAACTTGAAAGATTTAAGCTACTAATTCAGTTTTCTTGTCTGAGGAGCCTTTCCAGCAGGTTTGCATATAGTGGTCCTCTGGGTGTGGGAGAGCTTCTAAGCATAAACTAGTGAAGGAAGTCAGCAAAAAAGCTTTAACAAGAATAGGAATTAAGTCTTGTTCCAATGCAGCTTGAGCAAAGCTATGAATAGGTCACATACATCATGGAAACCAGCCATGAAATATAAGAACTTGCAGCCATCCAGAGACTGATTAATGATTCAAATAAGCAATTTCTTTTCATAATTGCACTTAGGGAACATTAGAGACACAGACCCCATTCAACAGCTTAAACTGGGCTCTAGATCAAGAAAACATATGCAAAACTACAGGGTTGCTGCCTGCAAAAGCCAGCTAGTAATGTTACCAGCATTAAGCTATTTTTTGATGCCTATGAAACTAAAAGAGCAGTTTTTCAGGAAAATAACAACTCTGGAAGCAGCTCTTCTTCATTATAATCCTCATAGGATGAGTTTGCAAAAGGAAAAGGTCCTGGCAACTTGAAATCATAAAGGATATCTATTATACTTTGCAGAAGAAAAACAGCATTATTCGTTCAGCTCTAGCCACCCACCCTGTAAGTAAAGCCTATCTGCCTAAATATCCCCAGTGGATCCATTAGTTACCTTCCTTTCAGCTGTTAGGCAATGGCTCTGTTTTTCTCACAGGATTCCTGTTCTCAGGCACAGGCTCTGGTTGATACAGTAAGCCAGGCACAAACTGGAAATAAGCAGTGGAGAATCCCATCTACAGGATTATCTGGGATTACTACTTTGGAATGGCAAATGCCAGGAAATCAGTGGACATATCCTCTACCTCTGCATATTGTAACAAAGACAATATGATGGCCTCCCCTGAGGATAATGATCTTTTATCCAAGGAAATCATATAGTATGTAGACGCTTCCCATCAAAACACAGTTTCACTCTTTTTTTTTTTTTTTTTTTTTTTTTTTTTTTTTTTTTTTTTTTTGTATGGCACTGCAAAACAACTCCACTAAGACTGAGATGTCCCCAAGCACCAGAATTACAGGAATGCAGAGGTACAGGACAGAACAGAGCTCTCTTTTAGGCAGAATCACCATTGTGGGTTGTCCATAAACCTAATAGTGCCAATCCAGCCATAAACGGCCACCCCTTCTACTTCAATCAGGAGCAGTACAAGAGGCTGTCAGGGAGCAGTAGCAGGAGCTGTGTTTTCTTTGCCATGCACAGGCTCATGAAGGAACACCCACACAGATCTCCGGATGTGGGCAGCACAGGATGTTTAAGGAAACAATGAAGTAAAAGCATAAATGAGCTCAAAAAATCTCGTATCATCCAAGACAACTTGGATTCTTCACTTCTTTAAAATCATTTGGTTAGAAATTTGCCTGTGCTTTTCAGAAATTCAAAATAGGCAACAGGTTGATTTGCTTTATCTTCGTGCTCATCAAACTCCCCCAAAAAGGCTAGCAGATGTATTAATTCTGCTTTCAAAAAGGAAAGCTCCCATTAAACCACTGTTATCCATGTTATCTGACTTGTCCCCCATAAAGAGCAGCTCTAATTTGGGAATTCCCTTTAGGCTCCTCACTGTGAACACCAAAGCAAATAACTCATTTAGCTTTTCTGCAAAGACCTTATTTTCCTTGAGCACTTCTTTTACATCTTGATCATCTATCAACCTCATAGACCTCCAGGCAGGCTTCTTGCCTCTGATGTGTTTGAAAAAGTTTTTATTATTAGTTTTTATGCCTTTAGCAAGTTATTCTTCAAAATTGTTTTTGTCCACTATTATTATGGGTTTGCATTTAACTTGCCAGAGTGTACTGGGGTCCTTATTCTTCTTAGTTCATTTGGGCAAGACTTCAAAGGGTGTCCTTTAGTGCTAATGACCTTCTTCAGTCTAATAATCCCCTTTGCTAACTTCTCATGCAACCTTTCATAGAGTTGTGGAGTTTTTCAAATAGGGGCAACACCCTTACCCTCTAATAGCAAAGCAGCCAAGGTGCATCCTAAAATGGTGATTTTAGGTAGCGGCCATGTCACCCCAAAGTCTTATTTTGTTCTGTTTTGCCCTTTTAGCTACTGCTTTTAGATTTCCATTTTATGTTGGCCCCCTTTCAGAAGTATGTGCCATTCTAAGGTCTTTTTGGTTTTCATATTCCACCAGGAATTATGAATTTGAGCGCGTTTATATCTATTGTTATGGAATGTTTCTATGACAGATATACATCTTCAATCAAGATTTAATCCTTACTAAGGGATAAATAAATAATTTTAAAAAAAGCTCTTCTCTTTCAGGCTCTTTGATTTCTTGCTTCCAGAAGATGTAAGTTTTAAAGTGTAAAAATGTGATTTCTACATGAACTTTAATCGTGACCCTTAATCAGGTTCTGTCATTACATTCTTTGAGTCCTCGTTGCTTCTGTGGTAATTCTGAGCATGACACTAAAGATGCTTAGTGCTACCATCCCTTTTTGGCATGAAATTTTAATGCACAGAGATGGTGGGATTTTTCAGAACTTGTTGATACAATTCCGCTCCTTATTTTTTTCTCTCTTTTCCCTTTTTTTCTTTTTTGCTTCTGATCTTTCTTTGAACTATAATGTCACTCCTCTGCTGGCTTGGTTTCCTCTGTTATTAGTGTATAATTTCACGCTGCTATTCCAGTGCTCCCTGATTGAGATGCTATTATGTCAATATTCTCATTTAAAATCAGCATTTCACTTTACCCATCTTCATTGCGTACATTGGGCTAATTGTCCACTGGCTCTATTACTGCTATCTTGCACCAGTAGAATAGCATGAACAGACATAGTTAGGTCAAACACTTGGCCAGCTGTCTCTAAATCATTTTTGAATACTAAGAGCTCTTTTGTATTAAATAGAAAAAGCCCTGGCACTGACTTTGCCCCTGCATCTTAAAAGGCAAATGCAATCCCAGGAAAGCTGAACAAAGGCCATGGTCCCAACACCTTCTGAAGTGGGAAAAATAAACTGAATCAGCTCATTCCAGGCATTTCCACTTGCATCCTGTGAGAAGCCCTGACTCTAAGAAGCTCTGGCAAGAGGCAGCTGGAATTGAGTGCTGTATTGTGCAGGAGCTCATTCTCCTCAGTGCTCAGCAGTTCAAATGCAAGCACTGAAGCAGACTCGTCAGTGACCTTGACTCTGACCCACTTTATAGAAGCACTTGGGGAAGGAGCAGACACGAAGGGGGAGCTTTCCATAAGTGCCTAAAAAAAAAAAAAAAAAAAAACCAGAATCTCAAACTCTCGTGTCTTGCTGAAAAACTGAGAAGGGGAGGAGAAACATGAAACCAGAATTACTGAGGAGGAGCCTAATGATATCTCCCAGACTTGAGGAAACTCTCAATGCAGCACACTGAGATGTTCACATCAGCCACTCCCTGGTCAATGTTACTTAAAATTAAAAAATCCAAACTCCTCTCTCCCCAATGCTGATGATAAGAGGAATTTGTTAATATCACACCCATAAGAATTACAGAATGTAAAAGCAGGGAGAAGATGCAAGAGAAGGAGAAAAGAATCCATACTGAACCCCTCTTGTACACTCAGTCCAAGAAAAAAAAATGTGTATTATATACAGGGAATGTTTTCCTCCATTGGCAAGGGGTAAATTCTTTGAAGAGACGGCTCTGATTCATCAGCAGGGTGCTGGCAGATGCCCCCAGAAAAATAGAGAACATGGCTGTACATCTTCAAAAAATTATTTTAGGAGACTGTTTCCTCAGAGGGATATTTGAGTTGTGTTCAGCCCCCTAGGCACATCCTAGGAAAATACAACCATGTTTTGATGGTAGAGAGGATACTAAAGCTTTGATGGATAATATTTTGATCCAAGGTAAAAGAGAGGAGTTTGACTAAACGCCCTAAAGAGCTGTGGAAAGAGACTGAGATGCTGAGCTAAAACTAAGAAAGCAACAACATAAGTTCCATGTAATAGCAATAAAACACCTGGAAGAAAAGATAAGGTGTACAGTAGATCACTGCAAAGTGGAGGTCATAACTAACATGTCTGCCCCAAACAAAAAGCAGCAGCACACAAATTCCTCAGAATGGCAAACTCCTGGAAAAAAAAAAAAAAAAAAAACAAACAAAAAAACCCAACAAAACCCAAACTGGTTCAGATGTTTAGAGCACCAGATGGTCCCACACAGACACCCCACGCCACAGTATGGAAGAATTAACACAGCCTATGAGAATGTCAGAGTTGAGTAAAGGGACACTTATCTAGAAATATGATAGTGAACCACACACTAATCTGTCTGCAGTGCTTCATGCAGCTGTCTGAGCATCACAGAGAACAACAGCTTAGAAGTGTCAGGCACAAATGAAAACTGGCCACTGTGGTGTTGAAAAAAAGAAAATTTTAGTCTCTGGGCTTAAAATGTTTTATTCCTCTTTGTGTTATTGGTTTCACTTGACACTATTCCTATTCTAGATAAAAACATTACCAAAAAGAACAGCAAAAAAAAAAAAAAAATCCCCCAGTAAACCAAAGAAACCACAACTTGTGTGAGAGATTACCGCTGTGATATGATTAGCACAATGACTGAGTGCAAACAGAGAGAAATGTGGTAGCTGTAGACACATTTCAGACTTGTTTCCCGGAGAGTCAAGAGTATTTGACAAAAATACTGTGGAGCATCATCCAGAGCTAGATTTTGAACATGCAAGTGTGATCAAAACAAAACAAAACCAGCCAAAAAGCCTGTCTAGTTTAGAAGAAATGTGATTTATAATTTTAAAATATAAAATTTACTTAGCAAAAAATAAGTCTATTAGCATTGGTGGGCCTGAATAGCAGCCGCTTGCTTGACTACCACTTTAATAAGCAGCTCACAGTTGCAGGTGGAACTTCATCTAGCAGTGTCAACGATTCCTAAAAGTTCCCAGAGAAATTGTGCATTCACTTTTATATGTATATTTATATATAAATGGTTTACATGTTAAAAACAAATCAAAGGGGAGGGACAAAAATCAAAGACTAATGGAGATAAGAAGGAAATCTGTAGAGTTTATTGAATGTATTCAACTGCCTCAAAAGGGAATTAAATCTATCTAAACCCCTTTCCAATAAATACCTGTCATAAAACCCTCCAGTGGCAAAGATTCAGCATCTCCTGCAAATAATCTGTTCTAGTGTAAAACCAGCCCTGCTATTTGCAAGTTTCTTTGACTATTGTGTGTGTTTGAAGGACTGTGGGAAGAAAGTTGCTAAGATGAGAAGCTGTTTCACCAGATATAAACACAGAAATTATTACTAGATCAAGAGAGAATGCTTACTATAGGAAGTAGAACTGTTAAAATTGCATGAAAAGAACTGAGGAGTTCCTCTGAACTGTTGCTCTCACAAGAATGCTTATCACAAAATGCCATAACTAACAAACTGCTCTTGCACACCACCTTTGCTTCTGTCAGCAGATAGCAAATTTATCCTTATTTAACAATGAGAAGAGTTTATTTGGAATACTTTTATACAGCCTGTATGAAGTAGAACATCAGCTAGAGCATTAGTAACTCTGATTATGCTGGTCCAAAAGGAAAGTGTGAAATAGAATCAAAATCCTCAGCACAAGCTGTGGAATCAGGCACTGATGGGTACATCACACTGCTAAATTACAGCACTGAGAGAAGGGTTGTCCTTACTACTGCTCAACAGAGAACTGAAATAAGAATGTTATTTTCAAAATACTGAAAATTACACTTCAGTCAATAGGGACTTGCAGAAGAGAAGTGGTCCAGGGCACTTCTGAAATATCAGCAGAGTGGCACAAACATGCACATTGACATAGCAAGTGGCCACAGGGCCGTCACAGCTGAAAACACACTGCATGAGCAGAGGTGATCCCTCTTCTAGTTCAGGAGGAGAGAAATAAGAGGCAGCATGCTGGCCAGGCTGCCTAAGAAGAACTCAGAGTAACATGTACTACATTATCCTGAGGACTGTTGGCAAAAGATGATGCCTGGAAGTGGCTGTTTTGATATTGGAGTGAAAACAATCAGGTACAAACGAAAGCCCAGGATGTTTGAGGGACTCTCTAAGTACCACTTCCCAGTGGGTTATTAAAATTCAGTATTAGGTTAAAAATGATTATTCACTGTTATTGAGTTGTTTAGCAGGGGAAAGAAGTGTAAGAAGTTGGCTAACAGCAAGTGGAGCCAGGTAGTGTGTGATGCTACAGATCTCATTACCCTGTGTTAATCTGCTCTGACTCCTCACACCAGATGATGCAGACCCCATCTGATCTGTTTGGCGCCAAGTGAGTTCTGAGCAACACCAAACCCCAATCCACAGCCTTTCCAAACATTTATTAACATCCAAACTGGCTTCAGCTAGAATGAGAATAAGCTTATAATTTTCCAGTGAAATGTTTTCCAGTTTGCTGCTCCAATTTATAACAGGAACAGGGGAGATGATGAGGGAAAAGAATTTTTGAAGAGAAAACAATTGCTTCCAGTCATTCAAATGTTAGATTAGAAAATGCTACCTGAGGGCTTATAGCATAAGAAGCCTAAATGTACAGTTTCTGATGTGAAAGCCTTGCAAAATCTGTTGTTATACTTTACTTGTCAACTATCCAGTATCACATTGATGGTAAAACTAACAACATCATTTCAGGAGATGAGTGGAAGCAGAGCCTCTAAGATTGACACACTTTACAGGACTGGCAAAAATAAAATTTATGTCACTCTCCAGCAAAGCACGTGCATCTTGGAGACCGGCTGCAATTTTCTAAATGTGAGGGTGTCTGGTGAAGACTGGCACTGCCCAAGTGAGGATGTGAGGTCACTAAAGCAATGCTGCCATTGGGGATAGTTGCTACCTACAAACTATCATTGCAGGACTCTAAGTCTGTATTTTGTGACTTAGTTTTCCATAAAAACAGAATGCTTCTCTCAAAATATGGCAGGGATAAGAGAGAGAGAAAAAGTCATGATTTGTTTCACTGCAAAAGTTGAGGATAATGGAGAAAGTTGGGGCTTTGGATGTGCTGCATGAGGAGCAGTCCCACAGCACCACACTCGGACCATGGCTCCTGCACAGTCACAACTCCTCTCATTGGCAGTACACCTTAAATGGTGCTACTGGAGGCCTAGAAAAGATGTCAGCTGAGCAACAGCATTGGCAGTGGGTGTCTTAAACAGTGTCTGAAATAGAGCAGCACCAAGAGGGGCAGTGATGGAGGGGCTTCATCAACATCCAAAAGAAATGCATCCTAGAAAGAGCTGGGAAGTGGTCTGGAGTGGTAAGGGCACCTGAAACCTCCTGACAGCAATGAAAACACAGAGCCAGAATGGCAGAAACAGGCAATGGAAAGGAAGTCTGTGAGCACAGCAGAGGAAAGAGACTGTGCTCCTTGGCAATGGGGAAACCTAGAGAAACCTCCTGGCTGGACAGGACAGGAGTTACAGAGGAGGGAGACAATGTGTTTCCTTTCATGTGGGAGCTGACCTGCTTCATACACCACCCAACCTTCAACTCCACCTGTTTGCTATTATCAGGGCTTATCAGCCACAAGCTGGAACTCACAATCAGGCCTTTTTCCCCAAAACAAGATCTTTCTGCTGCCTTCCTGCAGCAGTGAGGTGCAGGATGTTCTGGGGGGGGCCGGCCCCAAGAGGACACCCATCAGTCTCTAAAGAAAGGCCTGGGGAGAAATGATAACACAGACCCAGAGGACTGTACGTTCAGTAACTTTGGAAGAAAGCAAATATATTCTCTTTCTGAAGAGGAACACAATCATCTGCTGAACAATCCCGTTACATTGGCTTACCAGGCCAGTTCCCCTCTACTCCTTCTGCTTGCCCACTCAAGCCTAACTGGATCAAAAGCTAGGCCTCCTCAGAGACAGGAAGAATGGAAAATAATGATTTTGTTCAAGTCTGAGCCTGCACACGGAATCTTAAAAAAACTTTCTCAAAGACAGAAAAGGTGTCATTCACCTTTAAACACCACCCCTACCCACGCCTACACTATTATGTTTATTCGTCCTATCTTATTAGTAATGCTGTTGGCAGCAGATACCCCTGAAGCCCACAGGCTCCTTCCCTCCCTCTTTCCTGTCCACAGCAATAGCAGATTGCCATCCTCTGTCAGCTAATTCATCAGCCCTTGTGGCAGATGTCTGTGTGGTGGATCTAAAGGTTCCAGCCCAGCAGATGACTCAGAGTTTAGCATGCTGGGGCTTTCACTTCGCATTGAATCAGTGGAAACTTTCATCTAGAATAGTATTAAAAGTACGTAAGGGCTGCAACATCAAGCACTCCAAAGACAGGAATGGATACAGAAAAGTCACTTATGAAAAAATAATTTAAACTTTAGTCTATGTGGGCATGAGAAAGGAGATGATAAGGAGCACATCCCAGGAGTGGGTTTTTTTGTTTTGGATGGGTCTCCAGGTCACTTAGGGGACAAAGTGAACAGCATCAAGCAAAGGAATCATTTGCTTGTAGGACTCCAGCTCCAATTCAGCAGGGAGTGGAAAACAGGCAGAACAGAAGAAACATGGAAGAAAATCCAGGGTTGCAGTGAAAGTGCCTGGGAGCCCTGAATCCCATACCTACATTTTCACTTGGGAGGAACAAATAACTTGAAATAGATTCATTCCAAGTGGTCAGTCACTGCCTATTCCTTGTCTCCTAGGTCCTAGGAAGACCAAATGACAGAAGTAGTCTATCCCAATCCTCCTTGCAGAAACAAGAGAGTGAAGGTATCAATCTTTGCTGAATGACACAAAACAAATCTTAAAACCTCTATCACAAATTAGTATGTGTGATCACAACTGTTTCCTAGCCACACAAGGATGAAACATTTGCCTCTCACAGGGATCCTTCCCCAAAAAATAATCCACACTTCTGCAATGCTCCCAGGGTATAGCAATGAGCAGAACAAAAGAGCCTGTGAGGAGATTAATAGTTTTATCTTCAGAGCAGGATCTGCATAGTGCACAGTGAACACAGGACAAGGCTGAACAATGAATACTGTAGGTAAGACAAAACACTGAGTAGCTGCTTATTATGTGGGAGTTTTCCATTTGGAGGAGGCAGGGGCCTAGATAGGACAATGGCAGGAGCCCCTGTGAGTAAAGGTCGTATCACAACGTTCTAATCAAGGGAGCTGAGCTGACACTGAACACATGACCTGAGTGCACTCACTAAATCTGTTTTTAAAGAGTGCTGGAATGCCCCATGTGAACATGATCTAACATGCACCAAACAAGAGTCAGCTGGGTTGGTTTAAACAATACCTTCATGTTCTGAGACAATTCTGTAACCTGTTCCAGCACAGACAGGGAAACCATCAACACGTATCATCTGGTGGAGTGGTGGGAAGACATTGCTGGCTCACATGTGGGCAAGGAAAGGTATTTGGGAACAAAAATATCCCCAGCCAGCAGCACGTGATCTAGAGGAGACTGTCATTTCAGTCTCATCTGCGAGACTGATACCACTAAAAACAGCTGAGATATTCCCTCACTCCATGTAGCTCAACATAATGACATTGATCATCAGAGCTACTGTGTCAAAGTCAGTGGCATGGAGATCAAAAGCTTCCTATTGTTCTCTCATTTCTTGACCCATCTATTCCTTCCTAAGGATGATACGGTCCTTACAGAATCTGAAACACTTTAAAAATAAAATTAAATTAAATAAGCACACTTTGTAAAACGCAGAAGAACAGTGAACCATAAATGCTTTGGATTATTTTTATACAGTAACTACAGCAAACACTCAGCCTTGGAACACTCAGTGCCAGAATCACTGTAGCTGTGGCATTGTGTGTGTGCCTCATACCCACTTCACTTATTTCTGTGTCACTCATCCTCCCTGCTCCAGAATGAACTTTTTTTCAAAGGAAAGAGCTTATCTCCCATACTGCAGAGCAGAAGAAAAATCCTCCTATGCAGCAATATTTAAAACATGGTTTTATGGTCTTATGGCAGCTAATTTTCCTTAAGTGATTTAAGGGAATGAATACATCTAAAAGTCCTGCACTGAGCTGTTCTGCAATGGCAACACGAAGCCAAACTTGCTCTTGCTTTAAACAATCCAGTTCTTCTGTGGACAGCCCTTCACAGCAGATCTTGTCTGCAGTGGGAGGGATGAAGGTTATTTTTTTTTTCATTGCATAATTTCTCAGGGAATTGGGTTTTGCATTTTATTTCACTTCATATTCCCCAGTGTGGGATGACTTCAGGTGAGGAGGAAGGTGACAGGACAGACATGTTCAAATGCAAAATGCCTGATGTGACACAGTTTGACACCAGCCCTCCTGCAGCAGGTCACCTGTGCATGCAGCCAGCCATCTATCTTGTATTAGTCATCAGAAAGTAACACTTGGCCCCTGAAAAGCACCTAAAATTTTTAGCTGCCTGAAGGGATTCAAAGCAGGTTTTATTCTGGCACTCTGTCATAACTTAATAAAACAGTCACTGCTAAAGCAGGATGGTGCACGGACAGTCCCACATCCCTTTTGTCCCAGCACTTTGGATATGGTCTTTTCATACCAATATTACTGGGTTCAGAGGGACTAAGAATCTGGTATTGCCTGAAAATTACAGTGACCCCATATCCTGCATTGAATGGCTGAGCATCCCTGAAACTGCCAGACGAGAAGCTTTTTTTGGTGGGCAGCTAATTCACTAAGAAATGGAATTCTGAAGAGCAACCTGAAATTTTCTGGTTCTTTAATTAAAAAAATCTAAAAATATTTTTTAAAAAAATTAAATAACCTTGAAAAAGAAATGTTGCATGTGTAAAAGGCTCCCTTTTCTTCCCCTCAGAAAGAAATGAGCTGGAACTGGTTCATCTGAGGTTGATCACTAGGAAGAGTGGGACACAGAAAGATGGAGGAAAATAAAAGGTTTCCATTTCAGACCAGGTCTCACCAAACAGTTCTTCTGATTTTTCGTTTTAGTCACCAAAGCAAATTAATTCATTCTTCACACATAGGACAGCTGGAAGCTAGCAGAATTTTCAAAGCTTCCTTAGAATGAGATGAAGCTGAAAAGAACTTCCCCCTACCTCCAAGAATAGCTTTAGTTTACTGACAGGGACTCTTAGTAGTGCCAGGATTCGTTGCCTTACTGGCTACAAGCATTTCCCAACTTCCTTGTAATGTTTAAAGACCTCCTCATTCTTGGAAAAAATCTCTTCACAAAGCAGTCTGCATGCTCTCTCCATCATCTAGAAGGAAAACTATCTTGTTTTTTGGGGTAGAAAACAGAGGAAAGACCAGGCTGGCTCCAAAGCTCCTTTCTGTGCCTTTTCATCGTTATCATCATCACTTTAATAGAGCTTAGGAACCTTGGTCAGAGGCACAACACACAGTGCAAGGGGCTGAAGAAACTGAATAGAAAGACAAATTCTGTGCCAAACAATTAGCAGTCTAAGAAAATATTTTTCATGCAATTGGATTCCAGTCCATGTGTAAAGATCTTATCTATTAACCCATCTTCCTTGTACCTAAAACCTGCCCTGTACAGGTATTACTGGAAGATAAAAAGTCCAATTAAGATGTATTGGGAAAACCAGGAGTTAAATTAAATTAACTCTTATCCTTTACATGATGAAGCCAGGGGTAAGAATCCTCTTTCTTTATTAGCAAGGCAAGCCAGGTCTTTTTTCACAGAAACAAAAAGGAAAGAAAGAAAAAACCAAAAGCAAAAATTAGCAAAACTTCAGGGACATGAAGATTCAAATTCCCTCTCCATTGTGAGAAGCAAAAAGAAAGGACAAATACCAGGAATCTTGCAATGAAAAAAATAATAATCTATAAAACCTCCTCTTATTTTTTGGTAGTGATTTTTTCCTACCCATCTCCATTTTTTCCCCAGCAGTTTTTCTTAGGTGCCACGTTCAATAATCCTTCCGTGCTTTGATGTCAAACATTCAATAGCTTTCTGCCTCCCTCCCACTCCTCTTCTCCATATTCTCCTCAATCCATCTCCTCTGATTAGCCAAGATTTCACCTTCAAGAACACCTCTGCTTCTCTGAGCGAGCATGAGTGTGTGCGTGCGTGTCTGTGTAATATTTGCAAATATTCTCCCCGTCCTGCTCTGCACAGCACACAGCCACCACTGCCAGAGCCCTGGATTAAGCATCGCTGCCATTCCCTAATTCAATTTTAGAGGCCTGCTGTTTTGAATCCAGCTCAGAGCACGAGAGCAGCTCGACTGAATTCAAGCCCTGCTCCCAGGATTATTTCGTGGTTAATCTGAGCTGAACTCCATTTCACTCGCTGTCTCTGCTGCTGCTCCCTGTGGCAAGAGGGGCAGCTGTCCCCTGGTCCCCTGCAGTGGGGCTCAGCCCCTCAGCGCAGGGGTGGCTCAGCAGTCCCCACTCACCGGGTTGTTGTACATGTGGATGATGAGCTCCTTCACTCCGTGCAGGGTGGGGTGAGCCCAGGGAGAGGGGCTGGCCCAGTGCCGGTTCAGATCGAACCCCATCAGGGAGCACCTGCACACAGACACACACACAAACAGAAGGACTTAGATGGGCTGCAGCCTCTCCTCGGAGCAGATGCAGAATTAGGGTTATATCCTGCAGGTGAAGTAGTGAAGTGTTATTCTCGTGGGGGAAACAAAGCAAACGTTCCCCAGAGGAAAGACTGCAGCAACAGAAATAACGTGACCAGCAGAATAGCAGCTGAAATGGCTCTGGTTATTCAGCCCTCTTCCCCCTCCACAACCTCTGCTCGCTGCATCCTTTGCCTTTTCCCAGCTTGGCAGGCTGGCCCTGGAACAGCCTTGCCTGACCTTGGAGGTTCCCTTCTCTTTGCTCTGGCTGAGGGTCTGCAGCTGTGAAGGTGATTCCCCACCAAACTGGCCCTTCAGCTTGTCCCCATCAGGCTTTGACTCAGCAGGGCTGCTCAGAGCACTGGCCATTAAGTTTGTACTTAAGGGATTTAAAGCGTGAATGCCATTGCTCTACTAACCCGGGGCCTGGGTCTCTTCCCCTCCTGCAATTGCCTAGACAGAAGTTAGCCAACCAAATCACCAAGTTAAAATGCTTATTGGCCATCGAATCCTGTAGGTGTTGGAGCATGGGTGCCACCTTGGCTTCTCCTTCCTGCCCTGCCTCGGATCCATCCCAGGACACTGTCGTGAATTGGATTCTGCTGCTCACAGCCCCACAGAGGAGTATCCAAATTCTTTGTGAGGCCCCACTGAAATTCAGGAGGCCCAGAGTGAGCAGTAAAATTAAAAATTTGAAATTTGAAAAAGAAATTAAGAAGCTGGAAGTGACACAAGTAGGAGAAGGAGGAAATCAGGAGCCTTGCCTACTGCAGAGATCACCTAGAAAATCTTTGGCTGCTGATACATGAAGGAAGAGAACTCTGTATCCTTTGGTTCATAGGAAAATATTTATTCACCAGGATTGGAACTGAATTTCGTCCCCTGGTTTCATCGCCTCACTTTTGAAGTATTTCACCACTTAGGTATATTTTCCTTTCTCTTCGCCAATTAAACCTATGTTTTGGGTTTCAGATTCTTAGAATTTTTTTGTCCAAGGATAGCACTGCTGGACTGAGTCTCTATTGTTTGCATAGGTGTGTTTAAAAGATTAAGGCTGAACAGACATTCTTGTAATAGACATGGGATCAATGAAAGCTCTTCTTTTCCCAGGAAGCTTTAAGGCTTAGCAGCAAGGTTGATTTTTTTGTTTGTTTGTTTAACTATAGAAGAAGTTGCATCTCTGCCTGGGCTTCTATTATTTGTGTGGTGTTCCACAGAATTCCTGAGCAAGAATTTACCCAACTCATCCCAAGTTCAGCCTGAGATGACAAAGTTAATGGGACATTCTTTCGTGAAAATTCTTGTGGGTGTCTAAGCAAACAGGGGCTGCTTTGCTCCTTGGGCTTACACAACCCAACCATTATCTCTCTGGGAGCCCAAACACCCGAGTGCAGCTCTGCAGCTCCAGCACTGCTGGCATGAGTGGCTTGCTGGGGTGCAGAAGCCACCTCCTTGTTGTGGTGGCCATTTCTCTGCTTGTATAGAAACCAGATGGATTCTTTTCCTGGACATTTTAAACAATTCCACAGGCCACTCTGAAAGTTGCTGCCATCCCACTCTGCAGCATATTGTGTCAGATTTCTCCCTCACTCTTCTTTTTGTCTGCATGTAAACTCTCTGCACTCAGCTCTACTAAATCCTATCTTCTTTTGAACTCATAGACATTAATAAAAACCAGAAGTACTTCCAGAGACGTAGGTGGAATTACACCAGGATAAAACTGGCAGAAGAGCAGAATGAGAGGAATGAGATTTTCATTTAATAAAAGCAGAAACTGTCATAAGTTTTACTGTATTTTGGCACAGTTCCCAAGAAAACAACATTCTTACTGTACAAAAACTTTCTTAAGAGCTCAGACTCTGAATCTATAGTTATATAATGTGTCGCATTTACATTTTCTTTTAATAAGATTTAACACTAGAGAAAATGACCATACTATCAATATTAAATTTGGGCTTTGAGACTTTTTAGATAACTTCAGCTAAGTTATCCCTATAGAGAAAAGAGGTAAGCAACATCTAATTTTTGTAAGATCTTTAATAAGGCATTGCAATTTGCAGTATTTGGATGTGTCAGGAATGTCTGGTAAGTGATGAATCTCATAGTTCATTTAAAGCAACAAGAACAGTTGAAAATAGTTGTCTTTACTTGAAAAGACTTTATAAACAGAAGGAAGCAATGCTTAGCAAACAAGTTATTCATTTGGGAAGCTCCTCTGAGCTCTGTTTAATAGGAATCCAAATTAATTTCCAAATATCATTTAGCTAGTCTTTGATGTGGTATATCACATATTTATCAATGTAACAACAATTAATTAACTTTCTGATGTAGGCATTACTATTTCTTTCCAGTCTGGAAACAGTGTAATATTTTCTCCCCCTTCCAGTTTTGAAGCCTTTTTTCTTTCCTTTTTGCCTAAAGAAAAATTTGTATCTACCACATTCTCTCTTTATTCATCTGCTGCAAGCTTGTGGCCTCTCTGAGGAAACATCAAGTTGTGTTCCTTGGTACTTCAGATTTGATTATTGACTGTATTACATGTAGAACTGTCTCCCAAAGCTCACGTATATCAGGACACAACCAAAACATAGAGCAAGAGTCTCCCACGTGCCTGTTACAGATCCTGCATTCATTTTATTGCCTTGCTCCCAGCTGATGGGATCTCCCTCATGGCTAATGCCTCCAATGCAAGAGCTTGAACAGGATAACTCAAAAATTGCATCTTGCACTGCTCTTTAATTCACCCTCCCAGTCTCAAACCAGCTAATTCTGGAAGACTTTGCTGCTGGTTCTACTGCTTAACTGTTTGCCTGCTGCTTCAAACACTGGGTAGGCAAAGTAGAAATACAGATATGCTCTGGGAACATGGTGGGAAAAAAAAGTGTGTTTTAAAATAATATATAATCTCTTAATATTGGAGAGCAGCTCTTTTACTCAGAGTGCAAGTGTTGTCATTTGCTTCAATGCAGTTCCCCACATGGCTGTAAGTGTTTCCCTAATTTAAAAAGTGCCACCAAATCTGCCCAATACAGCTTAGATATATTTTGTGCTGTAAATAAAACAATGTGTTCAGCATAAAATTAACAAGGGGAAAAAAACCCCTAAGTTATATCAAAGGACTGTTTAAGGATGATCTTAGAAGGGGGACACAGAAGAATGATGTGCTGGCACAGATTCTCCCAGGTTAGGAAAAAGCATAGTCAGAATAGATGAGCTCCAAGCAAAGTAGCAACCTGCAGCTATTACCTGATTTTGGTCTTCATTCCTACTGTAAATACCTGGGATTTGGTCACATAGTCACTGCAGCACAAAAAAATGACATGTGTGTAATTTTAGTCACTGAAGCTGATAACCATTGTTTGAATTTTGGATTATGCTTGCTAGATATACAGACCACATGCTGTGTTTCTGCTTCGTGACTGAGTGTTCATTTAAATCAGGTTCTGTGAATATTCTTGTTGAATTAGAATTTGTGTTTCACCAATGTTTCCCAGCCTTTTTCTAAAATTTCTGTTTTCTGTAAGTAGATAAATTTATTACAGTGTTTATAAATTTACATAAACACAGTGCAAATTCAGTCAAAGCAAATGAGTTTCAAAATTGCACTGGAAACTGAAACATTTTGCAGTATTCATCCCTCCCTACTTGGGAGGCAGCCAGATCTGAAGAGGTTACCAGCTCAACTCAGTAAAACCAAAGATGTTCAGAGCAGCACCCAGCCTGCTGGGCAGTTCTCTGGACAGAAGCCCTTTGCCTCTGGGACTGAACTCCTCACTGCCCTTAAGGATTTTTTTATGCAGCTGCTTTAGTGATAACAGCCTGAGAAAGGATTTAGTACCAAGGCTCATGCGGGGTTTATTTTTCAGGGCTATACTTCCAGGTTGTGCCTCTTCTTCCTGGAATTTCCAAGTTATAGAAACCTCCAGGAACTCTGCCTTCCTTCACTTTCAGCTCTCCCTGCCCTACTCGTTTTTTGCCTACCATGTGAGTCTAAGTCTCTTCCCACAGACCCGTTTCCACAAGGTGAGATATGGAGAATAATGAGGAGTGGAGGAAAAGAAATCCTTTTTCACGCCATATGATTTATTCCAAAGGGAACCCTGCGCCCTTCCCTTCAGCTTTGTAAGGCTGCGTTGGCTCATTGGATCAGCACCGGGGGAATCTCCAGATAATCTCCGCACACAAAGCCGGGGAGTTCCAGCCCAGCGATGGCTCTGCCAGCCGGCTCAGGGTTTGAAATGGGAAAGGCAGCGGGGAAGGCAGGGAGAGCACTCGTGGGGAAGGCAGGGAGAGCACTCGTGGGGAAGGCAGGGAGAGCACTCGCTGCTGTTTTCCCCCCTCTCGCCGCAGTGAGAGCAGACGGAGGGCGCTCGGTGTCTCTCGCTGCCCTCCCTCGAAGGCAGAGCGGGGCAGGCGCTGCCGTGGGGCTGCCACAGGGCAGCAGCAGCAGAGAGCAGACACGATTCGGGCTTCTTCCCGCAAATTTCATTTCGAAACCGATATATTCACGGCGTTCTACAAATCAGCTCCACACCTGCCAGCCAAGTCAGGTCTTCATTAGCCCGTTTCGCCGTTTGGGTGCCTGGGGTTTGGGATTTATGCAGTCGCCTGTTATTCATTAAAAAGGATTCATTCAAGCCCACATATTCTAAAGCAATTAGGTAGCAAGACATCCTAACGCTCCAGCTCCAGAGAACCCCCTCCTCCGAACACTCTCTCCTCCTGCCCAGCTTTCCGCGTTTCTGATCGGGAGCCCCGGGAGCCCGGGCAGGGTGTGTGACAGGCGGCTGCCGGGCGGGAGCGGCAGTAGCGCCCCGAGGCCACACGGTGGGGCGGCTGTTTGCGGAATGAGCGCTGCCTGCCGCGCTGACAGAATTTCAAATGGGACCTGACGGTTCAAGATGTGCTTCTCCATTTTCTGTGTAAACAATGTTAAATAAGAATAAACACAAAGCGATATTTTCTCCTTCTGATGAATACATGCGTTTCTCAGGGCTGGTAATCGGTGTCACAGGCACACGCACGAGGGAGACGCGCATCCCCTCCTGACACGGCACGCTCTGATCTTCAGGGTACATCTCAATTCCTGTATGAACTCTCCTTACACCCCCCGGGCCCTCAGTAATGCCAGAAGGATTCCTGGGCACCAAGCAGAGTGCTGGAAACAAACCCACCCCGCAGACGGGAGAACTCGGCGCTGTGAGTGTCCCTGGCGTGTCCGAGGTGCGCTCCCCTCCCTGGTGCAGCTCCCCCCTGCAGCCATCCCGGGACTCGGGGTATATTTTCACACCTGCATGGTGCCCGGCCCCATTTCCAGCGGGACAGGTTTCCCAGCGCTTCCCCAGGGATGCAAGGCCAGCTCGGCACAGCTCTCCCCTGGGAAGAGGCTGTCCCAGGTGTGGATGTCCCGGGATGAGCCCTGCAGGAGCCAGTCCCACCTGTCCTGCCCTGAGAGGCTTTCTCAGACTCCGCTCCCCGCTGGGTCTGAGTCACCGCCACACCGGTCTGGGGCACTCAGGGCTTTTAAACCAGTTGCTGCCAACACCTACAGTGCTTCCATTTTAAAGCCTGATTCATTGTTTGGCCTTTTCAAAACCAAACACATCGCTGACTTAATGACACGGGCGACAGGGGAGGTTCTTTTCCAACTTTTGGATCCCAAAATATTTCCACAGGGCATTCAGAACTCTCACATAGGTAGCCTATAATGCAGTATATTATAAACTTTCTGTTCTGATGTTGTCCAAAAGCCACCTGCTCATGGATCACCAGCTGCAGGCCACTGAGAAAGAGGATTTTCACCTGTGTTTAATTTACTGGACTCCCACCCTGTCAACAAGTCAAACTCCTCTGGGCCCTCCTGCCCTACCTATTTGACACTTCTTCACAATGTCCTAATTCTGCTTCCTAACAAATGTCTACCTTCAGATAAGCAACCCTTCTTTAAACCATTTGTGTTTTTGAGGGGCTGTCTACACTCCTGAAGGGGCAGGTTGGGTGGAAATCAGTGTTTCATCATCACAGTGGTTCACAGAAAACACCTGATACACACATAAGCATTTCTAGAGACATGGCTGCTCTTGAATTGTGCTTTTGTTCCCATTTCTGGCCTTCCTCAGACTGTGCAAATAGTCAGACACAAAACACATCTCACAATTAGCTGGAATACTCCAGCTGTCGTAGGATGGTATTCCTCCATATTACAGCACATTTCCTAATCTGGAATTCTATTCGCTTTAAGGAAAGACACATCCTGTTCCCTTTAGACCAGCATAGTAGGAACACCCCCAAAAGATGGTTCAGCTCTTACTGCCAGACCCATTCCACACAGAGTTGCAGTCAAAGGAGACAACCTTAATGTCACAATGCTGAGCTCTTTAAAGTTTGGACATGCCACAGCTGCACAGGTCCACACACAGCCTTCCTCCAGCCCTGTGCTTGCCATTATTGTGACACAGCCTTTAACTGCAGGAGCACGGGGTGCTTTTCCACAGGCTCTCCCTTTATTCTGTGCACAGGATCCTCACTGTCCATTAATGAGGGGACTATTCAATATTTTGGCTTTTCTCTATTGTTCAATATGCAACCCTAGGCTCCTGCTTACTGCATGCTACTCAAAGCCTGCTCCAAGGACAGAGCTATTCAGCTCTTCATGGCTTTTCTAAAGTGCTCAGCACTGCAGGAGACAACTGCTTTATAAGCACTGATGGACTAATTTTCCCAACAGCACTGGTACAAGAGGGGACCACATTGTCCCTGGTTCATAAAAGAGCAATTGGGACAAAAATTGGCTTACATAAGAGACAGCCACTAATTGGAGCCATTCTATCTGAGAGGCCAAGGACAGGACTGTTTTTAGGAGAACTTGGGTTTACATAGCATATTACATGTCCAGCATCTAACTCTGATTTGAGCTGAAGCTGACTGTACTCAAGGCTTCTCCAAATCTCACAAAAAATGGCACCGTGAGTGGACAGAATATTAGAAACATCCAACTTTGGGGAATTAAAGCAGTCAGAGGTTACTATAAAATGGCAAGGTACTACTGGATCATGAATGAGTTTTGAGTGGGTTTCAGTTATACCTGAATTCAGCCATGTTTTTTGGCTTAATATCCTGATACTGCTGCATTCAGCTGGGTCTGAGAACCTGCTGGAATATGTGGTGGTTGGAGTTAGCACTGTACCTGGAATTTCCTTTACTTGCCTGAATAGAATTAAATGATTACTTTGCTGCAGCACAGGTTACCAGACTATTTCCACCCAGGACATCCTCACTGAATTCAGCCAGAAATCGTCCATCTCCATCATCACAAATGCCTTTTCCTCTTGGATATTCTTGGAGGAAGGGTTTGACCTGATACCAAACTGCCAAGAAGGTGTGTCCTGGCACACGGGGAAGCAGAACAGGATTGGCAAACTGCTGGCTGAACCCCAACAAGCAAAGTTTAACTCTCCAGCACCAGAGCACAGCTGCTCTCCCTTTTACAATGTTTGCTAAGTTTGCTAAGAGACTCTGGCACACTCAGGTATTTCTCACTCCCATACATAACCAGAATATTAATTTTATTCCTGCACAGCCTTGCTGCATCTACAAATTGTTCAGCTAGAAAATGACTTGAATTTATAAGGATGCATTTATTTTGGGTTGGTGGGAGGGAAGGTCCTTTTTATTTTCCCTGCACTCCCATACACATGGTGTTCAAGCAGCCTACTCCTGCTGTGTTGGCTAGCAGGTAGGAATGTCATCAGAGGTTGGAGGCAGGGACATGTCCATTGGCCATACACTCCCTTTACCACAACTAATTGAAAGCTTTACACTTGTATGCAAAGCCCTGAACAAAATCCCAGTTGTCACAATACAGGAGAGGGACAAATGACACAGTGGTTCACTTAGGGTGACACCATGAGACTGTCCTGTCATTGCCTCTTATCTAACCCAGGTCAAAACTGCAATGCCTCAGTTCTTCACTTTTAAAAATAATTATAAACCCTCCATGGTGTTTTGAGAGGAAATCCATGAAGGATTATAAAGTATTTTGGTGCTACAGTGATAGGGATATGTGAGGTGAGGGTCTGTAGTGACACAGGGTCCCCAGGCAGGTGCAAAGGAGAGCCCTTTATTCCAAAGACCTGACCTTCTTCAGCCTTTAGCCAGTTATCAGCTACATAGCTGATAAATCAATTTTAAATCATAAGAAACATAATTCAATCAACCACCGTACACCACGATGTGAACACAAGATGGTTACATAACTTGTTTTTCTACCTCTGATTCAGCTGAGTCTCTTTCCCACAGTCCTTTTCTGCTCAGCCAAAGTAGCAGACCTGAGCCATGATTTTACAAGGCCTTTCCTTTGTAAGACTTTACCCCTATGCAACAGGTATATATTGAGTTCTACAGGTGGAGATTAACTGATCTGTAGAATCGAAGAAAGGTTTTCTGACAGACCCTGGATTTTGTTGAGGTTCATTTCCAACAAGATTGCACAAGTTTGTAATTAAACAATTCTGCAATGCCTGTAAGAGCATTAGATATCCCAGTGCAGTTTCTGCATTCTCTAAGGGTTTGGGTGCAGAAAAGGGTTTGTGTAGCGTTGTGCTGTTATATCAGTGAACATTCCTTCTTGTTTCTTCTACCTCTTACCACCTGTAACTAAAGGTATTTCCCTCTCAAATCTGTCTTTATTCTGACTTTAAATTTCAAGGTTATCTGGCCCACTGAGTGTGTTACATATTGCTGTCTAATTAAAGAGAAGATGAACCTTATTCTATTAGATTATTTTAACACCTGCCAGGTGACTACTCTGCTTTAGCAACGGCACAACGTGGCCAAATCAGTCAACAAAACCCCAAACCAATAACGAAAAAATCTAAACCCAAACTAAAAACCACAACAAAACCTCCAGATTATTTCATTTTTGTGAAGTTGGAAACATTCTTTCCAGAATCACTACTATGATAAACTAACAAACATTTCATAGCAGAAATAATGCCAGTGTCTTGTTTGTCACATAACATTTCAGAAGATGGCGAAGAAGCTGTAAAGTCCTGCTCTATCTCTGATTGCAATCAGTAAAAAGCCCAGATGCTTTAGAGGGGAGTTAAATCAGGCTCAGATCTTTCCCAATCACTTGCTAATTTAAAGGGCAGAATTTTACCACCTGAGCTTCTCTGTGTGGTGCTTCCTCAGCCCAAACAACACAGAGAACGAGGAGCTACTTGACAGCACGGTGGTCTCTGGTCCATTTCCAACTCCTACCTCAAATCGCTTAGGCTTTAAATTTTTCACAGTCCCAGCAGTTGGGCACACTGCACACCCAAAAAGGGAAGGTACCTGGCAAAGAGACATTTCTCATCACACTCCGTGACACCTCCTCTTCCTAACTCAAAGCCACGTGTGAGGGGATGTGGTGCCATCCCACGGGACATGGGTCAGTTGTCTGATTTGGATGCTTGTTGGATGCAGAAGAATGGGAATGTAAAGCACTCAAAGTGTGGCTTCCATCAATCACTGCAACACACCAGCAGAATGTGATTTGATACCAAGCCAAGCTGAAACTATACACATTTTGGTTCCAGAGCACTGAAACATCTCATTGCAATGAATAATGGTGCAATGATAGATTGGTTTGAGAATCCTGATGAGAATGCAAAGCTGAAAAATTTAAACCTTCGGGGATTCTGAGCTTTTTTATTTTTTTAATGCCTCAAAAATGGGTGTAAAAATTGCCAAAATTTTGTTATTATACCTTGTTCTGAGATGTATGAAAATGCAACAATTACTAAAGGCATGTAACAGTTGCAGAAAAGAGGTGAGGATGAAACACCAAGGAAAACTAAATCTTCTGGTGGTTGTTATGCAGAAAGACCAGGGAAGAGTTCAGGTGGAAGCTGATCATGGAGTGATTTGGGTTGGAAGAAACCTTAAAGGCCATTTAGTTCCAACCCCCTGCCAGGGGAAGGGACACCTTTCACTAGACCAGGTTCCTCAAAGCTCCATCCAGCCTGGCCTTGAGCACTTTCAGGGATGGGACATTCGCAGCCTTCAATCTCCATTGAAAAGATTATATGATGAAGTCAATTTTAATTAGGCAACAGAGAACTCAAATAAGGGGAAAAACCTTCCACATTACGACTTTTTATCCATGGAGATTTTCAAATCTTGCCTGTAAAAAGCCCTAAGTAACCAACAAAACACTGAAGTTCGCCCTGCTTTGAGAAAGGACTGAAGACCTCCAGAGGACTACATTAAACACTTTTTCTTCATATTTGCAGCCTCACACAGTTCAGCACCCTTGAGATAAAATCCTATAGCAAAAATGTACAATGAATGAGAACATATATGAATGGGAAGCGGAGGAGCAAACAAATTTCAATTTCAAGCTTTCATGGTTTAGCATAAACAAACATGAAACAATTCATCCTCAAAATATAGAGGTGGGAGGGGGATACTGACAGTGTCCTCAAGACAGACAGGGAGACTGAGAACGAGGGAGCCTGGAGCAAAGAGAACATTTCAAAAACTGTTTAAAGCCTTGGGAAAGTTTGAAGCAAAGATGAAACTTTCCTGATCCATTCAGTGGGTCTGCAAAAACAATTCCTTTCATCCACTGCCACCCCCCAAGATGGTCAAAAATAAGCCAGCTCTGTCAAATGTTGTCTTCTTAACAAAAATGAGCTTTTAAAATCTCTGTCAAAATTTGGAATGGGTGAACAGATTTTGAAAAAATAAGAACAATCTAATAACTTTCTAGAGAAAGATGCAGAAATAGCTTCTAAAGAACTCACACTGAGCTAATTCTCTTTATGAGCCTGCAAAGTCTATTTAAATTTTATATTTTCCCCTCTTTTATTTTTCATATATTCATCCTCTGCCTGCATCCAAGCTGATAATGGGACTAAAACTCAAAACACTCATCTGAGATGGTGCCCCATTTCTACACCTTTTAGCAGCAGAGAGTGCAGTGATCTTGTAGCCAATATGAAGAGATTAGGGAGATGGTTTGCTTCTGTTACAGGTTCTTGTAAACATTCATTTGAGCTGTAAATGGACAAAGGAAGAAAGTTCATCTTCTTGTATCCCACACCATATAAACACCATAAAACAATGATTAACTGTGCATGTTCTGGCTGTTTTAGCACTTGCACAATGTCATCTTCCTGACAGGGCTCAGAAATCAATCCCTCCAGTCACATTCCACTCTGAAAAATACTTCAGTATTTGGCAGGCAGGAAGGGAAACTGTTCAGTAGAACTGCTACCTGGTTTGTTCAGGATCTGGGTGTTGTGGCTTCCACTGTGCACACATTTAGTTCTTTGATTTTGGCCAGGGCTCCCACCTTTGAGTTGTTCAGAAGTTGGTTCTTGCTGCCTTCTGACAGAAAAATGCAAGGCTCCATGTTTGTAAGGCTCACAAAATGTGATTATCGGAAGCACATAGGGAAAAGAGCAATTCCCTACCTTCAGAATGAAATGATTCCTCTACACTGGCTTGACCTAAATGCCTGCCAAGAAAGTTGTGGTATCTCTATCCAAAACTTACAAGGCAGAAGTAATAAAATAAACCACAAATGGGTCACTCTGTCCATGCACGGGCTTGAAAAAGAATGTGGAGTTAAAAATAATTGAGGATGACAAAATTAAAATGGTTCACCCACAGTCTAAGCCCATGGAATGAGTCGTTTCATGGCCAGGAAAAGAAGAGATGGAAATTACTTTCTCCACTTTAAAAGAGAATTTATTGAAGCCTTGAAGACAAGAACAGAAGCAAAGAAAACAAAAGAAAACAAAACAAAACAGCCCAGAAGAGCTCTGAAAATCCAATCTCTCCCATCAGCCTCTGGAAAATGGATAACCTATGCGTGGTATGATTGAATTTCTCTGTTTCATCACCCTAGTGGAAGCATCTTGTATGAAACTCTGGTTTATGAATTGAGTTTTGAGAGGGACCTGGGAGAGCAGGAGTTATACCAATCTAATCAGGATGTGACAAACACATGCATCAAAATGTTGCATTGTCAAGATCCAGAAGCCACTTAATTCCAGAAAGATTTTAAAGTTGAGAAAGCAGCTTTGGCAACAGGATTAGAAATGATGAGAAGGCAGATGAAAATCCAGATGGAGGAAGATAGCACAATTTTTTTTCTAAAACACCCTTTCAAAAATTAGACCATGTCCCTACATGATTTGTTATTAACTTCTCACACAAACATATGTTTTATTCAAATGAAGGACACAGTTGTCTTCTTCCATTTATTGCACCTTCTTCCTTAACATATGCTAATGAAGGAATGAAAGATACATGAACTGAGATAAATAACACCATAAAATCCTATAAACCCCACAGGTTAAAACACCACAAAACATTCTGAGCAAAATATCCAGCAAAGCAGATTAAATAGAAGAATAACATGCAAATGTCATTGCCACAGAGCAGAGAAATGTGCTAATGCCAATGCCACAGGACAGAAGCAAGATTCATGAGATTGATTTGTGATGGCTCCTAAACAAAAGCAGGGCATAAAAATAGCCCGTGATTATCAATAACATGAGATCAAATCAGAAAGCATGTGCATTCAAGAGAGATGCCATCAAATGCTTCCTTCAAAAGAAAAGGAACATCACAATCATTTTGTATTTGCCTGGTCTCAGCTTGCATCTCCTATCTAACTACTGAAGATAGTTTCACAGGATAAGGACAGATTAGCAAAATATTCAAGGTGATTGAATGGATTAGCATTATTGTTTAGCACAATGCAAGGTGATAGGAAAATCCACAGAAAAGAAAGATCTGCTATCTGGACAGCCACTTGAAATTATGCAGCTCACGGGTTGAATTCTTACATTTCTTGTAACATCATCAAGTGTCACAGTGGATGCCTGAAAACATTTCCAACTGAAGAGTGAGGTTTAAAGCTGGAGATCTTGAGCAACAGGTGGAACAAGAATTCCTAAGTAAACTGTTATCTTGTTTGTCACACAAATAGAAAATCCATATGCTAGTGCCAGAGGCAGAAAGATCATGTTCTAACAAACAGCACAAAAAACCCCAAACCCTGAAGAAACATTTGTCTGTAGGAAAGGGGTGGGAAAGAAAAAAGAGATTAAATGCATCTAAAAAAAGTCCAAATTGCCTTTAGAGGAATTAAGAGTGTACTAAATCCCAGCTAGAAAGCACAAATGCATGCCATCCCCAGTATCCTGGCCTCTGTAATCATGTCCAGCAGCTTGGGCTGCCCATTTTCCCCACCCTAGTAGAGATACACACTGTAGTTAACAGATGTACTGATGTGTTATGTTCCCCTCAGGCCCCAAGGATGCAATACCTGATCAAACAGACAGACTCTTTCACACTGTGACAGGGATATTTGGGTTATTTCTAGGTATCCAATGTTAATGGAGGTCAAACTGTGAACAAATCCACATAACCTGTGACTAGGGAAGGAGATTTCACATTCAGACATTGCAATTCTACACAATTTTCTTCATTCCCAGAACCAGAGACTGTGTACCTCAAGAGCTGAATCAAATCCTCTAAATTTCAGATATCTCTGGTTTGCTTTTCAGGGAGTTTCTTGGAGCATTTCACAGGCATTAATGGCATGTCCTCCAACAGTTCAGTGAGGCAGGTGCACAGAATTAGCTTCACTTTGCAACTAGGACCGAGGAGCAGAGGGGGATTGAGTGAATCAGCCAAGATCATTCTGCACTTGTCTGACAGAGTCATAAATAGAAATCAGGATTCCACATAAAGTATATACGGCCTCCCTCCCTGGAATACACAGCAAAATATTTGGTTAATTCTGGCTGCACGCATCTATGCTGGGTTACAGGCAGGACAGGAAATAACACTGTTCTGAGCAAGGTCATTCCCACAGCAAGTCCAGGCAGACCTTTAGCCATAAATTGTGTGTGCAAGCCCCATGTTTACTCAAAAGAAATAAAATTCAATATTTAAGATTCAAGATAGTGTTATAAGGATTTCAGGTATCTTAATAAGCCTTATTTATCAGAAAAGAACCCAATTCCAGATTTGCCCGTTTTCTCACAGGTAATTATGGCGGCAGAACTAAGCAATAGATGACACTCACCAAGCAGACACAGATTGCCACATTAGCAAAATTACCTTCAGATATTAAAAACCAGTTTGTCCTAGGCTGGGACAGGCCAAGTTTAGCCAAGCTAAAGAAAAAAAATTAGTGTTGACATCCTCTCCAGTGTAGCAGAAGAGGTTAACTGGTCTGTGTGGGGAGGTAAATCAGTAAACTTAGGGAGCCCTGCTTGCCCAAAGTACAACAAACAGCTCGCCACTCCACAGAAGGCAACATCCAAGCTTAACTGAAGAACTTTTACTATTTGGGCTAAAAAGTCTGTTTGCTTTTTTACTTCTCCTGACAGTTTTGACAAGATGACTATCAGAGGTTCACTGAAGATATAATGCAGAAAAAAGGCCAATTACCAACTTTTTTCTCCTTCAGAGAAATTTGAAACTGTTTTCCAGAAACAAATAATACACAAGCCTATCAGTGAAAACTGGAATGTGGCTTACCTGGGGTGATCAGCACAACAATTGGGACAATTCTCAAACAAAAAAAATCCTCTCTCTCCATATTTGTGTTCATAGCTCTTCTGACTTCCCTCCAGCCCCTGAATTATAAGTCAGGACTTCAATTTGCCAACACAGGCCCTTTCTGCATTGTCACTAATCATTCTCTGCAGTCATTGCTGTGGCCACAGTGCTCAGCAAAGGAGGATCATTAACCTTTGAGACAAAATCTGATCTCACAAGAACCTCTTTATCCCTGTTTGCTTCTTTCTCCACTGTGCCATGCTGCCTGATCTGGTGTTTGAGGGGATGACAAAAAGCTGAGAAACATTTAAACATATGAGGTTAAAAGGAGCTCTATATAGAGCAGTAGACAGCTCTGGCCAAAATGCAATGTTGACACTACATGTCACTTGTAGACACTAATGACAGCAAAAGAGTTGGTTTCTTATCCCAAGGGGACAGGGGGCATGGGGGAAGATATAAAAGAGCAGCAGATCAGTAATCAATATAAGAATGTTGGTTTAGTCCACTGTAGCAGTTCCCATGTTCTTGAACTCTTCACTGCTAATCAGACTGAGCCTGAGTTAGATCCTAGATACCTACACCTGGTATGATTACACTTTCTTAGAAGAATAAATTAGAAAAAAAAAAAGAATTCCAGAGGGGCTGATCCACAGTCAGTGTAAGTTGGTACAAGTGTTGGCAATTGTACGTGTGGATATCAGCAAGTTTACGGCAGCTGGAGAGCTGATCTCCTGACTCTTGTTAAACAGCTTAAGAGAGGCAGGATAAATCCCACTCTAACCCCAGCCCCAAGTTAACAGGGTTACAGAAATCTGTTCAAATGGCAGCTTAGCCCACTTCCTGGGGATGACACAAATCACTTTCTGGGAACGCCCCACTGACCACAGCCAGCTCTAAGCCACCAGTCTAGACCAGATGACTAACTTTTAGATGGCCAAGACTAAACAAAACTATTCCGACTTGCATCATTCAAAAATGTATTTAAAGTGTAGATGGTGTTATACCTACTAAGCAAAATCCAGCATCTATAGGGCAAGATCTGACAGGAAGAAGACAATAATTCCCTAATCAGGTACACAAAATCTTTCAGGCTTTTCAAAATACTAAAACCTCAAGGGAAATTTTGTCCTCAACCATTTTCAAGTCAAGTTTTACAGCCCAATGAAGTGCATAGTTGGGTTTTTTTGGTTTTTTTTTTCAACTGAGTTTTTACGAATGGAGCATCCAAACCTTTGAAATTCTCTCATGGCTCATTTGTAGGCATCTCACTGTATCCCAGTGAGAGTGGATGAGAGGGATAATTGAAAACGGGACACATGGGCATCAAAACAAGCAAAATGACCCCCTCCTTTCTCTTTTTTTCTTTTCTTCTGGTTCACGCTTCTAAATGAAATCCCAGGCTGCCTTCCAACTGCTCCTCGGAGCTGTCACAGAGGAGGAACACGTAGAGAGCACTAAACCGACTGACCTACTTCCATCCTTGGAGCTGCTGTGGCTAAACCCTTCCTTCTGAATTCTGCACACACACACACATGCACATGTGCACGGCAATTTCCCCGTATACTCCCACAAGGAACCCTTTCCAATGTCTAACCTCAGCTCCTGGAGGAGCTCTCTGCTTCTTCCTGAACAGCTGTTAACCCCACGGCCTCAGTGCCCTCCATAATTGGGTTAACTTTTGGGAGTCTGCCCTTTAGGGAAGACAGTAGAAGCTTTTTGGCTCACTGACCCATCTTTTCTAGTATCAGTTCTGTTCTCCACTGGATACTGCTCTATATCTGAGAAATTTGTATACAAGGATCCTTTCATCTCTTTTAAAAATGCAATCGTGCAAAGCACCGCTGCAGAGTGAATAAATCTAAAGGGGCACATTAATAGGTGCAATTCATGCACACAGCAAAAGAGCACTGAAAATGAAACCAAGTGGCTTGTGCCTTTCTACAGCACTCAAATCATTGAAAGAGTAGAAAGTGTTGGAACCTGAGGGTTCCCAAATCCTCCCTTCCTCTTTTAGAGTTAAAAAAAAAAAAATTAAAAATAAAAGAGCTTTGTTATCCTATATTATTTCTGTGCTACTTATGTCACTTCCTGGGAAGAAGCAGCCACTGTCTTACTGATCTTGGCTGAACTTCAAAGATACAGAAAAGCTAATTGGATGAAATGAGGCTTCCAAAGAAAAACTTTGTGTGAAAAGCTCTTCCACCAAAGACTTACATGCAATCCAAGGAGCTACAATATGGAGCGGCAGCAGCATTCTTAATGTTGCAGAGGAATGCATAATGCTTGGGAGAAATTTTTCCTCTGCGCTTTTTCCTCTAAAATGCATCCTTCTTTTCCTTTTCCCCTGCCCCACCTTCAATTTAAAGGTTTATAAAATATGAAATGTAAAGAAAGCTAATGAAGGTAATATGGAACATTAAACCAAAGATTCTTTTTTTAATATGGCCACATTATAGGCCCCTGAAAAAGGATAAAGTAAATGTTGTTCCATTTTTATTTCTCGTTATAACAGTACTCTGACAAAAATGAGTATAATTATTGCATTTGAAGCTTTATATCATTCTTCCCATAAGTTTTCTATTTCTGTTTAATGTGGGTTTGTACTGAAGGAAGCTCTGGTCAGCAGAGTGCCAAGTGCTGCAAAATACAATTACCTTTCAGGGAGTAGAGCACACTCCTGGAGATTTTTAGACAGTTATGCAGAACTGGACCAGAAAACTAGACTTCAAGGGGCCCAGAAAGTGTGGTGAACTTCAGAATATCCACATACTATGAAAAGTTAGGAGAGACCCTTTATTTTTTTTTTTAAATCTAAGCTGGCTTTTAAAAACAATGGATTATTTGATACCAAAAAAATTCCTACAGTCACCCCTGTGAGGGAGGAAGAAGTTTGGTCTCCACCTGCAATCCTCATGAGGTGACAGTCTGCTATTTGCATTGGCAGCTTGTCCCCCCATTTGAAACATTTACTTTCCTATCTGAAAGCCAAATATTTTTTCCAGATCCTCTAAAGCTAAATCTGTCATCGGCTGCCTTGCCCCTTTGACTGAACATGGGTGTGATGGTGGTGCCAGCTTCCTGCATTAAACAAAGTGGTCTCCTTTATCTTGTTCTACAAGATACATTTTCCAGACCTCAGGCAGATCTTTGCATCTCTTTCTCACACCCCAATTTTAAACGTCTTAAAACAGAGCCAGTGCAGCAAGGTTTATTGTCTAGGTGAGAGCCCAGTGGCCCAAACAATCTCTCCCGATATCTGAGTGCAGTCCTCAATGCTCAGGAGGCTCTCACATTAATAAAAGGTATCTAATGCTCACTGCACTCTATTTCCACATCAAATAGTGGCAAACACAGCAGTGGCAGAGGCACATCAGCCAGGGACAAGGAACCAGCACACAAATCACCCCAACACAGACTAAGGAGCAAGGAGAGAGAGAGAAGACCCTTCTCCCCCTTGGCCATACTCAGAGCAGATTTCAGCTCCTACACCCTGGCTCTGCCCATGCCCAGAGTATCAAATGTCACCACGGTTCTGCTTCTCAGTCATTCTCAAAGCCCTCTTGAACTCTGTCTCCTCTCAAGTCAAGGATTGCCACAGGAATTCTCACTAGTGGTAATTTTCTGTCATTTCCTGCTGGAGCCCCACACTTGGTGTGTGGGTGACAGACATCAGGTCCTATCTCTCAGTCACAGTATATCAAACTCCTAATTTCCTGTTAGCAGATCCTGTCCCATGAAAAGCTGCTGGAATAAAGGGGAATCAGGCACCACAAGTTACCTTTAAAAATATGTCCCAGAGTAGCTGCAGTCCAGGTACTCAAATTAAAGCAAGTGTCATTGCTTGAAAGGTAATTGAAATGCCAAAATCAGTATAAGAATTTGTGCTAAGTCCTCTCTCAGGACTACACCAAGGCTCGTGATTCAATTAGGTATTACAGGACTAAAGCCAGACCTTCACTCCTAATCTCTGGGCAGAGGATTCAGTATTTTAGAGATTAAAAAAAGCAAATGACAGCACTTTCTTCCTCCTGTATCCTAAAGGCTTGTTCTCCAGCTTTTTTAGGAGATTAGAGGACTGTGACTCCTACACACTGTAGTTTCAGAGGTGTGCTTTACGGGTAAATGCCCATTTAATTAAACCACCTCTGAAGTTTTTTTTTTTTTTTCTTTCTTATTTTAATTCAGGGTAAAGCAAGTTCTAAAAACAACTCAGATTGTTGATCTTTTAGGACAACTAGAAAGAGTCTCCAGTGCAGCTTTAAAACATGCAGCTGTTATGTTCCTGTTATTTACAGATCTAATAATTTCTTATGGGGACATCCTGGATCTCACTTGGTGTAGCATCAGGTGGTTCCAGAAATACAACCTCATGCAGAACTACATCCATGTGTTGATGAAGAATTACAGAGCTAGTTACAGAAACCTGACCTTACCAAAAAGCTGAATTTTTGGATTCTTTTAATTGATAATCTGCAGAAAAGTCCTATTTAGCAAACAATGTTTTAAACAAAGAGAACCATCTTGAACCATATATGCCAAATATTTCTGCCTTTTTCTTTCTTGTTTTTCTTTTTTAACAAACAGCTCTAGAAGCCCAGGATTCCATGATGTTCTTGGGAGAATTTCAAGACTCTCAAGACAAAATAGGAAAAAAAAAAAAAAAAAAAAAAAAGAGAGAGAGAGAGAGTACAGCAAGGCGTAAGTGTATCTCCTGCAGCCAAACACACTTCTTGGAATTCCATTCCTTATATTCTGTGTGTCCTGAGATGCCCCATCCTGCCCCAAACCAGATCCTCAGCTAACAGGACAGAGGCAGCTGCTCTAGTCCCAACACTGGTGCATTTATGCCTGCAGGCAACCCCTTGGGAAATTTTACTTGCAGCTGCTGTACACCCACTCATCCTCAGGCTCACTCATGCAAAGGAACAAAATCCAGTGACAGGGGCTGTGGGAGATGAAAAATGCCAAACAGGCCACCAATAAAAGTGTATCTGAATGGAAACAACCTGTAAGACTGCCATCAGAAGAGGAAACATCATCCATCTAAAAATCCACTTGCCCCTGTATTTCATTTACCGTACAAATAAACTGTAGAGCCTTTCCATGGCACCAGTGAGGTGCCACACTCTAAATTCCAAAGCCAAACATTTCATGACTATTTCAGTCTCTGGTTTGAGAGGTGCTATAAAGGACCTGTAATATTAAAAACTACTAAAGACTCTTCATCTGGACTCCAGAAGTTTTTACATCTCTTAGGCTCAGCAACCTCAACTTCAGCACTGGAGGACCAGAAATTGCTAACAAAAACCACAAGCTCCTGAATCCAGGACAGACCTAAGGCCTTCCTCCAGAGTAGAACAGGAGGTACAGCGAGGTACCTGAGCCACATCCAGCTCCAGCAGGATGGAGTGAGAAAGGCACAGGAGCTTGGGAAGGGCACAGAACTGATGTCCAGAGTCCATCTTCCCAGAGGTGTTCTGAAAGCACTGGCTTAAGAGACATGGACTTGTATAAAGCACTTACTACCAGCCAGTTATATTAAAGTAATTCCAACCATGTAAATGACCAATTGGCATTTTTACTGCATTTTGTCATTGGCAGTAATTCTAATTTGCAAGGTAACTTCTTCAGCTATGCAGTATGATAAACACATACAGTAGAGAGAAATTTCAGTAGTTGCTTTAGTTAAGATGACCAAAACTAAAATCTTGTCCTTGACAGAACTCAGTACTAACTTTCACCTCCACCACTGGTCAAAGTCACATTGAGGCCATTTGAGAGCTCAGAGTTTAATGCAAGTTGTGCCCTCAGATCCAGGAAAATATTTTATTGTTTCCAAGACTAGACAAAAAAGATGTGAACTGAGAGACCCATTATTAAGGATGTGGCCACATTCTTTCCTTTGCTCACGACAGCACTCAGTCATGGCCTGTATCCAACTTAAATAATTGTTCCAAATTCCATGTATTAGCCTTTTATTTTACAGGTTGGAGGTTGAATAATAATAATAATAATAATAATAATAATAAATTCCTTTTAATATTTGACCTTAAATAAAGCACCATATCTATAATGAACTTGTCACCAAGGAACAGGCAGGCACAAACTATTTCTTCTCACACTAGCAATGGTCAGATGGTCAAAGCTGACTTTTCTCCTGCTTCTGCAGACCTGGAACAACTGTAGGGCTTACACAGCTTCAGCCTGACAGCTTCTGCTTAAGGCAAGTGTTCAGGGAGGCATCAGCAAAGTTAAATGGATTTTCTGAGGAAGTATAACATTTTATTTTGTGATGTTTCTTCCTTACCCTATTAAGCTTACATGATACCAAACCACAAAACCCCTCTGCATCGCACAGTTGAAAGAAAAAGCCTCTAGCTTCCATTGATTCTAATGGAAGTTGTCATTTGAAAGGAAGAAATTCTCTCCAGAACTCATAGAATACTTCAATTAGATGGAATGACTTAGTTTATATGCACTATGTCCAATTTTTCCAGTCAAGCAATCCTTTAACTCTAAGAAAGACCAAGAAATCATTTTGTATATAGGCCTGTTGCAAAAGAAAACTATGAGCACTACACAATAGTTTGAAAATCATACATTTTCAATTCAGAAAGAGGTTACTGTGATCATCTTTGCTGGTCTACCATTCACACAGAAAGACCTTTTTTTGAAGCCATTCTCATTCGTAGAAAAATGAACCACCCCACCAGAAAACCCAAACAAAAACCCCAAAAAACCCCCCCAAAACCCCCAAAAAACCACCACAAAAAAACGAAACCAACAAAATCAACAAGAAAACAAACAAACCTCTGAACAGATATTTTAGGCAAATATTTTATTTCAAACAAAACCAGTCCATCAGGGAAAAGACACCACATCCCCTTAAAGACTTGAATCTTCCTTTCTTGAGAAGCTGTGTCAAGACATTCAGCTCTGCCATGCCCTCCCCTAGGACAGTGAGAAGTTTATGTTCCTCCTGTGTATACCCAGACCACAGACCAATGGGTTCCCACCTACTGGCCCCAGATCATTCCTTCCCTTGCCTGCTCTCTGTTAAACTAAACTAACTAAGCTCCAGGACTGCCTTGTCATAGAACAGTTTTTCCAAAAGTCTTCTTGCTGGTCTTTGGGGCAGGTCAAACCTGTGCCAAACACAACTGTTTACACATCAATGCACTTGTCTAACTGGCTTTTGGAAAGCTGAATTTTTGAATGTTCTTGGAAGTAAGTAATTATTTGAGATAGATCCAAGAAACACAGAGGAAAACTGAATGATGACATGGACTCAAACCCCCAGGATTCTAAGAAACAGTATTTTTTTAGTACTTGAACCAGAAATAAAAGTCTGAGGTAGAGACATTGTTCAAAATATTTTGCTTGTCTGATCAAGCAAGCTGTGGTTGTCTCTTTCTCCAGCTTCAAGATTGAAAAAAACCCAAACCCTCAGTTCTTGACTCAGTTCTTCTAAGGTAGCAGTCATTTGACTTCCATGGGAATTTATGAATCCTCAGCTGCGTTGTTACTGTTAACAAGAGCTGACAGTTAAATGCATTTCATTAACAGAAACTAGAATGAGAATGACAAAACTTTAGCAGATCAGATCTGTAATTGAAAAGGTGACCAACGTAAGGAGAAAGAGCTGTCTGCCAGGATTGCACTGGCCTCACACCCTCACTGATAACAGTGTTATCTCCTCCTGCTCGTGGCCTGTCGTGCTCCTAGCACAGCATCAGCAAGATGGAAATGTCAAGAACAAACCCATGCCAGCACCAGCTCTCCCTGCACATCAAGAGCAGGAGCTAAAGTAAATCCTACTGGAAGAATCAAACCCAAAGATTTTTCCCAGCTGAAAATGTACAGAAGATTAGCAAAGGCATGGCAGAAAGTAAAGAAAGCTGATGAGCAGTTTGTTAATTGATTCTTTTCAGACTTGGAAGAGCAGGCAGAAGATCCAAGGACAACTGCTGGGGTACAAGACTTGCTGGGAGTGCTTGCATGGGATATATATTCTCACTGTGCAGCTTCCTCACTAGCCAGCGCTGCCAAAAGATTGACTGGGCCTTGAACATCTGTGGATTTTCAAAACCTAGTGAACAAACCTGTCTCCAGATGCCCAAAACGACAATTTAATCCAGATGTAAAACAATGGGTAGAACCATTATACTGCTCAGCTGCAGCAGAATAGCAGCAATCCTGGTGCTCGAATGTACTTGATGATTGAACTGGGAGCTGAGTACAGCTCCACAGTTTTGCCCAAGGAGTAAAGAAGAGGAGAACATCTAAAAGTAATCTATTCTGAAGAAACACACCTTTTGGGTCAACCATCCTTTTCAAATGTATTTTGTCACTGAAAGCTCCTTCTCTGGGTTCACCAAATTTAGAGCAGTCCTACTCTCAGTTGATACATGGAGGAAATTCAGCCTGATTGTAGAGTTTGCTATTGTGTTCCCTTCCTCCAGCCGGAGGGGGGGAAAAGGAAACATAAAAGAGGAAAAAAACCTACCACTATTCATCCTATTATATTTAGTGCTCTGTCTTCCCCTGCTATAACAGCTTGCTTGATTGCCTTGTCCCCCTGCTGTGCCATACTCTTTGAGCTCTGAAAGCACTTTGGGAAAGTGAGGATCATTTATGATATACTTGTACAGCACCTAGCAGGACAGGACTGTGGCTTCTGGTCAGCACAGTGGTGTTAAAGCATTATTGACCATCTCAACATTCAGGCTCCCTTCCTGACTTATTTCTATTCAAACTCGTGTACAAAATTCGTTGTTAATAATGCAGAATATAACAATACAATACAAGTCTGAGAGGCTTTGGCCTCCTCTGTGACATCCTTCTTTCAGTTCTTGAGGGTCCCAAAGATACAATCTTACTAAAAGCCCTTCGGGGATGCACCTCACTCATTGCTTTACAGAGAATTAAATCACAACTCAGCCTACTCTGTGAGTAGAGACTGGTCCTGTAAACAGGAAAAACTTGTTTTTTCACTCAGCTGTTACTTGGAGAACCAAAGGGAAGACCCTTGCCTCCTTTTCTTTCCCCGTCCATGATGTAGAGGCACCTTAGAGGGGTCAGGCTTTTCCAAGATCCAGCAGGGCAGAGTCCCAGAATAAACGCTGCACTGTGTGTTGGGAAACTCCAGTCCTTTTGGCAGCATTTGGATGTCTGAATGGCAGTGAGAAAGGGAGGGGGTAGCTGAACCCACGCCCACCCACCACAGCAGCATTCCAGTGTTGTAAGAAAATCCAGCTGTTCTCTGCAGACTGACAGGATTTACTGTTCCTACTCCGGTTGAAGAGACAGAGGAAACTCCCCTTCCCCATCCATTATCATTGTCTGATCTCTCCAGCGCGTCAGCTCCGTGGCTGTGGCAGAAAGGAGAGGCAGAGCAGCGTTAGCATTCCAGGCACAGGCGGCACACGAGGCAGCAGGTTTATGATCTGTGCATCCCCAGATCAGCACTGCTCTCCCCCGAGGAGCTGCACCCTAAGTCACCTACACCTCCAGCAATGTCCCTCCTGCCCAGCCCGGGAGGGGGCAAGGTGGCACAATCCCTGTCCCACTCACACAGGCAGAGATGTCAGATGCTTTTGTACCCGGACTCCGCATGTCCAGAAATCCCACATCCCTTTCCTGATCCCAACTCCTCCATGCTGGCAGAGAGCTCTTCCTCCAGCTCCTGGGCACCAACCGGGCAAAGCCATCAGCTGTCCCTCAGCTGTCACATCCCACTGCTCCCAGCCTACCCCGGCATCCCCCCTGTGCCTGGCGCCAGGGGCGGCAGAGAAGTAATCTGCTGTGGGATTAATTGCTCCCTCTGTCCTGTCAGCACAGCTATGATGGCTTCTGTATTTATAAGGAGCAGAGAGAAAAGGGGTTTGTGGACAGTTTTTCACCATGGGTACATAATGGGGTGTAACAGTTGCATGGAAACAGCTCGTTTCCAGCTTCTGACACCCAAAAGCCCCTGTTTTCTTAAATGGACATGCCGAGTTACCCAATTTATTACTGAACAGTATAAATAATTGTTTGCTGCTGTTAGGAAATATTAATCCATAAAAAACAGATCGTATAGGCATGGTTGCTTCTGAACACACCCAAACCCATCCAAGAAATCACTGGCTGCCCCTGTCTTTCATTTCCAAGACCCTCAGAATCACTGCACTACAACTTATGCTCTGGATCCAGAATTGCTTTATGTCCATCCCACCCAAGCTGCCATGAAAAAGGGATCCCTCTCTGCTCATTGCTCTCTTCTGTCTTGGTCCCACTTTTCTGGCTGCACTGGGAGACAAGTGAGAACTGTTTTGTCAGGTTGGTTTTCTGTGGGATCAGTACTTTTCTAGTTCACAGCACTGCCACACACACAAGCACCAGTCCTACCGAAAAGGAGATGGCAGGGATGCACAGCCAGGAGGGAAAACAGAGCTGAACTGCCCCTCTGGGTACCCAGAACACATTTGCCTGAGCTTAAAGCAGCGGTGGAACAGCAGTCTCCCTTCTCTCTGTGCTTCAGCAGAAGAGGGTTGTACACTATGTGCTAAATAAAGTTTCCTTTACAACCACAACCTACATTTTCAAATGAGCACCAGGACTAGTTTTCAAGAGCTCAATGCTTTGCAAGCTCCTCAAACTCAATATTTAAACATGTTTCCTTTGGGACTCTTCCCCTGTGAGAATTAAGCCAAGAAAAATGGTTTCTTCTCCAAACAGAAAATGAAACATCACAACTCTGAAGCACTTGGAGATGCTTCACAAGGCACTTCCAAACCACAAAGAGATTGCAGTGTCTGGGAGTTAATGTGCTGACCATGACGTGAGTGGGAGCTTTGGGCAGGTGTCTGCCTTTACACTCCTCAGGAGTGATGCATTAAAATCTTTAATCTTGTTTTATTAATACAATATTGGTTTAGATAACGAATGCTTATTACTTAGCTTTGTCTCAGGTTTGTTTTGATGTTACACGACACTGCCCTTAGGACCAATATTATAAATTAAACAGCAAGCTGCCATCATTTTAAGTGCTGCAATTTTAAAAATATAAAAATAAAAGAACAGCTGTCACCCAGGAAAAGAAAACAACAATAGTGGAACCTAAACTAACATTCCCTCAGGCTGCTATTGTTTTTCCTAATAACTCGGATGGTGTTTCCCCCTCCCCACCCACACAGCAGCAGTTGGAATAGGAAGACTGGACTTTTCTATTGCCAGTTGATAAATTCTGAATTTCTAGTATTGAACCCCTCTCTTGTATAGGATTATAACTATATTATTATATTATATATAATTATGACTACAAGGAAAGAGGCCCTTGCAGAGATCATGGGAGTGATCAATAGTTGCTGGTGATCTCGTGTAAATGGGTACAACTTCAAAAAATTCCAGGATGTCTGTACAGAAAGGTCCTCAGGAAAAGTTAATCCCTCTACTGCCTGCCCTGGCAGCTGGTTAATCTGTGTAAGTGAACAGATGCTGCTGAAATGGAAGAGTGGTAGTGGGAAAAGACTGAAAAAGATTCTGAGATGCTGCTTGGGGTGGAAGAGTCTGACACTGGGATATACACTAATCACAAGCTGGGCCTTCCTATGTCCACAGAAAACTGGCAAAACACCTTCCTCACTCCTCATCTTTATGCTGTTCACTCAGAAGGAGCAGTAGGTGCTCTCATGAAGGCAGAATTTGACCCCTAATTGGTAATTTCTAGAGTTCAGGAAAAAATTTCCCCTCTTGACTTGCAGTTTCCATTTTTCACTTAATTGCTGCAAAGACAATCCCTGCTGGCACAAACAAGCACAGGAGTGTAACCTGTAAAGCTAAAATACAGAAGTAGCCTGGTTCTGCTCCATGCACCAGCTGAGAGAGGGGGCTGAGTTCTTTGAGAGTCACAGAATCACAGAATAGTTCAGGTTGGAAGGGACCTTTAAAGGCCATCTAGTCCAGCTGCTCTGCAAAAAGCAGGGAGATCTGTAACTAGATCAGGTTGCTCAGAGCCCTGTCCAACCTGGCCTTGAAAGTCTTCAGGGATGAGGCTTTTACTACCTCTTTGGGCAACCTATGCCTGTTTCACCACCCTCACCCTAAAAACTGTTTTCATTATATCTAGTCTGAATTTACTTCCCTTTATTTTAAAACTATTACCAGTTGTTCCCTTGCTACAGGCCCTGCTAAAAAGCCTGTCCCCCTCGAAGTATCGAAAGGCAGCAACAAGGTCCCCCAGGAGCCTTCTCCAGGAATGCAGGCAGTCCTGCCAAGTACTACAGTGACTCTGTGCTCCTCACCAGGAGTCAGGACAGAGAAATCTCTTCCAAAGTAACTCCTGAAGATGGGGTAGAACGGAGGATGTAGAATGTACTTAGGGAACAATCCAACTCAGTAACTAGAGCTTGGACAACTTGAAGGACAGCTAGAATCTCTGTTTATAGCCTTAACTCTAAGGTGTGGGCACCCTCAGGGGTGGGTGCAGCTCCTTCTTACCAGGACAGGAGAACAGGGAGCAGGAGTGGAGCTCAACCTCATCAGCACTTTAGGGTCTGGGATTTGCTCCCAGGTATGTTGAGAACTCCTTGATGCTGCTGGCAAGGCGAAGTCAGCGCGGTTCCCACTGAGCTCCCCAGCTGCTCCAGTAAATGTGTTAGAGAGGGAAAACCAAACAGGGGCGAGGGCAGGAGGGGAAAAAAGCCCAGAGAGGATCAACACATGCTCCTGAGTCACAGTGCTCATTGCTAGTGCCATTTCTGGGCACCTCTCTGACCCAGACCTTCAGCAGAGCAAGAGCACCGCAAATCTTGTCTGGGGAAAGGGAGGAGACAAACAGGAACTGGAATGGGGATTGTCCCCACTGGTGACACCTACACCTTATCACAGACCTTCTCCTCTTGGGAGAAGCACCCAGAAGGCTCTCCTGCCCTTTGCCACTGCACTGACGCTCCCCTCTTTCAAAGGTAAACCAAAACAAAGATCTACAGCACGTTTGCGGAAGTTTACTAAGTCATTCACAAAAATTAAAAACATAATAATAAAACCCCAAATAGAACACAAAGGCAAAAAAACGCAGCCATCCCAAAGAAAAAACCACTGGAGAATTTGGTCCTTTGTTTGCTGCTGTGAGCAGAACTAAGAACTCCAACCACCAGAGATACAAGCCAGATTTATAGAGGAAATTAAAAAAAGAGAAGAAAGCCAAATATGTTTAGTTACTTAACTGAAAGTAAATCTAAGAAACCCAGATGGGATTATTCAAACCTAAGATCAGCCATTCAGGAGAGAAGAGAAGGGAAACAAACATTTCAACCAACTGACTTTAACACCCCTGTTAATTACAAATACATTCTGGAAGACAAAGATATGCAAAAGAAATGAAGTCAGTGAAGGTCAAGAATAGGCTCCTACAGCAGCTTACAGAAATGTGCCATAAATGGCACTTAGGTGCAAAACTTTGATTCACTTGGCTGGGATTCATGAGCTGGGTGCTTATTCTCTGCATAATGGCTCAAAGGTAATAATCACAAATGGTGCTATTTAAATGGAAAATAAATAGCCCTGTCTCTTTAAGGACATCATGTCTCGTTCTCAGTGGAATAGTGGCAGCTATAAAAAAAGCTATGATTTCAGTATTTCTTGTTATGACTTCTCTCCCCGCTTGTCTAAAAATAAAAGGCTACTCTGTAGTTCCAGATCAATCTAACTAAAAGAGAAGAATTCTCTTACAAAAACAAAATAGCAGCTCTGACACTAGTTAGGTATTCATCACATGTGGAAATGGCCCATAATGCTGCCTTCAAACCTTTCCAACAAGTTGTATTAAATTAGGTTGGGTTGGGATTTTTTTTTCCTTGCACCAAAAGCAAAATAAATATAGCTTTATTTAATGCTACTAAAACGTTCAGATTCAACTGGAACCCCAAGGCATGTGGCTTTGTTGTTAAAGCACATATACTGACTCTATTGATTGGTGCAGTCCTCTGTGCAAGAGAATTTGTCACATCAATAGCAACTGAAAAATACTCAGGAGCTGTAATATGGTTTAAATGAGCAGTTACCACATCAATATAAAGAGCATTTCCACGGCAGTAGATAGGAACCTTTTTGCAAACCTGGTATTTGTTTTAAGATAAAAGGTGACAACTTTTTTTTTTTTTTTTACAAGGGAGATTTTTTTAAGTGATAGTGAGCAAAGCAGCAGCCCCTGTAGTTGTCCTGTGGTGACAGGAGCACTCTGGGGGCAATAAAAGCCACGATGGACAGAAAACTTCCAGGCAGGAGAAGAATGGCAGTGCTACAAGCCAGGAGGATGTAAGGGCCAGAGAGAATTCTGCTGCCCCCTGAGCTCCTCTAGTGCTGCTGCCCAGAGCACACCTGGGTCACCGCTGTGGATCCACCACTGAATTTGCTTCCTAGAGCCTCAGCCTGGCACAACACATGAGCCGGGACATGCTGGATGTGAAAGGAAGAGAGAAGATTCCTGACCCATCCTCAATGCCAAGCAAGAGCTGGGGGAGGAGAAAGCTTCGGCCATGCCTCTGTCTCTCCTCCAGCCTCCTGGGAGAAAGTTGATGCCTTAAGTTTTAGCTCTCATGTTTTTCAGAATCTGTGCTGCCTAGGGGTGTAGTTGTGAGCCTCATAGTGTTAGTCAGCTCTCTTCATAGAATAGGGAGACAAAACAAATCCTTTTCCTGCTGGAGGACAACTTTCAGGCCCAAAAGCATAAACAATGATGGACTGAAGGGAGGAACAAAAAGGATGGGACCTCACAACCTGGAGCTGAAATTGGACAATTAAACCCAAATAGGCAAATGGACCAAAACTTATTAAAATGTAAGACCTCGTGACTGGCTGTCCATTTTGTGACCATTTTGGGTCCACTTTGGGTGTAGCCCTGGTCAGGCTCTTGTCCTGCCCAAGGTGCAACCTGGAGGCCTTTCAATAAATACCTGCTTGATTCTCTAGCTCTGTCCAATCTCTGTTTCAGGTCAGCCTTCCCAAGGCATCAAGGTGATACATGGAAATGGCCATTCCCGGCTGATAGCAGATTTGATCTAGGCAGGCTCAGAGAGACACTCACTGGCATCAGCAATGTGCAACCTAAATTTAAAAATCAAGCAAGGTGTGAAAGGGGCCGCTGAGGAGAAGTGCAGGAAGGATGCTGCGCCATGGCTGCATTGGTGGATCCCTGGGCTTGTGGGGTCTGGCACACATGGCTGGGCTCCCAGAGCTCCCCAAGACATGCAGCCTCTGCTTTGGTCACAACTGAATTGGGAAAAAATGTAAGTAGGAACTTCATAGCGAGGAATAAACCCCCATTTCATGGGCTTGAGAAATCTCCCTGTTTTCCAGTAATGAGAAAGAGTTCCATGTTTTCTGAGGAGGGGGCATGCTTTTCCTGACTCAGTGTGTTTGTAGAGCACAATCCTCCCTCAGCCACATCCCTCCTTCCCCCGGGTTAAAGAACAAGGGACATTCTTGTCATTCAGGCAAAAAAAAAAAAAAAATCCCACTAAAGGAAGACGAGAAGCGGCATGTGTTGCAAGTTTTGAGTAAGATGAGAAATTTCACACTATCCTGATAACTTCTGGGTAACTGCTTATTTTATGATGACTAATAGGCAATTACTATGGTAATACTGCAATACAACATGTGTGAGGTTTGGAAATGAGAAATTATAGGTAACTACTTTGGACTCATTTCTATGGTAACAAAAAGTAATTGTCATTAAATACCAGTTATACTGCTGCTGTACCTGGTAATTATAGATTTTTATGCCCAGTAACATAAATAAAACCAATAAATTTATTCAAAAGGTCCACGATTGTTTACTTATACATTGCTATACAGAATACACAATGACAAACACCTAATTAGGAAAAATAAACTCCATTGAGGGCTTCATCTTGTCATCTTAGATGGATACTCTGTTTTTTTTTCAGTTTAAGGAAATGCATGAATTTCACATGTATTAAATGAAGTTAAGGGGAAAAAAAACCTTCTCTGCCAGAAAAATAGGTGAAAAATCATGAAGAGACAAGCAAATGGTTGTCTGCAAGTGTGGAGCTGTGTCTTACAACTGAATAAGTGATAGTAAGAACCACCTGACATATCCAGTCCCCCCAAAAGGGACATAAATATTAAAATAATTTGGATAAAGTCCACATGTGCCTTTACTGTTAAAAACCCTTATGAATTACAAGTGAACGTGAATTTTTGGCTATTTCTAGAGTCACAAAACTTAAGTCCAGAAAAACAGGTTCAAGATAAATCTGAAATATTTCACCTGATCCAAGGTCTAGTTTTCTGACTGTATTTCAAATCTTTCAAAAGGAATGTTTGGAAAAGGTCAGTTTTTAAACAAATTGTACCATTAAGAAACAAAATTGAGAGAAGATTGTCCTTTATAAAATAATTTGTGAATAATTTAAAATGTTTCTCAAGCCTTCCCTTTTTTCATATGAAACAGTTTGCTACATTGTACTCCCTTCTACAAGCTCTTTAAGGCTTTACAAAACTATGTTTCTAAGACAAAAATATACCCTTTGCTCAAAACATGAAATCCCTGCACAGCTTTCATATGGACACTGACACTGTGGTGAATTTGGTGTTCCAGTCTGGGTAGGGCTGGCCTCCTTTCAGTCCCACAAATTAATTTGTTAACCCCTTACACAAGCAAGAAGTAAGGACAGTGTTGAGTTCAAAAATACTGTCGCTGGCAGTGAAATGAGAAAGGATTGGAACTGGCATGTGCCCTTTCCTCCCCATTCCCACAAATTATTGCAGTCCCTATAATCGGGCTGGAAGGATGTAGCAGTGGTGGTATTTCAGAACATTTCAGCTAATTCATGGCTTTAATTTACCCAAGGCTGATACTGTCACAGCTCCCCCAGAGAAGGAGCACAGAAAAGCCAAGGAATGGGAACGCTCACTGGGTCATGAGACAGAGCCTTTGGGGAACGTTCAGGATATTCCATCTGCCTTGTCATGGCATTTCTGGGATACCTCAGTGAAGAGCTTCCCAGACTAAGCAACACATCCCTTTTGGTGCCAGTGTAGGATTTTGCCTCTGAAAGGTGAGGCTGACAAATTGGAACTAATCTAAAGCTGTGTGGTACAGTCATCTCTCCTGCAGGGACACATTTCAGCATTCAGCTGCAGAATGCCAGCTTAAGAACAAGCTCTTGATAAAGGAAAGTTCAGGCCAAGCCTGAGGATGCACGACTTTTAAATCAAGAACACTTTTTTTCCCCCCTTAGTCTACCCCCTCCTCCCTGGGGATGGCAATATGATAATGCTGTACTGCAAACAGAGGGAGAAAAGTTGAGAAATCTCTCTTCACTGCACCAGTTTTCCTTTATTTCCTAAAGCTGTTTCACAGTTTAATCCATCAGAGAGGGTGAGATTAGTGTTATGGAGAAACTCACAAATATTTTTATTTTTGTGCCACATTTTCTTAAACTAAAGCTAAAGATCAAGTCGTGCACTGCCCCCAGCAAAAGGGGTTTTATATTCAGGTGAGAGCTGAGGACAGGTTGCCAGCTGGAAATGAGGGAGAAGACTGAAGACTCTCTATTTTAGTTGGGTCAAACAATAGCATCTTCCTGAGCAATTTAATTAACAAGTCCATGCAGCAGAACATCATCTATATACTGTAATTACAAAGCCAGTTACACTTGGAAGTGTAATGATGCCAAGCTTTAAAGACTTTAAGAAAAGGGTGAAGCCTGTTCTTCCTGTTTTGGGAAAGACTCTGCATCCTTGGCCACAGTGAACAGCAGGTACCTATCATTACTCTATATTTCAGGAGGAGCTGGGTATATTCATGCAGCAAGAAAAGGATTTCGAGGGTTTTTTGGGTTTTTTCCACTGAAAAGAAAGTTTAAGGAAAAGAAAACCCACAAAAACTTTTGTTCTAATTCTGACAAGACTTTTTAAATATTCTGAACTAAAAGAGCTGCAAAATCACCTCTGTATACCCCACAAGGCACCTTGTCTTTTCATTCCTAATTGTATAGGTCCACACATTCTTAAACTCTTGCATAAACTTGAATAAATCAGTGAAGTTAACATCCCATTTCCATGCATCCTGATATGCTGAGCTCTGACATTCATTTCCCTGACCATTTATTTTAGAGCCACCTGAATAATACAACATATAAACAACTTTCCTCTCAGGTGAGTCTCTGCTTTATAGTTGCAGTACTAAACTCACTTGTTGCTGGTGATGAACATTTCCCCACATCCAAGTCACGGTCACATTTTGTCTGTTCTCTTGAGAATGAGCTGCAGTTTGTGGAAAACAGGCAGTTCTTGGTGGCATTGTTGCAGATTTGGCTTAAACTCCTAAACCTCAGTTCACAACAACAAAGGAAGGAGGATTTTGGAGGAGAGCTCAGGGCTCACACCCTCAGTCAGTCCTGCATCCCCCAAAACGGCAATGAAGAAAATTTCACCAGCTAGCTGTTACCATATCAGCCTGGCTTAGTGAGTGGTTGGTTCCTGTCCTGATGTCAGGAGAACCAGTCCACCCTATCCCATCCCATCCCATCCCATCCCATCCCATCCCATCCCATCCCATCCCATCCCATCCCATCCCATCCCATCCCATCCCATCCCATCCCATCCTTTCTCCAGGAGCTGCTGACACACTCAGGCTCTCCATGGTGCCCACTCTGCCTGGGATTCCAGAGAACAGCCAAGTGCATCCAACAGTGCACTTTGCCAGTTGTGCAAGGCTGTGCACTGGTGGGGTGAAAGAAAAATCCTCTCTCACACTGGCAGGAGATCAATTTGCAAACTCAAGCATGAGGTTTAATTACCCATTTCATTATCTTAGCTTGCATAGCTCTGAATGTGAACCTTCAATGAACCAAAGAAATAGTCACCAGCTGCTGCTTTGAGAAAGAGGGAGATAACAGGAAGAAGTTCAAATGCCTAAAACTGCTCTTGCTGCATGTGGCACCCCTGTTTGCAAAAGCAGGGGGTTATTCCCAGCCAATACATCTGTGTCAGACCCCACTGTGTGGAAGATTTCTGAAAGTCCTATTTATGTGCTAATCTGAACAAAGACCAAAAGAGCTGTAGCAGAGTTATCTAGCCAATCACTGAGAAGCCTCAGAGTTAAATTTTCAAATACAAGCAAGTGATCCTTAGAGATTTTTTTAGAAATGCATCCAGTAGATTCAAGCAAATAAATTGTGATATGCTTGTGGATTTTGTATGAGCAGGAAATAAAGTGTTTGCTGTAAATTATTCACTCAGCACTAGTTAACTGCAATGCTAGCACATTACTAGGCTTTTTAATATTCTTCTCAAGATAATAGGTAGCATTTTGCTTATTATCCTCGTTTTTAAAGTTATTAGTTACATTTGGCCATTTGTAAATACAGTGAAGAATTGCAAGAAAATCAAATGTTTTTTCAACTAGCTCATTAAAATTCTCTTTAGTTCAGGAGGGTTGAAAATCCTGCATATCATGGAAAGTTAAATCAAGAGTATACCATCAAGCTCAGCAATTCCAAATTAATTCACATGCCCTTTCCCACTACCTGGGTTCCCAAAAGGCTTTTCAAGTTCTGAGCCATATGAATGCCTATAAAAAGCTGCCTGTCTCTCAAAAAACTATAAATAACAGTGCAGGGGAAAAACCCAACAGGGCAAGTGAATTTATGGGGAAAACAAAAGCTGCTTAATTGCTACCGGAGTTTGCTTATGTGCAAGGCACCTGGAAGAAAGGAGAGTGATGTAGTGGCAGATTCTAGAGCCGTTTTGGGGCTTTATTCCTGTATGGTGACACGTTCTGATAAATTCCTGGTGCTGTCAGAGGCCACCACTGCAGTATCACTGTCTGATGTGGGATTTGCCAAGAGCTCAGTGAGTATCACTGCAGCTGCAAGGACACCACCTTTTCTCGGAAGTTTCACTTCGAACACACAGAAACCACTGCTGAAATCACCCCCACAACTCTCTGCTGCTTCAGTTTAACAAGGAGCAAAGAAAAAGGGGGATAAGGAGCCCAGATCACAGAGTCATCAGTGCTGGAAAAGATCTCTAAAACCACTGAGTCCAGCCATTAACCTAGCACTGCTAAACTGTGTCCATAAACACCACATCCACACATTTTTTCTATCACTTCCAGGGATCCACCAGTGCCTTGGGCAGTCTGTTCCAATGCCTTACTGCCCTTTCAGTAAAGGTTTTTTTTTCCCCAATACTTAATCGAAAACACCCCTGGGCACAACTTGGGGCTGTTTCCTCAACAAAGAACTGTCAGCAGCCCCATTTTCTGCACCTTCTGTCTTCTTCCTCAGTGGTCTCCTCACCCATACAATAACCCAGCCTTATTCTGCTTAGCAATGCAATACCTAATTAGATCACAGCTCAAGGTAGCCTGGCTACAAAGTGAATTGTGTTATTCAGTCTTGCACTGTAAGCAAAACCACACACAGTATATTTCATTTCTCAGGGGCTTCTCCAGAGAACTGTGTGGTACATGTAATTGCCCCCACAAACAAATCATCAACTAATCAACTGCTTTTCATTATCACCTCCAGCAGCACATTTATTTTGTAAATAAATGCATTAAGAGAAAACAATTTTAGGGAAAACAAAAGATTATCTGAATACCATCTCAGCAGAGGAGGTGGTAAAGTAGTAATTCAAATACTAAAATGGAGCAAAATTAGCATAGGGTGGAATGATTATTCCATTCCATGTATCCCTATCTATTACAGTACAATAACAGAGTGAAATCTGTGACTTTAATGGATGATCTGGGTAGTTTAAGGGAGCTGTGATTGACTGACACATTTACATAGAGGCTGATGAGCAGCATAATGAGTGCATTTATAAAACACAGCTACAGTCTAACTCTAAGCTGACATTAACTCCCACACCTAGAGGTGACTTGTAGAGCAGATATCCTGCTGTCTGGCAGAGTTGCTCTCTGCCTCCTGAAGCAAACAAATTTGCTATTTGCCCCTTTCCTGTGTGGGAATTACAGGAAGCACATGACCATGTGAGAATCTCCATTTAAGAGGAATGAATTGGAACAAGCCATAGAGGATTCAATGACAGAACAGTGCAAGGTGTGTAAGACAAATATAACAATACATAGATTAATTCCCCACATCATACCTGTAATTTCCCAGGTAAACTCCATCAGGATTGAGCATGGGAGCAATCTTGAAGACCAGGTGGTCTCTCAGTACCTTTGCAATTGGATGGTGGCTCACGAGGAAATCAATTATACCTGAGAAAAAAAAATAATCAAAAAGGAGTTTGAAGAGGGGGATCCACGACATCAATGTTTTCCAGATATCTACCTGAAAATTCACATATAAAAGATTAGAATGATGATTCCTCCTGGTTGCTGGCACTGCTTCTGCTTCCAACAGAACAAACCACTTGCAATCACATAGCATCTGCCACCTGCTTAAAACTCCATGAACTTTAAGGAGGAATACCTTAATCTGTCCTCATAATGCAAATACACCTTGCGTTACCAGACACTGTCAAGTTTCCACAGAGGGAGAAGTTACTGCTCAGTTACTACAGCTCACCTTGTGAGTGGAAATTTGTTGAGTTGAGCCATCTCAAATTCATTTCAGCGTACACCCAGATCTACCCGTGATGTGTGAACACAGGTTTCAGATCACGTGCATGCATAAAGAGGTATAAAATGCCTCAAAAAATTGGGGGAGTTGCATAATATGTGCACTGGGCACAGGAATATTGTGCCACTGGTGGACTGGAATTTATAAGGTGATACTCGTCACTTCTTTTACACTCATAAAAACCAGGAGTAACTGCACCTCATCACCTCCTTTAATGTGGAGCCCAGGCAAGTGACAGGGAAGCAGATCCTAAATGCAAATCCTCTGGGCACATCACAGCACCGGAGCCTGCAGGAGCTCCTTCCCCCTGGCCTCATGCTTGGGGGGCTGCTGAACATCACCTCAGCCCAGGGCTGGTGCTGGGGCAGGAATCTGGCTGTTAAATTCACTGCTCATCCCTCCACTGAGTTGGTACTGACAGAAATAGCTTCCAGGGAATTAATGCTGAGATAAATTGAGTTCCTGTGTAATCTCAGAACACCCACAGATAGGTCATGACAATTTGCTATTTATTGTAAGGTCCATCCTGTGAAGCAGGAACCATTTACTGAATTTCCCCAGAATAAATCAATCACTATGGTCTAGTAACAGGATAAAATTAAGCAGAGAAAAATTAAGGCTGCTCATCAGTAAAATTTCAGTAATGGTGAGCTCTATTAGAGTGTGGAATTGTCTCTCCAGGGTAAGAGTGGAATCCCATCATCAGAAACATTTAACACTGGACAGGGTAAAGCCTTAGGGAAAAGCTACAATGAGCAACAATTCAGCATAGAAGGGATGGCCTGGGCTAGCTAGCTGACTTCAGAGCTGATTTTTTTGTGATTCAATCGACCCATTAACAAAAGCTTCTAAACCCCAAGTTCATGCCAGGTTAAATGCACTTGTTTACAGCTTGGCTTAAACATGCATTAAAGACATGACCAAAATCTCACATTCGGCATGACACTTTCATTTAGTTAATTTCTTAAGGCCCACTTTGTATTTCAAATACCAGAAGGTCTGAACCTAGGCTACTGTTGGAACGAATTCTAATTTTCTGAGGCAATGGAGAAAAATGAGGCTTCTGAAATGTCTGGGATGATCAAGGTATAGTTGACTCTAGACACCAGCAATTTTTTCATGTCTCAGTGACTAATCCTGAAGAGGAGAGAAGAGCTTTCTATAACCAGGTCTTCCACTTGAGAAGAAACTAAACCCGAATTTCTGAGGCAAATTAGCATGCACATAATTATATTCTCAGGAAACGTTCCTGCAATTACCTCCTCTGGATGAAGGGAACCGAACATCGATCTGCCTTTTGGCTGCTGTTGTGACTTCTGTTCATTATCCAACAGCAAGAACACGAAGGAACGACGGGGACACAGTTGGATCCTGAATAACCAGATTTCCTAACTGTATGCAAACATGAAAAGCTTAGATATGTTAAACTGCTGCTCTGACTGTTTCCTGGCAGTGTCTGAAACATAATCCACAGTACTCGCACCTGGAGGGCTCAAAATCACTTAAAGGGAAACAGCCCCTCACTTAGTCCACGGTTTCTCAAGACACTCTGCTGGTTTTGGTTTAAAAGAGCTTGCAACTTGACTCAAGCTAGACTCCAGCATCACATCAGCTAGTGTTTCCTTAAACGCTTGGAGGACTTAGCTACCCAGAAAACAGTGCATCCAGAACTGGTTTTCTCCTAGGTTAGAGAAGACCCTTGAGGCTGAAACAGACCCAGCAGAAATCTTGCCCCGTGTGCATTGCGGATCATGGCTCCACCAAAGGCAGCACGGCAGGCAGGCACAGGGCACAGCTCCTCAGGCAGCACGGAGGCCAGCGAACACCTCGGCCTTAAACCGCTTTTCTTTCAGGAGCTGACATAAGAGCCCCAGCTCTCAGGGCTTGGCTGTGGCTGTCACGGTGCCAGTGCAGAGGCTGGCCCAGGTTCTGCTCGTTTTGCCCTGTTACTGGTGCAGCCTCACTCACAGAGCTGGGCAGCAGCACCTCGGCAGCTGGAAGCTGCAGTTTTCAGCTTCAGCAGGCAATTGCTCTTCCCTGCGAAAGAACACGCAATGGTGTGGAAGGCTGCGCAGAAACATGCGGTGGGTGAGGCTGTGCTGTGCCTGATGCACTGCTGCACACACCTAAAGGAGCCTGGCCGTGGGTACCCAGGGCTTGGTGCCAAACGCCACCCAGAATTTCCCCAGGCACCCCAATCTTCTCAGGCTGCTGCAGCCAAGTCGCCCATCAAAAGGAGATGGACTTGATTTTCTTACTTGGCAGTCAATTAAGCCTGAAGAAGGCTTTTTTACCCCATTGTAAAAATACCAAGGGAGAGTTAAAAATAAGGATTTTAACCTGGAAGTAGAGGCAGTTCTAAGGAGCATGAGAAAAGCGTGAGACAAAAGCACACATTTATATATACAAACCTCACCCTAAAATTATTGTAAGTATCCAAATAATCAATGCAGCTAGGAAATAGCTTTGTCTTTCAGGGGAACCCAATAGTTCCAGACTGCCTGAAATAGTCTGGCTCAATAATGTTTAAAATAAATAGATAGATATCAGACTATTAAAATAAAAATACCATTGCCGAGAACTTGGTGCTCCTGTTAATAAATCAATACAAACTAAATTCTACAGCTTCTGTAATCAGCAAGAGACATATCAGTGTATCTCATTAGGCCGGGGTTAAGAATTTGGCAGCAACCAAAGCCCATTTAATATCATTTACTTCAAGGCAGACATGGCAATACAACAGATGCCCTAATTTATTTGTTGATCTTTGTATTAAAATAACAGTTTGCTGGTAAACAGGAAGGGTAATGATGCCAGTCACCCTTGTTAGTGGCTAATAATTGCTTAAATTGTCCACTAATTGACCTGTGCTACTGTTGAAGCACTGGATCGTGTTGCAGGGCATGAAGTAAACAAGGCCACTGTAATGTTACTTTGGAGAATGACTTCTGGAAATAGAACTACTTATTGCCATAAATTTTCTTTTCACAGATGAGCAGATTAATTGGTCTGCCAATTAGTCTGCTATTAAAGCAAAAAAAAAAGGGCTGCCCACAGATTGGTTGGATCTTCGAACTGTACCCCCAGTTTGGGTCAAAGGAAATAATCCAATCTGAATCAGTCACATTCCGCTGTGAAAAATAAGACAAGCATTATTTAAAAGCACAAACCTTTGTGGCTGGAGATCAAGGAAAACAGCCAAATAACAAAGTATTAACTCTTGAAGAGACTTCAAAATGGAAAAGAGAATGTGATGGAATGGGCCTACTGAGACACATTATAGTGTGGAAAAGTTCTCCAATTAGAAGCAAAACAATATGGATTATTTTCCTCTCAAGCTTTCTGGAAAGCAATTAAAATATTTATATTTCAAATAATAACATGCAATTATGGATGCTGCCTGGAACCAGAACAGCTCAGAAATCAGCATTCAGCCATGACACGAGAAGAGGCTTATTCACAGTCCACTAAAAATCCACCAAAGTCTTTACATTAACTTCAAGGAGCTTTTCATAGTTGTAAGCGAAAGGGAAGAAAGAACTGAAAACAAGGAAAAGAGAAAACAATACTCACAACTGCAAATATTAGAGACAGAGCCACATTGACTTAAAAATGTCAGACTGTTAAAAAACTGATTTCTTGTTAATACGAGTTTCATTGAAACTGCACTAAATCTGGACCAAGCCCCTTCTACTCTGGGTCACCTCCTTATTATTCTTTCTCAAGGCTGAATGCATTTTTTCAAATTTCTCCTGCCTTCTGCAGCTCAGCACCTCTCACCTGCTTCAATGTCAGGTCCTGTGGCATCTTTCTGCCCAGCCCAATCCAGCTCAAATTATCTGCTGGTTCTTCTCAAACAGGTTAATCATTCACTCTTCCATAAAATGTCATTTCCACTGTTCTGTCAAGACATTTCCTCAACCAACCTCCTTAAACTCTGTTTAAACTTCCTGCTGGCTCTAACATGACCTCTCCACGTTTGCTCCTTCCAAAGAGAAGCCAGCCTTACCCCCTGCTTTTTCCATTACTCCATCCTTTCACCCTCAGTCTGACAATATATTTAATTGTGCAACTATAGAATACATTTGCCCTGCTCCTATTAGTGAAAATCTAATCAGCACAGATCCTAATGCAATATGGCAACTGCTAATGCAAACATACCCTGCACTGTATCTACTACATGCCAGGAAAGGAGTGATTTATGTTTTTTCCCATTTCCTAATGCTGAGTAGCTGCTGGTATCTTTCACTCAGCTCACCACAGCCTGCAGGTTAAAAAGAATGTGACAATTGGGCTCTAACAGCCACAGGATCTATGGAAAATAAATGTAGAGGAGTCTCAAATGCTTTTGCTGATGAAACTATCAAAATATACTGTTAAAGGAGACTGAATCCAATGTGAATGACAGTATAGTTATGTTTCAGTGGAGAGTAAGAAAGCAAAAATACAGGGTTGGGCTTTTTGGAGAGGCTTTTTTAATGTGACAATGAAAAAAAGGTGATAATGGCCAAGCAGTTACCATATTCTGTCCCCAAAACCAAGTACAATATGCAGAATAAATGACAACAAGCCATCATTGTACCACCATTTGCCTGCAAAGTGTTTCTCCTTCAGCAACAGGGTCCTGGTCTGTTCAGCCTTTGCCTTTTCTCATGGGAGTGCAGGAAAAAAATCATCCAAAACAACAAAACAAAACATGAAAAAGACAGATTGAGACTCTTCTCCACCCCAGCACGGTGGGAAAGGTGTCACACTGCCACTGAACCCTGCCCAGCACAGCTCACAGCAATTCTGTGCCAGAGTGGGCTCCAGAGAACACACATCTGCTCCTCCAGTCCAGCCCCCAGCAGAGCCCAACAAGCAGAAATGGTCCAAAAATGCCTTAATCTGAAGTGCTTTGATATTCAGCACAACAGCAAGAACAAAAATAAAAGCATGTGAAGGATGATAAATGAGCAGAGCTGACTCATAGTGAGGTTACTGACATGATCTAACACCATGCTGTCACCAAAACTATTCCTACAAAAGATCATCACAGAGGGGCCCACATGCACAAGATCCTCACAGATGCTGACTCTGCCCCTTCTTACAGCTCTGCTCCTCCTCCTAATGTGGAAAAACAGATTGACAAACTCCAGTGTGTTTTGTTTGTAGCATTTCACACTTTTTTAGAACCATGTTTCTTGGGCAAGGGAAGGGACGAAGAAGGGTGATGCTACCATCAATCTAGAAAGAATCTATAGATTTTGAATGCTTTTATTAATTGGTTGCTTTGTCCTTCCAAAGGTCACTTTGGAATCCATGGCAAAAACAAGGTTTATTCCATCAAAATTATAAAAGCTAACAAGGCTGGTGAAGAAGCACTGCAAAACTAAAACAAGCACCTGTGTACAGTATCAGATGAAGGAAAATTTGATGTCTGAATTGTGTCACCAGTTTCCAAATGCCCAGACTGGTGTATATCTGCATGAATATGCCTCTCTCGCAGTAGTTTCTGCAGCTGAGACTGAGAAGATCAGAACAGTGTCTGTTTTCCATGAACCCCCTCTCTGGCCATCCTCAGCACACCCAGGGGAAGGCAAAGGAGGGCAAGGGTGCATCCTCTCAGTGGGATGCAGCACCTTGCACAAAACCTGAGTGAGCACCCATCAGAGCCCACTCTTCTTCTGCTTCTTCTACTGATGCTCAGACTTCCTTTAGTCCTCCCCCAGGAAGGGCTCAGAAGGGACCTGCGTTGGCCTGTGGGTGCCACGTCATGAAAAACAATCAAGTTTTTTGGAAAATGCAGAGAAGTGAACAATTTTCCCATGGTTCCTGGGGACAGGAAGGTCTCAAGGGAAACAACAGCCAACAAAAATTGCCCCATGCCAAAACACATCAGAGCCAACCAAGGCAGGTGAGACAGCTCTAGGCAGGACATCCCTGGTTACATTATTTCTGGAGGGTACAGAAAGAGAAAAGTTGATTGATTCTCTTGAAATATCAGACCTTATGATCACACAGCAGTTTGTCCCCAGTTAGACAGGTAAATATTTCAGTGCTAAGTAAGACCTTCTTGCATGAGTTTGGCTGGTTAAAAGCACCCCAAAAAAGTCAATAGGTCCCCGTGGTCATTTCAGTTGTCTTTTTAAACCTGCAATCATCATTGCTATTGTAAAATAACCCTAAAAACCAAACCAACAGTTAGTACTTGGTGAACTGTGCACAGTCCCACTTCACCTATTTTTAGAGAAGTTTTAATCAGTGTGAGGCAGAAAAGTTGCACACCTAACTAAGGATCCAGCTGCAATAAGCAGATTGATTAGAAACACATCAAGCTATATTATGGCATGTTTGTTCTTTTATTTACCGTTTAGTCTCTCATCTATTCTCTGCTGTAACTCTTGGTCTCTTCAAAACACAGGATTAAAAGCAAAGGAAATCTCAAATAATGGGATAAAATGAATGTGCAGGAAATGAATGGGTGAATTAGATTACAGCAGATGAAACACTGAGGTCTCAAATGCAAAATGCAGGGAGTTTATTTAATTTGTTACTCTTTTAAAATGAAAATATGCTCACTGACTTGAATTAGTAATTTTCCTGTTTTAAGATATGTTAGGCCATTACAGCTAGGCCTGTTTCCAGAGCAGTGAAATAAATGGAAAACAGCCAGTCTCCCAGGGAACACAATCCTCACTGCATTTTGCCAGCCCAGTGGAACAGCGCTAATGGCAGCTCCAGAGAAAACCACACTTCTGCTGGAGGGGCTGCTTGCAAAGGAATTGAGAATGACTGGCAACAAATACTTCAAATGGCAGAGCAAGGCACTGTGGATTTTCTCCAGTTTTAATGTGCATGGTAAGCACAGACACTAATTGATTTAAAGAAGGTCTAAAAAAACCGTAGTTCCTGACCATTCCCTCCCTTCCTCATTCAGCTAGCCCAGGGTTTCATAAATAATTAATCTGGAATTTGGTGTGGCTGGAACACAAATCCATGTGAAGCAGTGAGAGCAGCAGTCAGGGGCCTCTCAGTTGGGTTCAGTCAGTGTGAGAGAGAAAACGTTCCGTCAGTCGCTGACCTGAGTCCCAGCCAACACCTCCACCCCTCCAGATCTCCCAGATATCTTCTTTGGCTTGAGGGGGCTGAAGGCTCTGGTGGAGGACCACAAGTGTGTGACACAAGTGTCTCTGAACACACCAGCAGCCCACAGGGTGTGGGGACAGTGAGTGTCCATTGTGCTCCTGCACCACAGCTCTGTGACCAAATGACTCTGACTATTCTGGTACACACACATTTCAACTCCTTTCCAGAATTATATTGTAATAAAAATCATTCTCACACCGTTGTAAGGATACAGGTGACATTTCTGCCATCACAGCCTCAAATGACATTTGGCATCTATTAAGATTTCAACTTGGGTGAAGATTTGGGAAAACTGTGCCATAGTAAAACATTCTGGGACTCCTCGGTGAGAAAATGGACAATATGATACCTCAAGGCAGACCTTGCTTCCCATTTTAGTGTGTCTGCTGGTTGGACAGGACTGACTGAGATGGGAACCTTTACATTTCTTGTGGACATCCCACATAAAGGAGGTACATTTACACCACTGCCTTTCATGTGCACTGTCCTAGTATTTTTGAGAGACATCTACATTTAGACCATGCAAACAAGGCCTCAGAACACCAAAGAGTTCCAGACCCTGACACTCCAGATGCATTTCAAACAGGGACAATACACAGTGAGATGGATGTGACTGGAATAGTCAGTTACAAATCAGCAGTCTAGGAGTACAATCAGTTCAGTGTGGAAAGTTGCTAAGCGATGAGTGTTTGGGATTTCCTATGTATTTTTATGAGCTGTTGCTCTTTCCTCATAAAAAGATTCACATCTGCTTTGAAGGATATGTGGCTGCTGGTGCTTGGCTGGAGCACAACATCCCAATTCAGTGCTGAAAAGATATAGATATGCATTGCCAGTAAAACATAATTAAAGTTGGCATTCCCAGTGACTGGGATGTGGGACCAGGAGCCAGAATGCCTGATCTTAGTCTCTAGCACTGCTGATTTTTGGCAAGTTGCTACCAGTCTGCTATCTTAGTGTGCTCAACTTGAGATAGCAATGGCCAGATTTGCAGGGCAGCAAAACTGGCATCTCTGGGGCCAAAACCAGCAGATGGATTTTCCAAACAAACTCATGAAAGCTCATTGGAGCCAACTGTGGTTGGAAACGTGGCAAGTGGCCACAAAATGAGAGGTGTTGAGTAAAATTCTGAAACTTTTCTGTTCTTACTCAGCTGTCACTAGTGAGATCTGTGCCACTGACAGCCCAACCCCAACCCACTCTTCCCTAAAGATAAGCTTTCTGAAAGATGAGATTTCTGAAAAACAGACCTGTAGAAGTCAAGATGGGAAGACTTTTGGTGACAGAGACAATTGTGTTGCTGGTCAGTTCAGAATTGCAGCCCTGAGTACTCTCACTTCTGCTGTTTTCTTTTCTGCCAAACAAATAAGCACAGAAAGGAGCACACAAAGTGTTCCACAAACTATAGCTGGTTCTCAGAACCTCACAGGATTACCTGGAGAGGGTAAAATGTGGGACTGGCATTTAATTTTGCCTGTTAAAATTGTCAGAAAAAAAAAAAAAAAGGGCAATTAAGGATTTTGTGAGGGCAAAATTTTTTGAGTGTCTGCCTTTCCTGCTCCTTGCAGCAGTGGGATACCCACAAGCTTCAAAGGAGTAGACTAATTTAGAAGAGCAGAATGAGGCCAGGGCTGGGTTTGCCTGGTGAAAAGTGCAAACCTGCACAGAGGGAAGCAGAGTGTCTCCTGCCCTCCGCAGGGAGGAGCCCATCTCAGCCCCTCCGTATGCCCTGGTGGCTGATGTTGCTTGCTCAACCACAAGCTTATCTCCCTGGGCCCAGGGGCAGTTGTGCAGTTCTCCAGCAGAACTGATGCAACAGCAAAGACCTGTGGAATTGACTTGAAAGAACCTGTCAGGCTGACAAAGAGAGGAGGTATTGGCAGGAGCACACAGCTGCTGCTGCAGGATTGCCTGAAGGGTTCCTAAATTCAGTGCACAGCACAGACTGAGTGGGTGGCTTTGTTGGCTGGCTTCCCTTTCTTTAATTTTCTTAATATGCTGTAAGGATCTTGGAGTTCTGTTTGCATCAAAATGAGCCTACCAATATCCCCTGGATAAAGCCTCTTTTCCTCCTGGGGATAAACAAAAGGGGTCCTGGAGAAACACTGTAAGGATCAGATGATCTTGTTTCATTAACGAATTACTTGGGATTTATCAGAATAATTCTCAAGATGTTACCTCAGAATATGATGTGCTTGGTCATTGTTATTTAAAGTCTGTCATTCCCATGAGTGTGAGTCCCTCAGTCAGCTCAAAAAATATTCACTGCATTATGGCCCTCAATTTTTACAGAATTAACTAATGTTAAATACAGCTGGAATTTCAGCCTTAGAGTTGAACAAAAAAATGCAGAAGACTCCACCTTCCCTGATGTGCAAGACAAGAGACAACCCAGAACAGAGGCTTGATTGCAAAGAGGGGGAAAAATAAACACAAGGGGAGTAAAATCCAGAATGCATGAACCAGAATCAAGCAGGCAGAATTAACCCAGGCATCACTGCACTGTTTCCTGCTATCCTTATCAAAACACCAGACTTTTCACCGTGGCCCTGAAGGGGAGTTTCAGCTGTCCACCAACAGCTCACACAGCACCAGCAAGCAGGTAAAAAAAACCCCAAAAAAACAGAAACAGAAAATCACTTCATTCTCCAGTTTGCTATTTAGAGCTGTAAGGGTCTTGCAGGGGAAATAGAAAAACTGCATCATTATTACAGAGTTGCTGCTTTACCCAGGACCAGGCTGAGCTCCCCAGAGCCTGGAAGATGACTGCTTTCTTCCCCATCATGACAACTGCAGACCTGGAGGTCAGAAACCCTTCTGGGGCCAGCAAGAAGACTGCACCACAAGTGTAAATTGTCCAAACTGCACCAGGGAAAAGATTCCCAGTAGAGCTAAAAAAAAGTGATAAAAATAAACTTTGATGGACACAAGGAGAATTAAGCAGACTTAGTCCTACTTGGGAAACCACTAAAAGTCGCAAGGAATAGCCAAAGAGGATGAACCTTCTCCTTTCAAGCCTTTTGGGAATTGTATCCCCAGACTATATGGCCAGAGTTTCCTGTTCTTACCCCGGCAGCAGGTGCCCTTCTTTGGGAATCAGGAACCTTTGGGATTTCGTTGTGCTTGGGTCAACAAAGGTGGGCCCTGGGAGTGGAGGGCTGCGCTGGTTTTACCCACCACCTCCCCTGGGCCTGTCACAGAGTGCTGCTCTGCAGCCCAGTGAACACAAGCAGCAGCCACACTGAGCTCTGACAGCATTAACTGCGCTTGCAACAACAACTACAGAAGCCTGAAGATGGATAGATTAGCTCAAGCAAAGAATGTGTTGTAAGCCGAGAAGGCAAAAGGTGTATTTCTCTGGAGGCAGCCAGAGAATACATTTACATATGAAAATGTAATACACAGTGAAAAAGGGAAAGGGCATTACATAAATAATGAGAGGGAAGCAATGAAAAATATGTATTTTTAAACACATTCTAAAACTGGTTCCCAGCATCTGCAGACGTTGCTGAGCCAAGGAAAGAGCCAGAGGCAACAGGCTTGGGTTGGGCAGGCACACACACACAGACCAGAGGGGCCCTGCAGGACATCATCACCCACACCCATCCTTTCCACTCCATCTCTAGCGTGTTGGGGGTCTCTCTTTTAATTTGCCCTTATCTTCAACGACCTGTAGACATTTGCTCCTGGCCACATGACAAGTGGGCTCCTCAGCCAGACAGAGTCCTGGTGCCACCCGCCACCGGGATGGAAGTGGAACACAAAGTGCTGGGAAGGAGCAAGGGCACACCGGGTGCCCCCAGGGGGGTTTTGAGGTGATGTGGATCTCAAGAGGACACAGGTACGGGACTCAGAACGAAACTGCAATGTGGGAAAGTGTTGCTGTTAGGGACACAGAAGAATGAAGCAGGCAGCAGAAAGGTCAGCAGGAAAGCTCTGCCTACTTTATTTTTCTGATTCCAACTTATATACCCTTTGACAAGCAGGCCAAAGATTGGCTACACAGGTTGCCACCTCTTTGACCTCGTTGGTGAACATCACCATCAATCATCTTTCTCCTCCCAGAGGAGAAATCTGCAAACAAAATAGATAAATTCTAAAAATATACATAGTTTTCTTGAAGCTGAATGAGAACAAAATGCAAACAGTGCGAAGCAGGCAAACTTGAGGCAACAGGAAAGGAACTCTTGTGCTTCAGCTCAGAACTTTAAGCTGCTCAGCTGAAGAGAAGAGCTGAGGCGTCCCGTCCTCAGGACTGAACCCAGCTGTTCCCTTCTGCTGGAGATGTGGCTTTGCCACTCATCTGTGGCACATCCATACACTCCCCACATCCAGGAAATGCAGCTGGCAGCTTGGGCCGGCAGGAACCTGCACAGCCATTTGCCCTCATTTCCCCTGCGGGGACAAACGATGAGATCACTCTGTAACTCTTGACACACGAGAACTTACACTAAGCCAGCTGTAATGGCACCTTTTGGCTGCTTCATTGATTTCCACTTTACTGGGTTTGCAGGTTATACTGCTTCACTTTTACAGGATTTTCCTGTCCTTCCGTTCAAATCAACTGAAAAGGTACGAGGCAGTTTCTTCTTCTCCTCCCAGTGAGGCAAACACCTGCACAAAGTCTGCTGGCATCACCAGCCGGGCAGCAACTCTAAAATGGACAGCCACCAGATTCCTGAGTCAGAGAGGGAGAATCCTGTTAATGAAGAGCTGTTTTACACTCTCCTGTGGTCACCTTCTGGGCACGAGAAAGGCAAGAGTGGCATCAGCTTCCTCAGATCATCAGCTGCCTGTCCCCTGAAGCGTCCTGCCTGCTCTGGGTTGGCCCCTCAAAGACATCCAAAAGTACCACATAAGCAAAACCAGACCAAAGTAGATCTGTCCCCATTTCCCCCTTGACAGATGGTATCCAGGTAGTAGAGGCTGAGCTGTTCTAATCAGCGCCAAAGGATAGTTAAAATTGAAATGAATCATGGAAGTCCATTTGCACAGCGAAGTTTGTAGCTTCGATTTTGACAGGCAAATAAAGCAGGGACTGGGTGTAACACCTGAACTATGTCTGGGAAAAAGAAAGAAAGAAAAAAAAAGACAGAACAGGAGTGATTTATTAAACAAAACCCTAATCCTCAGGGAAGATTTGATGGCCAAGAAAATGCTGGCTGCATCTGAACTTCCTCCCCTTGACTCAGAGATGAAAGTATTGTATCTGCAAGTTGCTTTCAGTGGTACTGGAGGGGACTTGTTGGATAGCTGCTTACACTAGGCTCCAGCAGGAAAAAGCTTTTTTCCCTGTGGTTTATTTTTTTTGTCTTAGAGAAAAATAAAAAAATGGCCATGTCTCTACATGAAGAAAGAAATTGCAAAAGCTCTGCTCTGCCCCTCGTCAGTGGAGATGGATCTGTTCTTTTATTTACACTGCATGACATCCAGGCAAGAAAAAGCTCCACAGAAATAAATTAGGGTCACTCTCTGTCAGTGCAGATGTGCTCCTGGCTGCTAAGCAGCAGAATATGGCATAAACCCCTACCTCCACTGCAGAGAAAATTTTGATGTGAAAATGGAGATGCATTGCAGATCCTAAAGGTGATGGTAATTAGCACTGGGAAGGGAATAACCAGCGAAATTTCCTCACAGGAGTAGGATCCCCACAAGCACCTGACATCTCTCCTTGTGAAGAAGTGAAATTCTCCAGGAGGGTATAAATGTTTTCATCTGAGGAGCATGAGGGAGAAAAGTCAGAAGGATATAAATTTCAGGAGGCCTCCAAGGACTGAAGGGATTTGTTGTTGCTGTTTTAGGAAGAAGTAGCTAAAACGTCCACCATTTCCTAAAGAATTCTGTTTGGAGACAGTCTTATTGCAAAATCAACTTTGGAGCATATTAAACTAAGAAGGCATAAGATGCTCCCATTCCAGAATAAGAATTGCTGGAGAAATGTTCTCTTGCACTCTACATTCACAGTCTGCCTCAGATGCAAATGAAATCTCAAGTGCCAGCAAGCCCCAGATAGAAGCTCTCCCCAAGCACTTTGCAATGATGGATTTAAACCCTGGCAGCACTGTGACCACACCAGCTGGTGTCAAGGTGTTATTTCCCTCATATCCTTGGCCATTCGGAACATTGCCAGGAAGAAAAATCAGAGTTCACATGTAACCAGGGGCGAGGACAGCCTAACTTTCTACCTTGAACAGTCAGATTGAATTTTAAGATCTTAAAGGCAAACCTAACTTCAATAAACAGCCCCTTTTACTGCATGAAGGAGCCATACTTCAGAAGGGAAAAGAGCCACAGAACACACTGGACAAACTGAGATCTCAGTGATGGGCTGTCTCCAGGGCAGGCAAACCCCCCTGCAGGGAATTAGGGGGGCAGCTCCAACAGGTTACCAGCTTGTTCCCTGCTTCTCCCAAGGAATGAGTGACACACCAAGGTTTTGAGAGGTGGCACCTGGGCCAAGGCTGGGTCACAGCATTTTTCAAGTTCTGCTCTTGGCTCTCTGACAGATCATGTGCCATTTGATGGAAGGCAGGTAAAGCTCACTGAGGCTGCATGGCTTCTCCTGAACCTGGGAATTAGGCACCCTCCTGTTCTCTCTTTGCTGGTATGACACTAAGCACAAGTGTTTCTAAGGGAACAGGACACAAAGCTGATCAGTGTCATACTAAAATCATCGCAGCAGTCAAACTTTATTAACTATGAAAATTGAAAACCCTCAGGGATGCTGCTTTTGGGTAGGTGGAGGCCATGGTGAACCAGAACTTGCCCTGTTATCATTGTCTGTGTCACACCTGTTCTGCAGTCACCCAAAGATTTGGCTTATCCCTGCCAATAATATAAAGCACATCCATCTTTTTAACGTTTTGCCTACACACTGCACTACTGGCTGAAAACTTTGAATAAACTTTGACAATTTTGAACAAAATTTCATGTAATAAGATCTACAGACTTCTCCTTTCCTCCTCTTTTAACTGACCACAGATCTTTGCCTTTCTCTGTTCTTTCCCTTCCCCACTGCATTTTTTGCATCAGTGATAAAGTGACAAAAAAGTAGAGAAACAAGAAAAAAAAGGAGAGAAAGGGAAAATGGGAGAAAAATATGTGAGCTTATATGAAATTTATAATACAGCATTCTTTGAAAACCAATGGCAGTAGGAAAAAAAATAGAAATTAATTATTTCTCATCCATCTCCAATTATCTTTTACCTTTAGCAGCAGCAAAGACTAAACCCATAACCTCCAAGTCAGAGCACAGATACCAGGAGTGTGTCACCACTTGCAGAGCATGTAACAAGTCATTTGACCCTTGAACTAACACTATGGGGCACGTCTGGAAATTGCCACTGAGGGGTGATATCAGTCACTAAGGAACCAACCTCCCTGGTGAGAGTGACTTTAGAGAGCTCTTTGCCACTCTTCTAAACCCTCCTAAATTCACCCTTCCTGCCGACAAAGTGTTTAATTGAAGTTTGCCCCTGCATTAGGGTCCCAGCAAAGCAATTTGTGCCTACGTTTCTTCTTAGGCCAGATTAAGCAGGACTGGTGATGAATGTGCCCCATTACCCTTTCCTTCCACCCTCAGAGTGAAGAGAAGCCAGACTGCATTAAGGAAGTGCAAAACCAGCCTCTACAGGGCTGACTTTCATCCCCAGCCCCTTCTTCTTGCCCTCCAAACGAGCTTTGCCCCCTTTTCTGCGTAGAGCTGGAGAAGTCAGGGTGGCACGGCTCTTATAAACATGCACACAGTGCGGCAGGCGCCCGAGGAGCATGTGAGCAATGTGTGCAGGGGCAGAGGGAAAGTTTAATCCCAGCGCCCTTGTGTCAAAGGAGAGTTTGCAGCAGCCAAGAGCCAGTGGCTCATGAATGCTGCCTCCTCAGAGCAAAGCAGGAGGAGCAGGAGGGTAAGAGCAGGGCACCTCGGAGACAAACCGACTGAAAACTAACAAACAAACAAAAATCAATTCAGCTGAACCCAGCCAGGGTAGGCAAAGAACAACGGGTCAGAAGACAAAGCTGGAAACAATAGACCAGCAAGATTAATATCAGTTTGCGAGGAAGAGCTGGGGCACAGCTGAAGGAGAATGGAAAGGGCTTAAATTAGAAAAACTAGAAGAGACTCCTATTTGTGAATCCTGACCCGCAGCTTGATCAGCACAGCTCTCACCCGCTGCTGCACTGACTGAAAGGGCTTATCTCAACTTTGATTCCTTGATGGCAATGATGGTCACTTATCAGAGCTTTTTCTTTGCCATTAACAACAGAGCCATCCAAATGAGATCGAAACACAACTCCAAACTTCCCGTGGTTTTTACGTCTTTGTCCTGAGTTTTGCGTATTTATTTCCTGCCTTGGCCCAGAGAAGATCTGGCTCCTGGGGGTAATACTGCTCCCTAAAAGTGTAGGACTTGCTGCTCATGGCCACACAGAGCAATAAACACAGAAAAATACCCTGATAACTGTGCAGACATGGATAAACACCTTCAGAATCCACTCAGGCTGCAATTTTCAGTGGGAAAAACAGGCTGTATTAAGGAAAGGCAAGTGATCATTAAATCCAGGTGAATCGATATTTTCTCTTTTTCCTATCCTCAGACATCAGCGAAGTGCCACAATGTGTACAAATATGATGTGCTTTGCCTTAGAGGGAGGCTGGTAGGGCTGGGAGGAAATGATCTTTAAGCCAATGTTATCCAACAGTACAAGCAGTCAAGAAACATTGCAAAACCAGGATGTTCAAGAGATTAATTGGGCAATCTCACATGGAGACAAAAAAATTTGCTTCTGTTCTACAAGTGAAGGCTTCCTCGATTCTCCCCCTTGAAGACCAAGGGCTCCTTTAGCTCTGTGATTACTGTAAAGAGGATTAGTTAAGCAGAGGTAGTCAAAGGCCTGCTCTGGGCAAAGGGCAAACCCAAGCAAACAAAGCCACTTGACATTTCTTAGCTGCACGGGCAAAGCTGACCTTGCTGTCCCAGGGATGAGGAGTGACTGGAAGCAGAAAGATGAGCACACAGGGCTGGGCTGGGCTGGAGAGGGTTGAGCCTGCCTGACCAGACCAACTTTCTGTTCCTGCTACTGCAGATGGATTGGAAGAGGTGGGACAGCAACCTGTGCTGTTGGTGGGGAGAGATGTGTCAGCCACAGAACAGCCACAGACGACACAGCTCCTCCCTTGGGGACAGCTCAGGTCTCCAGAGTTCTGGGAATTTCTTTGCTGTTGCTAACAACACCACCCAGCACCATCCCCCTCCACACCCTTCCACCATCACACCTTCTCTTCTGTGCAGGAGCTCCAGAAAACACACGTTGTAAGTGAGCAAATAATTCTATAGCCAAAAAAATTTCAACTCATTACAATTTCCCTCCAGCTCAGCAGTCCAGGTGTATAACTTCTGGTACCTGCCTGACACCACAGTGCATTGATTCAAAGCCTGGGGTGTCTTGTAACAGCCAATGTCACATTGGGTAGCAAGAATTCCTCTAACGGTCTATTTACATCAACACGACTTTCAAAGGAGCTTTTATTTCCATTACTCCAATATGGATGCTTTATTATTCTCAGAACAACCTTTCTCTCTCCTGGGATACTTCACACTAAAATCTCATCCAGGAGATTTACAAGGGACAGACAATAGTGTTTTTCATGTCGTTTTAGAAGTCAGGGAGAGCGTGTTTCCCTTTGTATTAAAGCTTAGAAGCTATGCACTTAAAGAAAAAAAATCTTGGTGGGAAGGATGAATGCAATTTAACAACTTTAAGAGAGCCCTGCAGCTCATTTTATGGTTGGGCTGTTGAATTCTGTTGCCTTTGTTTGCTTCTCATCATTTGCTCTCCTGAACTCCTGGAACAGAGACCATGAACTGCAGCTCCTGCTCACCATGTTCCCTGGCTGCTCCTAAGAGCTGAGCTGCTCCTGAAGGCGCAGGAGTGTTCCCACTCTCCCCTGACACAACTTGTGCATATTTTTGTCTGGGTGCAGAGCACCATTGTCTTTGTGGAAAGACTTTACTCTGCTTTGCACCACAGGCAGTCACCTCTAGGGAGGAACTCTGCACCAGGGGATGCACTTTCCTATGGACTGCAGCCAGAAAAGATTTTCCTAGGATACAATCAGTATCGAAAGGGAATGGAAGCATTGTGTCTTTATAGCTTTGGGGTGGCAAGAGAGTAGAAAAAAAATACCCTTAAAGTGGAGCTTCTGTGTTGCTCAGTTCTCTTCAGTCTTAGCAATGCAGCCCACCAAGAGAAACACTGGAAAAGGCTCCCAAAAAGGGCATTGGTGAACCTGGGAGCACTCATTCCGTGGTTGCAGAGCCCCCTCCTGCACCCAAAGATGCCTTACAAGCACACCCAAAGAGGAACTGCAGACTAAGCCTTTATACATATGGAGCATTCACTTGAAGTCTAGAAGTAGCCAGGACAGCATAAGTGTTTGCTTCCATTTTCTTCCATTTGGCAGAGAAGGCAGAAGTGAGACTTGACAGTAATATAACAAACATGCATTTATAGGATTCCTATTCCCTACGGAATCGTATTTTGTTTCCTCCTCTGGTAGGAAACATAGCTTGGAAATGAAGATGAATTGGCTTGCTAGACAGAAGAGTAAAACAGATAAAGTGAGATGCAAGCCATGCATTTATTCAGATGCACATTCAGCCTGATAAGAAATCTGGCAGATGATGTCCCCAAGCTTCTGAGGACCCAATCATTACCACCACAGGAATTTCTAGGGCCAGTGCTTTTTTCTCTAGTACAGCTGCTGTTACCAAAAGCATCTGATACCAATTGCCACCAAATTCACTTTCTTTCCCTTAGGAGAAATTTATACCCTGGAGACAGCTAATCAAGGTCACCACCTCTGCCACTTCAGAAAGGTTCTTTTCACATGTAAAGGCTGAATTTACACTTGCATGTAAAACACGTCCTGGCCTACAGTTACTATCACTTACATCCTAATGCTCAAAAGATTTATGCTTAATAAAAGAAGCAAAAAAGCAGCTTTTAGCCCTGACAGTATATTCCTCCTCTCTCCTCTTTCTTCATAAGAAAAGGCAGAGTTTGGGTAAAATTCCAAGTAGAATAAACAGGCTTTAAAAGGACCCTTCTCACAGTTAGGACTGTGTTTCTCCCAAGAAATAAAACCCAAAAATCCTGAACAAATAACAAAACAAAGCAAACAAACCCCAGAGAACAACGAAAAAAAAAATCCAAGTCACATTTATTCTATTTTAGCAACATCACTCTCTTACTAACTCCTTCAGGTTTCCTGCAAGATCAAATTCAAAGAATTTGAAGACATTGCCTCCACAAAATGAACTAGAAAACAGTTTTAAGAGGCCACTTTGGAATCTGTCCAAGACTTAAATCCTCCATAGCACCTGGAGCATCCTGGTGACAATAGAGAGCCAGTTCAATTACCCACTAGCCCAGAGAGTTATAGTGCAACATCAGAACTTGAGACACAGCTGCGGGGAGACTTGTTTTTGGGCAGTCTGTTGCCTGCTATTCCATTCTTTAAATTTAGAATCAAAATTTGTACAAGTTTTCAGATTTTTTTTCCCTGCCCTCTGCTGGCAAGAGGGTGAAGGTTAAAAATACAGACGAAGAATGAAAACAGAAAAAATCAAGAGACCTTGCCCAGTGTAATCTGTTTCTTCATTTCATATCTGATTTAGGATGAAGCAAGAGGGAGCATTCATTTAAGCAGCCATAAAAGAAAAAAAGATTGATTGAAAAGTAATTTTTGCTCTGTTTTTCTTATGGAAAAGAGTCCCAGGTGTCTGGTTTTCCTATATTTTCTTTTTAATGGCTGTTTCCTTTTCAGCCCATAAGATTCAAGGTCAGCTCCAGGTCAAATTACACTGAGCCCAAGATGCTCAGCAACTTCAAACCCAGCTGTGGGCTTCCTCTCCCTCCTGTGTTGCACTGGGCTTTCCATTCTGGCATCCCAGCCTGGAAACCCTATTGGAGGCTTAGGGTACGAATTTTCATGTCTGCATTTCCATGGCACAGTGGGTGCCACGCTGGCAAATCAACAAATGGCATCCCCCTCATAGAACAGGCTAAATCAATGAGTAAAATGCATGTCTTGGTACATCTGTACATGGTTAACCTTGGAATTGCTGACTGCTGGCAAAAGTCAGAGCTACAGGATAAACCTAAACACAAGAGTGTCTCCTACAGCTTTCTGCCTATGTGAATAGTGAGGGGTGGTTGCTTCTTTCCAACAAAGAAAAAAAATCCAGCAAACACAGGAAAGAAGATAAGGCTCTGAGAAAACTGGGGGCTAAAAATACCCCTACTGCCAGATCTTGGGTCAAATCCAAGCCTTTTGAAAACTGCCTTATGGCCAGTGTTCAGAGGGCAGGGGCTTGCACAGATTTTCCACACATTAGTGCACACTGTTACCTGACATCTGTAGGAGTTAGTTTATTTGCCTTTACAGTAAAGTATGGAAGAGAAAACACATTTCTCTTAAATGAAAATACCACAGGGGAGAAAAATGAGGAAAAATATCTAAGAAAGGAAAATAATCTAAACCTACAACTTCAGAAAAATCCCTCAGAAATCTGAGCAGCCCAAGAGAGATGAGTTCAGGCTGTAAGATGAATTTGCACTTCTTTGTGCTCACTACAGAAGCCCTCCAGTGATTCCAGTTGGTTAGAAAATGGGCTATAAGAGCAAAGTGAAAACAAATGCTCATGATCCTGGACCCTACTCCTACTTATTCATCCCTAAAAGTGGTACAAACATCAATGCTCATGGTGACCATCACTGAGGAGAACACCACTCCACCTTTGGATGTGAAAAGAATATGTGAATATTCTGAGTACACTCTCTGATGACTGGGTCTCCATTTCCAGCCCTGAGCTCCACCACAAGCAGGAAAAACCACCAGAACCACCAGGAAAACTTCCTAAAAAGGCTAACCACGGTATACTAACTCTTAAAGGACCAAAACAGAAACAAAAGGTTCTTAATCCATCTTTATAGGAAGAGGCCCTTCAGGGTTTTGTCTGCCTTTTAAGGAACTGAACTGCAGCTCGGCAGCTGCACCATGTGTGAAATATTGCAGCATTTGTTTGTAACTGCTGGATGAGGTGCCTGATGATTCCAAGGAGCTCTGGCTACTGCTGCAAGCACTCCACAGTAGGAAGGTGACAGAAATGTGTATCCAAGTTTAAAAAACTTGCACGTTTGCAGGAATGAAGGGCATTTGTAACCAAAATTTAGTTTTCAGTGGATTGATTCTTCATAGTAGAATATGAAAAAGAATGACAGAGAAACAATTTTGAACAGAGAGATGACAAGCTTTTTTTTTTTTTTTTTTTTTTCCTCACAGGAGCACACAATCCTTGCTTAGATTCATAATATGTGGGTAAAGTGGAGGGCAAAGGATGAAAAGACAGCCACAAGCATCTCCTGATGTATTAAAGCTGGAAAACTTGCTTCTCAGGGACCTTGGCTAGTCAAAAAACAAAACAAAACAAAACAAAAAAAACAAATACCAAAACAAAAAAAAAAAAAAAAAAAAAAAAAAAAAAAAAACCAAATACCAAAACAAAACAAACAAAACAAAACAAAACAAAAAAAAAACCCAAACCAAACCAAACCAAAAACAAAAAAACACCCAAAACCATAAACCCGGGGCTGTAACAAGTAGCTTGTGTCAGGCCCCAGGAAACTCCTGTTTGGAGTATACAGGTAAAAATCCCTCAGCAGAGAGCAGGCCAGAGAGGGCAGGAAGGAAACTGGCCAGTTCCAAGACAGGTAGAAAAATTACTAAGGAATCAGACATTATCTTCAGGCTTTAAAGAAGACAGTGAATGAACTGAATAAAACCAAAGATCAATGAGGAAAAAATGAAAACCAAAAAATATAAAGCTTTTAGCTCATTCTCTGTTTCCCCTATGGACTAATTCTCCAAGCTTGGGCAGTCACAGTTCTGGTCTTCCCCCCACGAGATGCTGCTTGCTCCTGGGGAATCTTTGAGATCAGTTTCCAGATCTTAATACTCCAGGTGGTGAGCATCATCAAACATACAAGAAGAAATCTCTCCACCAAGAAAAAAAATGATCCTGACATGTTCCATATGCACTGAGCTGGCATCTGGATAGAAAATCTGCAACACCTAACTATGCCAAAAAAGCTTCCTGAGACTCCAGAAATAAAATTCCTAAGTGTGCCCTCAACTTGACTGCCAGAGGAATCTTTTTTATCCCTTCTTTTGATCCTCCCACACAGAAGTTTCCAAAGATGGAGCAAGCACCCAATTTCACATTTGGCAGAAACAATGCCGCAACGGCCTGGAAATATTTGACATTTCGACTTGTCTGGACGCTAATTCTGCGCTCGAGGCAGCTCTGCCCGCACGGGGCAGGGCTCAGTGCCTGTGGATGCAGACACTCCCAGGGGAGTCAAGCATCAGCTAGAACTGCAGCCACAGCAAGTTTCTCCTGTGCCGCTCCAACACTGACACCTCGATACCTCCTTGTTATTTTTCTTATATCTCCCGCTTTTGTTTGTTTGTTTGGGTTGTCTCTGTTTGGTTTTTTGCTTATTTTCTTACAAAGCACAAAGTTTCTGTGAGACAATCAGAGCACGACTCCTAGCTAGCTGTTTCATCAGGCTAAGCGTGCCGCCCGCTTTTACACATCCTTTTTTTTTTTTTCTTCCTGATTATTTCCCTTTTGAATAAACCCTCCATTATCAAGATAAAATAACATCATTTACAAAGCACCACCTCAGCAGCATGCCTCGGCTTTCATTTCACAGGGCTGTGCCAGCAGCCACAAACAGAATCAAAGCAGCCAATTAAAAATCCATATTCATTAACAAACATCATGTGTGCTGTAATGCCCTGCATTGACTGTGGCACGGCGGGAGGTGGGGAACTCGCTGAGTTTTGCTGCTCTCAGTCTGAAGCACTGTTTTATCGGAGGAAGGGTTTTCCCTTTGCTCCCCCGGGCCGGCGAGGACAGTGTCCGGGCAGCGCACGGCGCTGGGGCAGCTGCTGACCTTTTGTCTCGGGGGGATGCCAGACACACACAGCGCCTTGGCACACAGAGGAGCGCACACAGGAGCGCACAGAGGAGGGCACAGAGGAGCGCACACAGGAGCGCACAGAGGAGCGCACAGAGGAGCGCACACAGGAGCGCACACAGGAGCGCACAGAGGGGCGCACAGAGGAGCGCACAGAGGGGCGCACAGAGGGGCGCACAGAGGGGCGCACACAGGAGCGCACACAGGAGCGCACACAGGAGCGCACACAGGAGCGCACAGAGGAGCGCACAGAGGAGCGCACACAGGAGCGCACAGAGGAGGGCACAGAGGAGCGCACAGAGGGGCGCACACAGGAGCGCACAGAGGGGCGCACAGAGGGGCGCACAGAGGGGCGCACAGAGGAGCGCACAGAGGGGCGCACAGAGGAGCGCACAGAGGAGCGCACAGAGGGGCGCACAGAGGAGCGCACACAGGAGCGCACAGGAGCGCACAGAGGAGCGCACACAGGAGCGCACAGAGGAGCGCACAGAGGAGCGCACAGAGGGGCGCACACAGGAGCGCACAGAGGGGCGCACAGAGGGGCGCACAGAGGAGCGCACAGAGGAGCGCACAGAGGGGCGCACAGAGGAGGGCACAGAGGAGCGCACACAGGGGCGCACACAGGGGCGCACACAGGGGCGCACACAGGGGCGCACACAGGGGCGCACACAGGGGCGCACAGAGGAGCGCACACAGGGGCGCACAGAGGGGCGCACAGAGGGGCGCACAGAGGAGCGCACAGAGGAGCGCACAGGAGCGCACAGAGGAGCGCACAGAGGAGCGCACAGAGGAGCGCACAGAGGGGCGCACAGAGGGGCGCACAGAGGAGCGCACAGAGGAGCGCACAGAGGAGCGCACAGAGGGGCGCACAGAGGGGCGCACAGAGGGGCGCACACAGGAGCGCACAGAGGAGCGCACACAGGAGCGCACACAGGAGCGCACAGAGGAGCGCACAGAGGGGCGCACAGAGGGGCGCACACAGGAGCGCACAGAGGAGGGCACAGAGGAGCGCACAGAGGAGCGCACACAGGAGCGCACAGAGGAGCGCACAGAGGAGCGCACAGAGGAGCGCACACAGGAGCGCACACAGGAGCGCACAGAGGAGCGCACAGAGGAGCGCACAGAGGGGCGCACAGAGGAGGGCACAGAGGAGCGCACAGAGGAGCGCACAGAGGAGCGCACACAGGAGCGCACACAGGAGCGCACACAGGAGCGCACAGAGGAGCGCACAGAGGAGCGCACAGAGGAGGGCACAGAGGAGGGCACAGAGGAGCGCACAGAGGAGCGCACAGAGGAGCGCACACAGGAGCGCACAGAGGAGGGCACAGAGGAGGGCACAGAGGAGGGCACACAGGAGCGCACAGAGGAGGGCACAGAGGGGCGCACACAGGAGCGCACAGAGGAGCGCACAGAGGAGCGCACACAGGAGCGCACACAGGAGCGCACAGAGGAGCGCACAGAGGAGCGCACACAGGAGCGCACACAGGAGCGCACACAGGAGCGCACACAGGAGACCGAGAACGTGTGCCAGACCCTCCCCAGCAGGTCCTCAGGGCCAGCAGGGCCAGCGGCGATGCAGTGTGCACATCACGGGCAGACAGAGCGGTCGGCTCTGCAGACGCCTGATGGATGCGGCTCATGGGCTCGGCAGGGCCAGCTCCGAGCTGCTGCAGTGACTTACCCAATTGCCCTGGCTCCGGGGGAGCTGCTTTGATTTACACCATCAGCACCTCACTGCTGCAGACTGTCACATGCGGAAAGTACAATATTTCAGCCCTATACAATGAAGTTATATGAAGGCGTGCCAGGGTTATTTATTTATTTGTGCCCACAAGCCTGAGATTTACAACTCTTTATAAATACAAGCTGGGCAATTTGCTGCCTATTTTTAGCAGGAATGCTTTGTGCAGGAAACAGCTGTCAGCCACTGGGAGCTGTGCTCCTCAGAGCAGCAGCTTCAGACAAAGAGAGGCCTCTTAGAATTCAACTGGAGAGCTAGGGTCACTGCTTTGTGATGGAAAAGAAGCTGGAGATAGTACACAGCAAGAAAAAAAATAAGCAGATAACAGAATAAACAGCAGAAAAACAGGCTGGGAAAGCTCTAGGAAAAGGACCTTTACACAAATGTATTGCATATGAGTGTGACTGTCTCATTCTTCCCAAATAGCTTCAGAGCCCGATTCTGTCCATTTCTGACCAGCAAATGTTCACAAGACTTGGAGACCATCTATCCTTATGGCCTCAAGAAGAGATTCTACTGATAAAATAAAACTGTGGAAAAATCCGTCACGTCTCCTGTCAGATCCAAAGCTACCCACACCCCACACGTGCCTGAGCAGGAGATCAGGTCCCACAGGATTGCAGACACTCACCTTGGCAGACGAAGGAGGAGGGAGTTTCCCCGGGATGGACCCGGGCAGTGATGAACACCACTTTCTGTTCCGCCCCGGGACGCAGGTTTGCTGCAGCAGAAAGGGGCAGGGGACAGAGGGGGAAAAAGAGAAATGCAGATCATTAAACTGTGCCCCAGGTGTAGAAGCAAACTACTGTTAATTTTTGAAACATGTCCCATTATTAAAATTGGTCACATGTTGTAAAAAAGCACAATCCCTCACCAAAGGGCCAGCATTTCTAAGAGTTTGGGAAATTAAACCAGGTCTCCTTCCCATACTGCACAAGGGCTGCAAGAATAATGACATGCAGGCAAACCTGCAACAAGAAATTTAGCTCTCTTCTTAAACCCCAAGATTTACTGCAGCGAGTTTAACTGCACTGTAATTGTGCTCTCACTCTGATAAATGTCCCCCTGGGCCACGGGAACAGCAGCGGGGCTCCAGTCAAGGTAAAGCCAATTGCACCCTGCATTACACCTGGTACAAGCCTTAACAGTGCCAGGCAATGGCAAAGTGCTACAAATTGTATTTATTAGGCTTTGCTCTGGAGGATTTAGAGGTTATTTTTTAAAAATCTGTTAAGTGTTTGGGTCTGCATCTGCTCTAACTGAAAGAAAAGTTAAAAAAAAAAAAAAAAAGTATAGAAAAGAGACCAATATTAAGAAAGGAGACACCTTCTCCAGTGAGGGCATGAAAATGTGCCAATTCCCCTTCAAATTACAGATAGGTGGAAGGCAGATTTAGATCCCAACTATGCTGAATTTAACAGGGGTTAATCCCTCAGTTTTGAAACCACACCACCTTGGCCACCTGCTTTAGCCATAAACTACATGGGTCAACCAGGATCCTTTCTTTGTTTGTGCTGTGACTGCATTTAATAAACAGCAAATGAAAATTATGCTCTTTCAAAACGAGTTCTGGGAATTTTAAAGACTACCAGAGGTCAGGATCTCCGTTAGATGTCTTATCTCAACCTGAACACACACAGCAGGGGTAATGCTAAACACAGCAGGCTCCAGTTGCTAAAGACAGTTTAAATCTTTGTTTTGAAGTAAAAAGTTTACAGACTGGAAACCAAATCTGAGCTTTTTTTTTTTTTTAAATTAGGTAGATGTATTGCACACATCTTCAAAGTCAGACTTTTATTTTCAAAGATGTGTGAGTCTCCTCAAGACCATACCTTAGTTAATTTTTTTTTTTTTTTAATTTCCCAAGTTCTTGGAAATGCTCCATTTTCCCTATGGCAAATCACACCTTACAGAACCATAGGAATAATCAGTATGGTTTTGTTTTTTTCTGTTCTCAGGAGACAATTGCAGCAGGTTTCTTTTTTTATTTCCTTAGCATCTCAAAGTCCCGCTGCTGCTCTCCCCATAACTCAGCCATTCATTTGTTCTTTCTTACACCAGCCTCACCATTCTTTGAGGTTTTTGAACCCCAGAGGCAAAGAAATATAAGAAAGAAAGTCTCTACCAAACCCAGCAGCTGGTGGAGTCAATTCTCTTGGCAGAAGAAAAGTGGAAGGCAGCAAAAAGGAGCACAACCCCATCAGCTAGAAGTCGATGACCATCCTACACCATTTGCATTAACATTAAGTAGTGTGGGAGGAAGGAGATAAATCAGCAAACCAACTTTAAAGAACAAAAGGAGAAGGCTGGGATCACTTTTGCAAGAGGAGATGAGTTTTCCTCCCCTCTTGGAAAACCATTGCATTAAATGGACTGTGGCTCAGCACAGATGTGATGCTCAGCAATACAAGTGCCACTCTTTGGAACAGCACTGGTTAGGAATCTTTTGGACAGAGGAATGGTTTGGGGTGTTTTTGGGTTTTGGCTTTGTTCTCCTTTACTAAATTGCTGTTATTTGTGCTTCAGAACACTTATTAGAATGATTATTATAATCAGTAATTTTCACTATGCAAGTCTCTTTTATTTGGCAACAAAATCCCCACAAGTCAAGTCTGCTTTACCCACTATGGCAATTTGTAAATGATATCCCTGTCTTTGTTTTGACCATGAGCCTTTCCTTTTTATTTTCTCCCCCTGTCCTGGATAAGAGGGAGCAGCTGTGTGGGCATCTTGCTGCTAACCAAGGTTAAGTCACTAAACAACTACAAAACACCATTTCATTTTTTAAATTTAAATGTTACATTAGAAATACATCCTATTTTCTACTTCAGGATTGAAAAGATCAATCAAAATTAAGAAGATTAGAAGTGTATAGCTTTGCTTAGTAGATGCCAAAAGCACTTAAGCAAAATGACAGAAAGGCACACTCCATTTAGCCACAGCTTTGAGACTTGTGGAAATGCAGAGAAATCTGTTGTGAAACCACTTTTACCCTTCTGAACACCATAGCAGTGAATCTTAGAAACAAAACTCTTTGACAAAAACAGGTTTTCTTGGAAAGAAAGAAAGAAAAGTAGATGTGTCTGGAATGGTTCCTTTTTCATTTTCTGTTCTGGAAAGCGTCTTGACGATTGAAATGAACATTTTGTCTTCTGTTTGAAGGCTGCCACTGTCATCATCGTGGATAATATTTGCCTTGGCTGGTGACTGAGACCTCAACAATCTGTCAGTGTGTGTTGCACCCTGGTGTCCTGCTACTCACCCACTGCCATCCTGCCCCTGCTCAGAGGAGAATGTTCCTGAGCAAAGCTGTGAAGATCTGAGATGCTGTTCAGAACAATCATCTCTAACCTCAAATCTATCCTGGCCCTCTAGCAAGCCACAGTAGTGATGAACACCTGAAAAGAGACTCAATGAGCTGCAAGCAAGCAGCTCAGATCTCTCACTCTGAATATCACTTGTGCCGTTTGGCCCTCAACCCATGTTCCTTCCCCTCTAAAGCTTTGGCATGTTCAAGCCAATCACTTAAAACAACCCCACTGGCAGCACTCCCTCAGCTCTCACCCAGGAAACAGCAATTTCCACTCCTGGTTGCTTATTATGCTTCTGCAACTAAAGCAGGGTCACACAGAAAACATTTTCTACTTACAAAGAGAGTCAGATCAAATTCTAAACCATCACAGGAAGGCAGGAAATTCACTTAGCCATTTTCATTCAATTTTCATTTTTATGCTACTATAAAAACATGAAAACGACAGTATTTGTATATAGCAGCTTAATGGCAAGTATCTAGAAATTTCATGCAGAAATATTAAATTTATGCAATTCCATTTGCACCACCAAGATGAAGTACTATAACAGAACCGAGGTAGAACATCACTCCTCAACATCCAGGATTTTTCTGCTACCTTGTCAGACCAGAATCAGACTGCAGATTTGTGGTTTCTTTAGGTCTTGTGGCCATGATGTAGCTAATGATTCTAGCTCACAAATTAGCACTAAGGATGAGAGGTCTGACCCTAGAAGTCTGGCCCAGAAAGCCTTTAGGCTGGTGCCCATCAGGAGAACGTTGGAATGAATTTCACTCCTTTGCAGAGGACTTCAAAGTTGAGAAAGGTACTGGAAAAATCTTATCTCTGGAAGACCAGAAGGCTCTAATCCATGGGAATCAATCATCCTGAAAACATATGGCCAAATAACGATTCAATTTAAATTCCCACGTACATTTTAATGGAATGTTATCCATTGCAAATGAACTCCATATTGTCATCCCATCTCAGGTACTTTGCAGAACGATGTGGGCTGTTGCCAGCATTTTTTATTCAAAACCCTGCAAGTTAAAGACTCCACAGAGGAAATCAAAACAACTCCATTGCGTTTCACTCCTTCGTGCCACCTCGGCTCGTTTGTGTCCAACACAGCTGGAACATCTGCTGGAAACAAACGCCAGTGTCGGTGCTGCCCCAAGTGCCTCGTCTCCACCACATTAACCTGCTTTAGCAAATCAAATCCAAGCAGCATTTACTGTACTCTGGTTTTTCCTAAGAGACCAGATCAGCACCTAATCCCATTTATTTCTGCTCCTTCTGGCCACAAATGTCATTTCGGGTAGGAGTGCGCATCCCAGCAATGCAGGAGTGCGAAGGAACAGCATTTTTGGTCACTGCCCAGTCCCACTGGACTTGGTGAGGTCAGATTTTCTTTTTTTGCCTTCTTATAGTTGGCTTGAGCAGTACAAAGAAGCTAAGAGGGACAGAAGGTCAAAACTATGCCATTTGTACCACAGAGTGATGAGCAAAGACTGGACTACAGATTGTGGAAGTCAGACACCTATGGCTATGCACTTTTAACCAAAATGGGAGGCAGCAGTACTTTTTGTCTCCCAAGCAAAAGCCATGGAAGGTCAGGCCTCCTCTCACTGCTGCAGGAGACCCTCACTGCTGACAGATTCCCCTCACCTTCAGTCCGTCCTGCCCAGGTTTTTTCCAGCAGAGCCTCCTTTGTGCATGGGCCATCTACTCAGCAATGGTCCTGCATGTAATGCTCGCAACTGCACCCAAAACCTTCCAAGTTTTGGATTCTCATTCAGCCTCTGTCCTTGACTCTGTCAGGTGCTTAAGTACATGATTTGTTTGACGGACCTGTATCGTGCTCAAAAATGTGCTTAACTATAATTTTGGCATGAGAGCTGTGCTGAATTGGGGCCATTTTGCAGGAAGCCTGCCTCTGAGATCATTGTCACAATGTTTGAAAGTTCGAGATTGTACAATTATTATCCTTTATTGCCCGTTTTATGCCAAAGTCTCTCTTTCTTTTTACATTCCTCTTAAAAGCAAAGCTATTTTGGAGCATTTAATATTATTTAATCTCTTTACTCTGGCAGCATAGAAATTACAGGAACCATTACAATGGTCCTGTGTGAGCGTATGCTTTATTGATGTATATGCTGACCTAATATCAAATTGATTTTACTCGGCTTTTCTGCTGACCATGGAAAAATGCAAATTGGGTATTATATTTGCACACTAATTTTATTGGGCCCCTGTGTCTTCATAAAAAGATAAAGTTTGGGCTAATAAAAATAAAACATTTCTGGGGCTAATATAGGCAAATGTTTATGTAGGCAGGTAACAAATTGGTTTGTCATTTAGGGGAACATAAAGAGCACTAAAATCATCTTTAGGCAAAATAGATTGGTGGCTTTTGCTTAGCTTTTAGCTTTCATTTGCAAAATCAATTTAATGTAACACAGTGTCTTAAAGAAAGGGTGACACAGGATTAAGACATTAATTGTATTCCCCCTCCATAACTCCCCCTTATTCAGAGGCCCTGGGATTTGGGTTTGTTCTTGTTCCAAGCAAATTAAATATATTTCAGCAGAAAATGGGAAAAAGGAACCTTTAGACTTTTGCTATGTGTGAGCATCCTATTGGACAAACAGGGACAGGTAGGAAAGTGGGACTCAGTGTTCTGCAGGCAGATGCTGACAGAGTTATCAACACTTGCCAGTGCCACCAGGAATCTGAAAGTGTAGTACCTGTGTGATGTTCCTTCTGGAAATGCCTTTGTTCCTCCCTGCTCTTCCCTCTCAGCCTTCTCTAACAATGCCTTGTGCACCCCTAACGGCCTGGAGCCCTGCTGGAATGCAGCTGAGAGAACTTCCAGGACAGTTTACGTAGACAGGCGTCTATCAACAGCCTAACTTCTTTTTACTGAAAGGGATTGGCCTATTTACACCCCAGAGCAGGCACTATTTCTGCCCAGCTCTTGGTTTTCACCCTCTCCTTCCCCTTCCCTTGCTCGGTTGCAGGATGTTTTTGGAGGGGTTCCATGTGGTGGGAGGTTACATAAACAGTTTTGATGTTAATACTTGACTGCATTTTCAACTTAATAGCCCAGCAAAGGGAATCTGACTGTGAAGCAAAAGGCCAGAAATATCTCCTGGTAAAATTATGCTGGAGCACAGACTGAACAACACTGCGGAGCTATTTGCAAAATCAGAAATGGCAAATGACTATAGAGCAAGAGCCCCCTTACCTCCCCGCCCCATTTGCTTGTTTCTAATCTTCATTACATCTTGTAAGCAACCATTTTTCCATTTGGGCTTTCTGGTACTGGCAGCTCACTACGCTTTAGAGGCAGGAAAATTAACTGCACGCAAAACCAGTCAAGGTACACTCACATCTTTCCTCCCTCCTCATCTCCACTAAAAAAAAAAGAAACCCTCCAAAAAACATTCCTAAAAACCTGAGGTTTTGTTTTTAAATTATACATATGCATTTGAACATTGAAACATACATTCTTTGAATAAGAATAGAAATCTGGAATATGAACAGCACATTATTCGTCCTCGAACGGCCAAGGTGATGACAACTCACAATTAAGGATGCAGACAGTAGCATTTAATGTCACCTACCTGCATCACTGTCATATCATAACAGTTTAGCAGGCAGGTCCCCAGCCTTTCTTTTTCCCTCTTCTGCTTTGCTATTTATAAAATCAGGATGGAGTGTAGATCAACCCTTTGCCCTCCAGAGACCGGAGGCACACAGTAAATTATGGGAAGGCTAAGTGGTACATCAAATGTGTCTCCTCAAAGCTATACATCATCTTGTTAAATTTGATGTCTAATCCCAGAACCCCAGAAATCATTCCCAAAATCCCAGAAAATGCATGTGTCCTTCAGATGATACAGAACAAGAAAGTAAAGTTTACCTGCAGGGAAAAGAAAAAAAACACCAAGAAAAAACATTCTAGACACGATTTGCTAAAGTCTTCATTTTACTTGAGTGTATTTCAATGCCATTTCCTTAAACACCATTGACTCAGAACTCTCCCATCTGTATTTGAATACATGAACTCTGATCCACAGTACTCGCTTTTTTTTTTTTTTTTTCCTTGCAATGGTCGGCAATAAATAACAAACTGAATAAACCAAAGCACATCCTATTTATCTCTCTAAAAAAATCTTACATCTGATAGAAATGCAGTTTCTTACAAATGCAGCAGCACTTCTCCAGTCACCACCAGTGACAGCAACCATGATCTCCAGCCATTCCACACAGTTTTTTTAACTGAGCTCCACAACCCCTCATCACTGAAGAGATGGAAACACTCAGGAGCTGCCTGCTGCCCCAGAAGAAGCAGACCTTATCCTTTGGAAAGGAATCACTATTAACTGGTATCTTTCTTGCTGTCTCTGTTCAGACCTGTCATCCCTCTGGAATTCTCACCATCCCACTAGCCTTCACTTTTTACAAAGGGATAGAACTAAAATATTCAGATGCAAGACATTTCAACCTGAAATACTACATTACGTGGGTACTTTTTCAGTTTGTCCCTCAAATCCAGGGATTCAAAAGATGATACTAGGATCTGTTAAAAAGCAATTCTCTATCAGCTCTCTCCAGTGGAGAGGGCTACAGCTATGTTTGTTTCCTATAAGTATGTATGGACTTACAGATAAGAGAATAATTTATGTCAGAATTTCAGCCAAGGTAGAAAAGAGGGAATTACCACTCCCTCTCAGAGTAGTCCAGCAGTTACAGGAGCAGCCAGGACACCTTTGATCTGTTTTGGGTTTTTTTTTTTTTCCGGTTTTCCTGTGGCTTTGCCTGTGATTGACTTTAGTGCTCAGAGTTACCCATATAAAAACTGAGCAAAACCATGTGCACTTCAGAACAGAACTGAGAGTCCCAGCCCAGCTATTGTCAAAACTCTTCTGGTTTCTTTCAGATGCGCAGCCACATCCTTGTGCTCATCGTGGATCTTTCCAAGGAAGGCAGTGCTGAAAATGACATTTACAGCTGCCATGAGATCCAACTCCAGAATCTCTGAGTCCAGCATCTCTAACTTCTCAAGGCAAATAGATAAAAAAATAGGGAAGGAACAAGCTGCAACACAACATGCAAAAATCAGGAAAGCTGTTTCTAGGAGGCTGTAACTAGAAAACCTCCATTCACTGGGGCTAAGTCTCATATTATTCACTTAAGAAGCAGGCAAAAAGTATAACGGGAGGAGAAGTAGAAAAAAAGAAAAATTGGAGCAGCAGGAAATAGTGGACAAAGCTGGAGACCTACTCAGGTCTCTCCCTGTGAGGTAAAAAACTGAAAACAACCAAAGTTTCAGCCTGCTGGGCTAAAGTCTCAAATCTGGGGGAGCAGCAAAGCAACACAACCAACACTGTCACTGATTAATCTCCTGTGCTCTACCTTTTTGACACTGACCTGAACAACATGAACCCTTCTCTCTCTTGTTCTTCCTAAACACCCATTGAAAAGAAGCGGGGACATGATCAATTACAGCGCACAGGGGATGATTATTTTTCTGATTTATGTGTTGCATCAGACCCTCCCTGGGCAGAAGGACAAGGACTGACAGGGTTAGGAAGAATAAAACCTTCCGTGTACACAACCTTGAAAGCAGTGATTCCAAGCAAGATGTGCAGGGTGTTGTGCAAGGGGTTTTGGCCTTTACTGAACTATGACTCTGAGCTCTTCAGCTAGCGGTCAATAAAAAGCAACCTGCTGAAATGAGATTCATGAGGAGCCGTGCTCCTCAGAACGTGACACTGACCTCTCTGGGAGGCACTCTGCTTGGAGAGAGGCTTGAGCCCACAGGCGAGAAACAGACACCAGGGAATTGTTTCTCTTTTCACATTCACTGCTTGCCTGAAATCAAAATTCGGCCCCAAACACGCAGCACCAAAAGTTAAGATGCTCAGTAGAGTGTCTTACACACCAAATTCAAATTCTGAAATACGTCAGCAAGGTGGGGGATGCAGACTACCCTCAGGGGTGAAGTACACACACTTCTAAGGCAGCCAGGAGCAGATCCTTCTTTACTGTAATGTCAGATATTGGCTTCAAATCAGGGTGAGAAACCTGTCCTTCATGTAAGCAGGATGGCAAAGATGGGGTGGAAAAGGTCCCCTTTTCACAGCCCCCTGCTTTTGTTCATTGGTTCTTGTCAGATTTTAATCACAGGGACGTGATGTCAGGGAGTCTGCAGCTTGGGAGGAGTCAGCAGCCCTAAATCAGCTTTGCTTAGGTGTGTGCACTCCATTCCCTGGCAATGACTCCAGCACCAGCAAGTGTCACTGACATGACCCCAAACAGAAAGTGCACTGAGAATATTGGACCTACACCATAAACCCCAGAGTCTGGCAGGACAATGTCCTGTCACAGCCTTGTCCTTTCCTTCAAAAGAAAGTGGTGAGATGCCTGACTGGGGGCAGGGCACGTTCCACTCTCATTAAGGGCCAATAACTAAGCAAGCTGCCATTCTCATTCAGATGCCGCTTATGACATTTCCCCCTCTGTTGCAAAAACAATTATGGCAAAGATGTTTAAATTCCACCTGGACACATAAAACTTTCTCCTTCCCCATCCAACCTGCTGCCTCATTCCCCTGCCTTGCAACAAACTGAGAACAGCTCCTCTCACAGACGTGATGCTTCTCAAAGCTCCCTGGAAGCACCACATTAACTTCACGTGCACGAAAGTGTCCACCGATCCTAATTGTCCTTTTTGTCCCATCATTAGTTAGCAATAAATTCCAGAGGCTCAGTCAATCAATACAGCACGGGGCACAGGGGAAAACACATTTTGTTGCCTGCAGTAGACACACACTGGAAGGCTGTGAGAGCTTTGTAAAAACCTATCTAGTCAGCAAACTGTTAAAACCAATTTATACACACTCACACTCTCTCTCTCTCTCAAGGCAATAAGCCTATGGAGAATTTTAATTAAAGTCAAAGGAGCCTTTAAAAGTGGAGGGGGAGAAATCCAGCACAGCGAGAAATAAATTAATAAAAACACGCTCCAAGTTGAAGCTCAAGGGGATCACTCTCAGTCATCATTTATTTAAAGGATGGGACACGTCAAAGATAGGAATGTCAAGTGGGAGATGCTGTGAAGCAGCAGAGGACAGAAAAGGGGCTGACGAACTGCATGCCACAGCTTCTGTAGCAGATCATTTTTTGTCACGTAGGTTATACTTGTGGCTGGCCACCTGCTGCTTGATATTCACTAGCTCTCAAAGTTAGGCACTGAAATATCTGCATTCCCGTTCACAGTTGATCTGGGAAGGACCTTTTAGCTCCTTTAAACCATCCTTATGTGGTCAGCACTCAATTTCTGTAGAAAATTATTCCTTTCTCTCAACCTGAGGGTATTTTTCTTGGTATTCAGCCAGCAGTTTCTTTTGCTGAACTTCATTCTATTTGTCACTTGCTTCTTCCCTCGGTGTTTATATCTCTTTAAAATTACTTAATGTTTTATGCATTGTTCTAGCTTTTGCTTGGGCCAGAGGCTACTCCAGAGGAACTGACTGACCCCTCCAGATGAACTTCTACACACAGGCAAACCACAGAGCTGTTCAGTTCTCATGCTCCAGAGCTCAGAGGAGAGCTGGCATCCTGCTCTTCACCTGCCATCTTTGCAGCCACCAAATCACATCTGGTAGCCTTTTCCATAGCACAGGGGAGAGATTTCTTCACTCGGGGCCAGCTACAAACAAGCAGTGCCCCATTTCTTAACTTTAACAACTCCCAGTATCAACTGCTGGAGCAAGTTCTCATCACCTCTGCCTGTCTCAGAGCAGCTCCGTGGAGTGTAAGAGGCTTGTGTGGATCAGTGTCCTCAGCAGCCTCCTGGCTACCAGCCTGTGGCCAAGGGAATTAATACTTCTGGTTGGGGCTGTGTCAAAACATCCCCAGTGTCAGATGCAACATAAATCGTGTGATTGTACTGGAAACTCATCCACTCTCAGCCTTCAAGTACAAGAATTATGGAGATCCAATACTGACTGCCTATCTTGACACTCATTATCTTATTTAGAGACTCTTGTGCTATTTTCCAGCAGATCCCTTGGTAGAAACAGAAAGACTTCATGGATTAATAGGATCCCACATTAGTTTCCATGTAAAAGCATGGAAATACAACTAACTTCCAATGTAGAAAAAAATTCCAATTATTCAAAACATTAATAAGTATATTTGATAGTCAATGTAAATTGAATTCTGTTTTGCCCTTTCCCATAAAACAAACCAAAACACCCTTTTCATGGAAAGAGGGTTAGAAAGGTTAAAAAAAAATGAAGAAAGTCAAAGTCATTACATTCCAATCAAACTTGATAAATATGTAAATTACAGCAACTAAACAGTTGTCTTTGACAAATGGCTTCCACGTAATGGATTTTTCATAGTAATGAGGCTACAGTGCAATTGTTTTTTAAAGCCTTACATTTCTCATTAATAAAAAGTGTGAGTCAGTGTGCACAATGGGCATATTTAGCAAAAAAAAAAAAAAAAAAAAAGTTAAGAAGCAAAAAATATTTTCAAACAGCAGTTGACATCACAGAGGGATGCCTGAGACGGTGTCATTGCTTCCATCAGCATTGACACATTGTTGACTACTCTTTAATTAAGTAGCTTGAACTTGAGGAGCTACTCAGTGCCAAAAGAAAGGCCAGGATTTTGCCACTTGGGGTTTGTTTATCCATCCAGACCATCGAAGGTGCCAGCTGCATGTGCTACACAGGCCCTGAAACACCTATGAAAATGGCAAAACAAGAAAATCACTTCATGATGTATCAGTACCTTCCCTGGCCACCAGCATCTTCCTGCCTCATTGAGTCCACTGGCATTTCAGACCATGTCAACCTGCATCTCACTACCTTCCTAATGCAGTTTGAACACCACTCCAAAGGAAAAGATTCATGGAAGAAGATGATCCCAGATCATACAGGACTGCTTTCAGTTGTCTTGTCATTGCCCTCAAAACATCCCAGTATCCAGCAAGTCTTCTCTAAGCTCTGTACTCTTGATTTCTGTTCACTTGATGCATCTTGGAGCCACAGAAGGGCAGCATCAAAGGCGGTTTGAGCCTGCAACAGCTTTTCCAGGTACAGGAGCAATGATGACAGTGAAAACATCTCCAGAATCACAGAAGCTCCCTTGCCATGCCCCCAGCTTTAGCAGGACCAGAGCACTCAGGGTCCCCTTTAGTGCAGGCTGCTGGCAAACAACTGCTATCACCAATGGGGCTGCTTTTCTCTCACCACATCCCCAGGCTTACAGCTGAAATGAACTTCTCTCATCTTTTCCAAAGTTATCTTCTTCTCTGCAGGCATCTTGCCACATCTGCAGAAGCAGCGCAGCTTCCCCACCCCCTCTCCCATCCTGATTTAAATAGAGAAAACAGACTAATTAAAGGGGGAGTAGAAAAGATTAATCCATTTTACTAAGTTCCCCAACTCCCCCATGCTGTGCATTATCCCATATCACCCTGGTGCTGACAGGGCTCCATTTACATATTCTGTATGGCAGAAAAATTCCTGCACAAGTATAGGGAGAATCTCAACACGCATGCCTGCATCATTTAATACAGTTTTGGCTGCTCAGCCCTTCGTCTTTGAGGGAGGACTGCATCCACATCCCCTAGAATAAGGAATTCTGCCACCTGGCATTTGAATTCCTGAGCCAAGGATACATAACTGCATTTATATTTACTCCCAAACACTCTCTGTGCACCCAAGGGTCAGCCAATACAGGGTGGTGATAGATCAAAGACTCTACTGCTGGTTTTAAGTTATTTAAAGTAAAAAAACAAACCTTTTCACCCCAATCTGTTGAAAGTAAATAAGGGTGAAGAAGGGAAAACACAGCCAGGGGGAATGTCAGTGGGAAATAAGGACAGAGGAGGTGGAGGAGAGGACTGTTTATAAGTCTTCTAATAAGCCTATAAACCCTGGCTATATCTCTGCATGCATGCATTTCTTTTGCTGATACAGGATGCATACTCCATGTAATGCTATTCTTGTGAGCCAAGAAAATCTGCATGTAATACAGCAGGAGAATGCTAATGACCTTCAGCTGAGCTGGAATCCAGCAGCACTTCCCTTTATCAAAGGTGGGCTTCAGAGCCAACAGCCAACCTTGGGGTTCCTCACGGAGCCGAAAATCAGTGAATGCAACACGACACATCCCAGTTTGTGCTAAGTGTCCCCCAGTTGTACAGGATTCAGTAATTCTTCCCAAATATCCCTCAGGCTATAGAAAAGGTATTTTTTTCAGGCAGCACTTTGTCAGTAAGAGAAAAGAAATTTCAAGCCCATTTAAGTGAGGAACCCTTGAAGCAAAATGGGTTAACCAGCTCATCCAGCACAGACCACTGAGTGGTTGGCACAACCACCAGCAAAACACCTGTACCCCACCTCCCCACAGCTCCTGGCCCCACCAGGCTGGGAGGACACTCTCTGCTCTTACCCAGACCTCTGATGAAAGCTGTGTGTTGCCCAACCCTACTGTTCTCCATATTTGAGAGATTTGGAGCTTTTCAGATGAAAGAAAAATTGGTAGGGCCACTCCAGACAAGTGGAAAAAAAAAGACGTAACCCTGCTGTCCTTAGGAGTATGTGACACAAAAGCTCGATTTGAATGAAAATCTAAGTCAGTGCTCGCACTGTCTTCTCAGTTTATGAACTGATTTAGAAGAAACAGGGAACAGATTAGTCCTAATTTGCCTTATCTTTGCATTCCCCATCTATTGATTATAATAATTGTGGAAGCTATCTTCCCATTAGCCACAGTTATTACCATACAGAGCACATGCAAAAGCCAGAGTGGATTTGAGCGGTTTTGTTTCCAGAGTGTTGGTTTAATGTAGCCCTGCACATTTCCAAGGCACAGAAAGAAAAAAGGGAGCTTCCATGCCATTAAATTCAAGCAGATTTTTCTCATCATTGCAGAATTTAAGCTTTCAAACCAGACATATCCACAATGATGATATTTAGGACTGAACCCTGGAGAGGCTTTTCAGAAGTTGTCAGGACTGAGCCCAGACCAGTGTCCTAGTTTTGAGAAAGCGTCTAAAATGATGGAAAACTTTCTGAAGGTCATTGTCCTCTATCAAACACATAATGTAGCACTGTCTGAATATGAGGAGAGAAGTCAAAAATCCTGTGTTCTTTCCATTGCTCTTCCACTGAACTGATGAGTAACCTTTCAAAAGACATTCAGGAATAAATCCGCAAACAGATTTAGCCACTAAAGTAGCCTAAATCCCATTTAAGTCCATAGTTTAGATCTTCAAAAACTGCATTCAGCTGTCACCTAGTTCAGGAGATGTCAGTATCCATAGGCAACCAGAGTTCTTCCTTCGGCCAAGTCTCCCAGAAATCCATATACATCTGCTTCTCCTGCTAGTTTTAATAGATATTTCCAAATTGTACCTAAGAGAAGAGCACCACAAAAATCACGGAGGTAAAAAAGTAGTGGCAACAATCTCTGAGTTTTCAACATTTATAGGATAAAAGATCTGCCCAGCATTAGGAAAGTCTCCAGGAAAAACCCCTTCCTTAGGCTGAAGACTTCTGAAACCACATTTGCGCTTCCAGGAGTATCCTAAACACATTAGGCTGGAGAATTTTTTCATTTTTTAAAGTACATAGCATTAAATAGCATATGAACCAGAATTCCCTTTTCTCTCCTTCCACACTGACACCCTGAATAGAAGATTACAGGATCTTGATTGCACTTGCTCAGCAGCTAATCCAGTGAACATTGACTTAGGCAACAAAGAAAAGAAGCTTCTGCATGAATATATAAGCACCTCTTCCCATCTCCAAAGCCTGGAGACTGGGATTCTCTCATGGCTCAAATTTAGAACACAGTTTGGAAAACCTAAAATTACAAGGGATGTGTTAAAAAGATTTTTTCCCTACCCCAGCTGTCCCCTGACTTGTCGTGTAACTTCAGGAGGGAGGCCAGAGTTAGAGGACCTTCCCAGGGCTGACAGAAGATGTGAATTCAAAACAGGGACAGAGTCCAAGGACTGTCATTGAGCACACTCTACTCGACTGCCTTGAGTTAACTGGGGCTTTTTAACCCTTATTTTGGGCTTTTTCTGGGAACACAGACGACTACTGAAAAACTGATGGTGATTTTAAGCAGCAGATCAGGAACCTTCAAACTGAGGGTGCTGAGGCAAAGGCTGCCCAGAGAAGCTGTGGATGTCCCATCCCTGGAAGTGTCCAAGGCCAGGCTGGACAGGGCTCTGAGCAACCTGGTCCAGTGGAAGGTGAGCCTGCCCATGGCAGGAATGAGATGATCTTTAAGGTCTTTCCAGCCCTGACCATTCTGTGAAGAAAATTGGTATTGGTATAGGGACTGTATATACTCGCCCTGCTTTTTTTTTGATGTCTGTTTTCACAACTCTTGCTTTATTTTCCTGCAGTTTGAAAGCACTAGTAATGATTAGCTGGTTTTGTACATTGCTTTGAGATCCTTGAATCGAATAAAACCTTTACATCTCCTTGCGTTTATTACTAAAGCCAAATTATGCCTCTTTCTTCTCTTCTCTGTAAAACAATCTGGAAAGTGCTTTCCCCAAATCTGCACCTTGATCATGCAGTATTTTATCTACAAAAATGCAGATCTCAGGGTTTTAGGGTGTTGGCTTTTTTTTTTTTTTTTTTTCCTTGAATGGATAGAAGACTTCAGAAGAGGGAGAAAAAAAATCCCAAAATAAACCACCAACAAACATTTCCTGGGAATTTTATTTTTTTTTATTCCTTTCCTACTCCTCTAGGTGTGGGTCATATATGACTTTCATGGCAACATACATCCAGGATTATGCCAATATAAATCAATAGTAGATATATTTTAGTTCCATATGCCATTCAATCTTTTTTTTCTTTTTTTTTGATAGAAAGACAGAGCCTGAGCTGCATATAAATGGGTCACAGTACCTCATGTTTACTGTTAAACATGAATTAAATCTGAGCAGCTTGGCATATCTCTATAATAAAAAAGGCGCTATTAATAAGATTTCATTAAATGGAGAGCTAATGTGTAACAGCCTTATATCAGATATGTGAAAACAGAGTTTCATAACAAGGTTGGGAAAAGTATTATCAAGGACCTAAGTAGAAAATCTGTCTTTCTCGATACTGGAGGAATTTATATTTGAAGAGTGTTCTTTCCTATTGAGATCTTCATTGACTTGT